>NC_091830.1:100057595-100386345 GCF_038994185.2 Dermacentor albipictus
TTCTTTACCTCAGCCTCCATAATATCGTGCTGGCGGGGTGACACCCGGTACGCCTTGGATCGTACTGGCTCTGGGGAGGTAAGTTCTATATCATGGGTAAGGACAGAAGTCCTACCAGGCCTCTCAGAGAACTGACCTTGAAACTCTTGTAAGAGCTGGCGCAGTTCGGTTTTCTGCTCAGGCGACAGCGGTGCTTTACTGATTAAGTCACTAATGACTTGATCGGTGTCTTCCCTGTTCGTCACTGAGCCTAGTCCCGGAAGCTCGACCGGAAGCTCTTCGGGAGCGTTTACCATCATACACACTACTGCTTCCCGTTGCTTATAGGGTTTGAGCAGATTACAGTGGTAAACTTGCTGTGCTTTCCGTTTTCCTGGCAGACTCACCACGTAGTTGACGTCCGACAGTTTTTGAACAATCCGTGCTGGGCCCTCCCACTGCACGTCGAGCTTGTTCTTTAGCGATGTGCGCAATATCATGACCTCATCGCCCACCTCAAAACGACGGGCCCTGGCTGTCCGATCATAATAAACTTTGGCCCTCTGCTGGGCCTTTGCCATTGCTTCACCTGACAACTCCTGTGCCCTTCTTAAGCGTTCGAGGAGCTTAAGCACGTACTCCACCACGACTGGGTCGTCGCCCCTGCCTTCCCACGATTCTCGAAGCATGCGAAGCGGAGACCGCAGCGAGCGACCGTACACCAGCTCAGCTGGCGAAAACCCCGTAGCCGCATGCGGCGCGGTCCGTAATGCAAACATCACCCCAGGCAGACACAGCTCCCAGTCAGTTTGATGTTCAAAACATAATGGTCTCAACACGCGCTTCATGACGGAGTGGAGCTTCTCAACGGAATTCGACTGGGGGTGGTGCACTGAGCTGTGTAACAGCTTTACCCCGCACCTTTCGAGAAAGGCTGTCGTCAAAGCGCTAGTAAACACTGTGCCCTGATCTGATTGGATTTCCGCAGGAAAACCAACTCGCGCAAATATGGACAGTAGTGCATTGACTATCTCAACTGAGCTGAGTTCTTTAAGCGGCACTGCTTCAGGGAACTTTGTCGCTGGGCAGATCACAGTCAAAATGTGTCTGTACCCCGTGGCTGTTACCGGCAGAGGTCCCACTGTATCAATAACGAGCCGTCTAAAAGGCTCCGTAATGATAGGTACCAACTTCAACGGCGCCCTCGATTTGTCCCCTGGCTTGCCCACCCGCTGACAGGTGTCACACGTCTTCACAAAGTGGTCTGCGTCCCGAAAACACCCTGGCCAATAGTACTCTTGCAAGAGACGGTCCTTAGTTTTCTTAACTCCTAGGTGTCCGGACCACGAACCCCCATGCGACAAGCGCAACAGATCCTGACGGTAGCACTGAGGCACGATCAGCTGATCGAACTCCACTCCCCTGCGGTCTATATACTTCCGGTACAGGACCCCACCTCTTTCCACAAAGCGAGCATTTTTCTTGGCGATACCTTCTTTGACAATGCAGCGTATGTTTTCTAGGCTGCCATCCTTCTTTTGCTCGGCTATCAAAGCCGACCGGCTGACTTTTAGCAACCTATCAAGTCCGTCTGACGTAGGCGCTATGAGCAAATCTGCAGATAGCTCTTCTAGCTTTCCCGCATCGGACATTTCCTCTCCAGTATCTGGTGCCTTCAACGCTACAGGCACAATTTTATTCAGTTCGGACGTGCTCTGAATATCAGCTTGCTGCGCCTCTGACCCTTTCTCATCGTTCGACAACGTCGGCCCCGCAACTACAGCCTTTGCAGCGAGCTCCCGAACCTTCGATCTGGTTAAGGCCTGAACGCTAGCCTCACCAAACAAAAGCCCCTTCTCGCGCAGGAGGTGATCGGACCTGTTCGAAAATAGGTACGGGTACTGGGGGGGCAGCATAGATGACACTGCCGCCTCCGTCTCAAGTGCTCCAAAAGGACCTTCAATAAGCACTTTTGCTACGGGCAGACACACGCTATGAGCTTCCACGGCTTGTTTGATCCATGCGCACTCGCCCGTGAACATATCGGGTTCTACGTAAGAGGGGTGAACTACATCCATCGTAGCTGCGGAATCGCGAAGCACTCGGCACTCTTTCCCGTTTACGAGGAGGTCTCGCATGTAAGGCTCGAGAAGCTTCATGTTCTCGTCAGTGCTGCATAATGACAAAAACACGACTTTTGTTTTTGTTTCTGGACACTGCGCCGAAAAATGACCCGGCTTCTGACACGTATAACAAACGCGCGCTTGCCTCGCCTCGAACCGCTTTCTGCGTTCGGCTTCGGCTGCCGCCGTCTCCTTACGTTCGGTCGGAATGCTTTCACTCGCATCCGTACTACGTGTGTCCCCCTTTGCTCTCATGGGCGTGAACTTCGGCCTCTCAAACTTGGAGCCAAATTCACCCTTTTGACCGTCCTTAGCTCCGCGAGCCCGACGCGTCACAAACTCCTCGGCTAGCTCAGCGGCTCTAGCCACCGTACTAACGTCTGGCCTATCCAAGACCCAGTACCGCACGTTCTCAGGTAACCGACTATAAAACTGTTCTAGCCCGAAACACTGCAGAACTTTCTCGTGGTCACCAAACGCTTTCTCTTCTTTGAGCCACTCCTGCATGTTTGACATAAGCCTGTAGGCAAACTCTGTATACGACTCACTTTTGCCTTTCTCATTTTCTCGAAACTTCCGACGGAACGCCTCCGCCGACAGCCTGTACTTTTTTAGCAGACTCGATTTCACTTTGTCGAAATCCTCTGCCTCCTCTCTCTCCAAGCGAGCGACTACGTCGGCCGCCTCGCCGGGTAACAAAGTGAGCAAGCGCTGTGGCCACGTTTCCCGAGAGAACCCCTGCTTCTCGCACGTTCGCTCAAAGTTAACCAGGAACAAACCAATGTCCTCTCCAAGCTTAAACGGCCGCATCAGGTCAGTCATTTTAAACAATACTCGTTCTCCTGCACTGTGTGCCTGACTTCCATTACGAGCGCGTTCCATCTCCACCTCGAGACGCTTCATTTCCAAAGCGTGTTGACGGTCACGCTCTTCTTTTTCTTTCTCTTTTCGTTCTTTTCGTTCAAGCTCATCTCTCTCTCTCTGTTCTTTACGTTCAAGCTCATCTTTCTCTTGTTTCTCTCGCTGTTGCTGTTGCTGTTCTTTAAGTTCGCGTTCCTGTCTTTTTGCCGTCTCCCTCTCCTCAATGGTCTCAAGGCATTCCGACAGCTCGTCATCCTCAGCTCCTAACTCAAGAATTGCCCTTAGCAGTTCTGGTTTTCTGAGTTTGTCTGAGACATCCAGACCCAACTCTCTTGCAAGCTCCAACAATTTCGGTTTGCGCAACGACTTCAAATCCATGGCTGCTCTGAATGCTGCTTTCTCTACTGCCTACTATTGTCTTGCCGCAACTAACCCGGCAGCAACGACAACCACAATTACCAGCTCTGTTTCTGACACTAACAAAAGCCTGGCATAACTCAGAAGAAGAAAGTCCCGCACTCACCAAACCTCGCAGCCAAGAATTCAGCGCAGTCGTTCCGCTGCAGGCAACCAGTCATCACACAGGGCTCGTTGCACTGCTCCCGGATGGTCGTTGTGCTGCTCAGCATACAGTCAACCGCATTTCTTCGCTGCTGGCCTCCGTTGTCGCGATCTCACCGCTGGCAACCAGATGTTTGGACCGCACCGATGGCACCGGCTGTAGGAACCTCAGTGCTGACGCCCGTTATTGCAACTGGGTCGCAAGCCCCAAGGGTAGCGTTGGCCTGGCGGCCTGGGGCACACTGGAAGCATCCGAAGGTCCCAGCAAAGCATGAGGCGACTGCTAACAGAACAACTTGTTTATTCTAGCATCGCAAAGAGCGGGCGGTCAGGTCGACCGAAGTAGAGAGACGGGAGAGCACGTTACTCAACAGCAGAAATCGGAGCCTCTCTCCTGGCGTCCGGGGGCAGCTGCTCTTATACTCTCGGACTTGAGAGCAAGAGGGAAGGTCACGAGATGACACCACGTGACAGCGGCGACGGACGGACTGAGAGACACGTTGGAACAAGGAGGTAACGCATCAGACGGGCCGGCGCCGGTCAGACCTCCTCGCTTCACACTGGGGGAGCTCCTCTCCCCGGCTGCCGCGCTTTGACAAGCGTGGGCACACACACACACACGCACACACAAAGACACGTGGCACTGAACATGCCGGGACGCGCTCGCCGGGGAAGCGTCGCGGCCGCTCCGAACGGGCCAAAATGTCCGCCGCTTTGAACAAAGCCCCGGCGTACGTTGCATCCGCGCCGGCTTTAGTGCGCGTCGTAGGCGAAACGTAACACTATATACTGTTCCTAGCAAATACGTGGGGCGTCCACGTTTAGCAAAGTTCTAGTTCGGAGGCAATGGAAACCAATCTTCTGCCCCTAAAGTTAACGTTGGAACTTCCCCAGGGATAGCGATGGCCATGGAAATCTCGAGTGGTCTCACACGGCTGTGGAGCCGTCGTCAACATTTCCCGTAAGCACTCGCTCTGTAGACAACTAGATGGTGAGAGGTAGGCTCGCATAATTGTGAAAGTAACCTTGCTCTTTTTCACACTGAAGCACACGTACGGGTTTTCATTGTCAGATCACGCGCAAACACCTCTGCTTGCAGTAATCAGCGTCGTGAAGGGTGCGATGATAAAGGAGATTTTCCGCGCGAAGCGGCAAAAATAAGTGCACAGGCCTACGAAACTTCGCAGCGCCTTGATAAATGTGGCCTTTGGGAACTCGGAGACTGCGCGAAGCTTGTCGGAATTGAGAAGGATGCCGGCTTTTGAGACAACGTGACCGAAGACAGTTAATTTTCGGGCAGCGAAAGGCACTTCTTCAGGTGGAGCCGCAGGCGAGCTGAAGAGCCACAGGTTATGATACCATTCCAGCGGATGAGATCCGTTAGAAAATTCTCTGAGAAAACAACTATTCCACCCAGGTAACACAAACAAGTCTTCCACTTCTGTTCACGAAGGATATCAACCATCCGCTCAAAGGTAGCGGGCGCATTGCAGAGCCCCAGCGGTATTACGTCAAGACTGTACAGTCCTTTGCGAGTGAAGAAAGCTATAGTTGGGCGGTCTGCATCAGCCATGGGAACTTTCCTATAGCCAGAGCGGAGACCTAAAGACGAGAAGTATACGGCACCTTGCAGACAACAAGAGCGTCGTTGATTTCAGGCAGTGGGTAAATCTCTTTTCACGTAACCCTGTTTAGGCGGCGATAATCGATACAAATCCACCTTCGTTGGAGCCATCTTCGTTGGAGCCACCTTCGTTGCGCGCTATAACGACAGGTGACAACCAAAGCCTTTGAAAACGCTCACTGATGCCGCGCTGTGGTATGTCGTCCACTTGATCCATGATAATTCGGCGTTATTCTGCGGAAACGCGATAGGGGCGCTGTCTCAAGGGGCTTTGGCAATCTATGCTGATGCAATTAGAGACGCTTGTCTGCTATTTTCTTATCCCTTAACGTTACACCTATCATTCTTCTTTCCATAGCTCGTTGCGTCGTCCTCAAGTTAAGTAGAACCCTTTTCGTAAGCCTCCAAGTTTCTGCCCCGTACGTCAGTACTGGTAAGACACAGCTGTTATACACTTTTTTCTTGAGACTTAATGGCAACCTGCTGTTCATGATCTGAGAATACCTGCCAAGCGCACCCCAGCCCATTTTTATTCTTCTGATTATTTCAGTCTCATGATCCGCATCGGCGGTCACTACCTGTCCTAAGTAGATGCATTCCCTTACCACTTCCAGTCCCTCACTACCTATCGCAAACTGCTGTTCTCTTCCGAGACTGTTAAACGTTACTTTAGTTTTCTGCAGATTAATTTTTAGACCCACCCTTCGGCTTTGCCTATCCAGGTCAGTGAGCATGCATTGCAGTTGGTCCCTTAAGTTACTAAGCAAGGCAATATAATCAGTCAATCGCAAGTTACTAAGGTATTCTCCATTAATTCGTATCCCCAATTCTTCCCAACCCAGTTCTCTGAATACGTCCTGTAAACACGCCGTGAATAGCATTGAAGAGATCGTATCTCCCTGTCTGACGCCTTTCTTTATTGGGATTTTATTGCTTTCTTTATGGAGGACTATGGTGGCTGTGGAGCCGCTATAGATGTAGTTCGGTGTTTTTACATACGGCTAGTCTACACCCTGATTCCGTAATGCCTCCATGACTGCTGAGGTTTCGACTGAATCAAACGCTTTCTCGTAATCAATGAAATCTATACATAAGGGTTGGTTATTTTCCGTACATTTCTCTATCACCTGATTGATAGTGCGAATATGGTCTATTGTTGAGTAGCCTTTACGGAATCCTGCCTGCTCCTTTGTTTGACAGAAGTCTAACGTGTTCCTGATTTTATTTGCGGTTGCCTTAGTAAATACTTTGTAGGTAACAGACAGTAAGCTGGACGGTCTATATTTTTTGAAGTCTTTGGGGTCCCCTTTCTTATGGATTAGGGTTATGTTCGCGTTCTTCCAAGATTCCGGTACGCTCGAATACATGAGGCATTGCATATACAGGGTGGCTAGATTTTCTAGAACCATCTGCCCACCATCCTTCAACAAATCTGCTGTTTCCTGATCCTCCCCAGCAGCCTTCCCCCTTTGCATAGCTCCCAAGGCTTTCTTTACATCTACCGGCGTTACTTGTGGGATTTCAAATTCCTCTCGACTATTCCCTCTTCCTCTATCGTCGTGAGTGTCACTGGTACTGTATAAATCTCTATAGAACTTCTCAGCCACTTGAACTATATAATTCATATTAGTAATGATATTGCCGGCTTTGTCTCTTAAAGCATACATCTGATTCTTGCCTATTCCTAGTTTCTACTTCGCTGCGTTTAGTCTTCCTCCTTTCCTGAGAGCATTTTTAATTCTATCCATATTATACTTCCTTATGTCAGCTGTCTTACGCTTGTTGATTAACTTAGAAAGTTCCGACAGTTCTATTCTAGCTATAGGGTTAGAGGCTTTCACACGTTAGCGTTTCTTGATCAGATCTTTCGTCTCCTGCGATAGCTCATTGGCATCCTGTCTAACGGAGTTACCACCGACTTCTATGGCACACTCCTTAATGATGCCCATAAGATTGTCGTTCATATCTTCAACAATAAGGTGCTTTTCCTGGGTTGAGGCCGAATACTGGTTCTGTAGCTTGATCTGGAATTCCTCAATTTTTCCTCTTACCGCTAGCTCATTGATCGGCTTCTTATGTACCAGTTTCTTCCGTTCCCTCCTCAAGTCTAGGCTAATTCGAGTTCTTACCATCCTATGGCCACTGCAGCGCACCTTGCCGAGCACGTTCACATCTGGTGTGATGCCAGGGTCAGCACAGATTCTGAAGTCTATTTCAATTCTAGTCTCGCCATTCGGGCTCCTCCACGTCCACTTTCTGCTATCCCTCTTGCGGAAGAAGGTATTCATTATCCGCATAGTATTCTGTTCTGGAAACTCTACTAATAACTCTCCCCTGCTATTTCTAGAGCCTATGCCATATTACCCCACTGACTTGTCTCCAGCCCGCTTCTTGCCTACCCTGGCATTGAAGTCGCCCATGAGTATAGTGTATTTTGTGTTGACTTTACCCATCGCCGATTCCACGTCTTCATAGAAGCTTTCCACTTCCTGGTCATCATGAGTGGATGTAGGGGTGTAGACCCGTACGACCTTCAATTTCTATCTGTTATTAGGTTTCACAACAAGACCTGCCTCCCTCTCGGTAATGCTATAGAATTCCTGTATGTTACCAGCTATATCCTTATTAATCAGGAGTCCGACTCCTAGTTCTCGTCTCTCCGCTAAGCCCCGGTAGCACACGACGTGCGCGCTTTTTAGCTCTGTATATGCTTCTTTCGTCCTGCTGACTTCACTGAGCCCTATTACATCCCATTTGCTGCTCTCTAATTCCTCCAATAACACTGCTAGACTCGCCTCACTAGATAACTTTCTAACGTTAAGCGTTGTCGGGTTCAGATTGCAATATCGGCTTGTCCGGTAGCAGGGATTCTCAGCACCCTCTGCTGCGTCGCATGTCTGACCGCCGCCGTGATCAGTTGCTTCGCAGCTTCTGGGGACTGAGGGCCGGGGTTTGACAGTTGGGTTCACTATATTCACCATAAATTAATATAAAATCGCTGACAACCTAGAGTTATAGCCAGAAAGCCACATTTGCGAAAAATCAATGTCACTAGCAACTTCCATAGAAAACATCCTCTGCACATCATCATTTATACAGCAGCACAGCAAGACGTCCTCCAGCCTCCCGTGGAACGCTCAAAACAGAGCACGTGGTAAGAGCTGCAGTAACAAAGGCAATAATAATATTAATAGGAAACTACTGTCGTAACGATTTCTCCCATATAAACGATTTGAGTGCTCGAAGTGGTTCAGAAATAAAACTACAGTATTCTTGATCGATCCTGTTGACAGTACCGGTAACTTGCAGCGAAAGCACTGGGAACTCTTGTATTTCTCTGGACGAGGGGACCACCCATGTTTCTTACGGCGTGTCTGTCGCACGGAAACATTTTTCTGTAACTGGGACAAATATATCACTGAATCACTATCATACTTTGTGACACTTACACTTGAATAACAGTCTGTAGTTGTTAAATAAAAGCAGAGGTAAAATGTCACAGTGCTGGAATAAGTCTTTAGTTCAAGTATACAAAGGTACGCAGCGGCCAAACGAAATTTTCTTTTCTGGGGCAAATGTAACTTTATGATCCTGCCTTGTAAAGCAGTATTTTTAACTTTTGTCGGGAGGATCCGTCTTACTCGGGCTACTGCGCCAATATCATTGCAGCCTTTTCACTGAAGATAATCGACGTGTCAATCTATGTCAAATGTATAGAAATAAGCACGCCAAGTTTTTTCACGCTGTCAACGAGTTGAATTACGGTGCTGTCTAAGCTTACCGGGAAATTCTTACATTCTTCGCTTTTAACCGGTACAGCCCAATTTTCGTTTTACTGCACTTTGTTCTTGAGAAATTTTGATCTCCCCATGCATTTAGCTCCTGTACCGCTGTATGAGCTATTGACGTAATAGTTCTGGGGAAACCCGCAACGCGGAGCGAAGTAATTATTTGAGGAAAAAAATGAGACATCCACACAATTGTAGCAATTGCTACAAAGGAAACTCGTACGAGTTCCTCGAAAGAGAAGCATCGCAGTTGAAGAATTAGTCCTGGTCCACGACTCGAAACCGGGACCACCGCACAACCGGGGCAGCCGCTCTACCATTTGAGCTAACCAGGGCCATCTGGACCTGGAGCTAACCAGGACCAACCAGGACCAGGACGCGGTAAATTTTTGCGGTTTTGTGACGTCGCGTGAGAGGCAGGTGAAGTGGGTGCAGCCCGAAAACTTTTGACCAATAGTCAAAGGCTGATGGCAAAAAGGCGTCGAATCAGAAATAAGTAGTTTTGATTTGATCGGTGAAATTATGCATAATCAGTGCGTACACGTCATATCATGTGGGGAGCTATCGCGGCTTTGGTGACGCAACATCACTGTGCGAAACTATAAACGATGGCTGAACTCCGCATCTCAAGGTGATACTGCTTCGACTAAGCCACCTGAATAAATATTGACAGTTACTTTAGCATAAGTAAAAAGCGTTAAGGTGAAAGCCAACGTGCTCAAGAGACATTCAATAAATTACTTGACATTCTCGTTGGAATGAATTGTTACTTCTTAGTGGTTATTTTCTCCCACTAAAGGTCGTGGGCACAAGTTCCTTAGTTTATGCTACCTAATTCATCATCATCAGCCTGGTTACGCCCACTGCAGGGCAAAGGCCTCTCCCATATTTCTCCAACAACCCCGGTCATGTACTAATTGTGGCCATGTCGTCCCTGCAAATTTCTTAATCTCATCCGCCCACCTAACTTTCTGCCGTCCCCTGCTACGCTTCCCTTCCCTTGGAATCCAGTCCGTAACCCTTAATGTCCATCGCTTATCTGCCCTCCTCATTACATGTCCTGCCCATGCCCATTTCTTTTTCTTGATTTCAACTAAGATGTCATTAACTCGCGTTTGTTCCCTCACCCAATCTGCTCTTTTCTTATCCCTTAACGTTACGCCTATCATTCTTCTTTCCATAGCTCGTTGCGTCGTCCTCAATTTGAGTAGAACCCTTTTCGTAAGCCTCCAGGTTTCTGCCCCGTAGGTGAGTACTGGTAAGACACAGCTATTATACACTTTTCTCTTGAGGGATAATGGCAACCTGCTGTTCATGATCTGAGAATGCCTGCCAAATGCACCCCAGCCCATTCTTATTCTTCTGATTATTTTTGTCTCATGATCCGGATCCGCAGTCACTACCTGCGCTAAGTAGATGTATTCCCTTACGATTTCCAGTGCCTCGCTGCCTATTGTAAACTGCTGTTCTCTTCCGAGACTGTTAAGCATTACTTTAGTTTTCTGCAGATTAATTTTTAGACCCACTCTTCTGCTTTGCCTCTCCAGGTCAGTGAGCATGCATTGCAGTTGGTCCCCTGAGCTACTAAGCAAGGCAATATCATCAGCGAATCGCAAGTTACTAAGGTATTCTCCATTAACTTTTATCCCCATTTCTTCCCAATCCAGGTCTCTGAATACCTCCTGTAAACACGCTGTGAATAGCATTGGAGAGATCGTATCTCCCTGCCTGACGCCTTTCTTTATTGGGATTTTGTTGCTTTCTTTATGGAGGACTACGGTGGCTGTGGAGCCGCTATAGATATCTTTCAGTATTTTTACATATGGCTCGTCTACACCCTGATTCCGTAATGCCTCCATGACTGCTGAGGTTTCGACAGAATCAAATGCTTTCTCGTAATCAATGAAGGCTATATATAAGGGTTGGTTGTATTCCGCACATTTCTCTATCACCTGATTGATAGTGTGAATATGATCTATTGTTGAGTAGCCTTTACGGAATCCTGCCTGGTCCTTTGCTTGACAGAAGTCTAAGGTGTTCCTGATTCTATTTGCGATTACCTTAGTAAATTGTTTGTAGGCAACGGACAGTAAGCTGATCGGTCTATAATTTTTCAAGTCTTTGGCGTCCCCTTTCTTATGGATTAGGATTATGTTAGCGTTTTTTCAAGATCCCGGTACGCTCGACGTTATGAGGCATTGCGTATACAGGGTGGCCAGTTTCTCTAGAACAATCTGCCCACCATCCTTCAGTAAATCTGCTGTTATCTGATCCTCCCCAGCTGCCTTCCCCCTTTGCATATCTCCCAAGGCTTTTTTTACTTCTTCCGGCGTTACCTGTGGGATTTCGAATTCCTCTAGACTATTTTCTCTTTCATTATTGTCGTGGGTGGCACTGGTACTGTATAAATATCTATAGAACTCCTCAGCCACTTGTACTATCTCATCCATATTGGTAATGATATTGCCGGCTTTGTCTCTTAACGCATACATCTGATTCTTGCCAATTCCTAGTTTCTTCTTCACTGTTTTTAGGCTTCCTCCGTTCCTGAGAGCATGTTCAATTCTATCCATATTATACTTCCTTATGTCAGCTGTCTTACGCTTGTTGATTAACTTCGAAAGTACTGCCAGTTCTATTCTAGCTGTAGGGTCAGAGGCTTTCATACATTGGCGTTTCTTGATGAGATCTTTCGTCTCCTGCGATAGTTTACTGGTATCCTGCCTTACGGAGTTACCACCGACTTCCATTGCACACTCCTTAATGATGTCCACAAGATTGTCGTTCATTGCTTCAACACTAAGGTCCTCTTCCTGAGTTAAAGCCGAATACCTGTTCTGAAGCTTGATCTGGAATTCCTCTATTTTCCCTCTTACCGCTAACTCATTGATCGGCTTCTTATGTACCAGTTTCTTCCGTTCCCTTCTCAGGTCTAGGCTAATTCGAGTTCTTACCATCCTGTGGTCACTGCAGCGCACCTTGCCGAGCACGTCTACATCTTGTATGATGCCAGGGTTAGCGCAGAGTATGAAGTCTATTTCATTTCTAGTCTCGCCGTTCGGGCCCCTCCACGTCCACTTTCGGCTATCCCGCTTGCGGAAGAAGGTATTCATTATCCTCATATTATTCTGTTCCGCAAACTCTACTAATAACTCCCCCCTGATATTCCTACTGCCTATGCCATATTCCCCCACTGCCTTGTCTCCAGCCTGCTTTTTGCCTACCTTGGCATTAAAGTCACCCATTAGTATAGTGTATTTAGTTTTCACTCTATCCATCGCCGATTCCACGTCTTCATAGAAGCTTTCGACTTCCTGGTCATCATGACTGGATGTAGGGGCGTAGACCTGTACAATCTTCATTTTGTACCTCTTATTAAGTTTCACAACAAGACCTGCCACCCTCTCGTTAATGCTATAGAATTCCTGTATGTTACCAGCTATATTCTTATTAATCAGGAATCCGACGCCTAGTTCCCTTCTCTCTGCTAAGCCCCGGTAGCACAGGACGTGCCCGCTTTTTTTAGCACTGTATATGCTTCTTTTCGCCTCCTAACTTCACTGAGCCCTATTATATCCCATTTACTGCCCTCTAATTCCTCCAATAGTACTGCTAGACTCGCCTCACTAGATCACGTTCTAGCGTTAAACGTTGCCAGGTTCATAATCCAATGGCGGCCTGTCCGGAGCCAGTGATTCTTAGCACCCTCTGCAGCGTCGCAGGTCTGACCGCCGCCGTGGTCAGTTGCTTCGCAGCTGCTGGGGACTGAGGGCCGGGGTTTGATAGTGTTGTTCATATAGGAGGTTGTGGCCAAGTACTGCACCAGGGTGGCCAATCCTGCTCTGGTGAGGGAGTGCGTTACCGGTTCTGGTCACCGGGATCAGGCCACACTCCAGGCCTGTTTATGCAATTTTTATCAACACGCGGATTTTTTAAATTTTTTTTTAATCCGGTGGAAGATTGCCGGCACCGGGATTCCAACCACGGACCTCTTGCACGCGAGGTGGGTGTTCTACCTCTACGCCACCGCTGCAGCCTTGCTACCTAATTAACTGAACCTTATTGAACTTCGGCCTAATTAACACCAAAGGTCGTGGGTTCGACTATCAACAGAGGTAGAGGGTGCGACTCAAACCAAAGGTCGGGCGCTTGAGTGCTTGAATTGGCTCTATTATAAATAACTGTTGCTTAATTAACTTTGCCTTCACACCAAAGGTCATGAGTCTGACTTCCGAATAGGCTCGAGGGATTGCTCCCATCGAAGGTCATGGGTTGAAGTGCCTGAAATAACCTTGCCTTTTTTCTGGCATGATGAGCGGCATGGAAGCCAGCTGTGGAAGAAAATGACGAGGAACTCGCGAGCAGTGGCTCGAGCGCGTATCTGCTCGAGGTGAGCCCGCATGAATTTACCGCACGCCTCGTTTTCCAGACCATCGGGCTTTCGCCTTAAAACGAAAGCAGTGACATCCTTTCATCTAGTGTTCCTGTATATGCTCGTGCGGGACGCCGAGTTGCGCATAACGTTTCCGGCGCAGCTCGCACCGCTATTCGCCGAGCGCTATCACGTGGCGCAAAATGACGTCAAATGTTCAACAGCGTCGCTGCGAAGCCAACTCTACAGGCGCGACGCCGACTCATCGTTTCCGTCAGTGCCTTCGGCATTGCAATCTGCGGTCCGTCGAGCGTGCGTTACCTCCATCGGCTCCGGGTTGCTTGTACGGCATTCAAGGATATTAGGTTAAGGGCATTGGTGCACTAATAAAGAACACACTATATTGACACATCTATTGCAGTATGACGGGGTGCAGCGCAGCAAGCTGCGCAAACCGTACGGAAGGTGGCAAAGCGTTCTAGGCGGTGCCGTGCCTACGGAAAGATGTGCGCCGGCGACTGGTATGCCTACTGCGTATGGGCCAACACCGGCCGGCTCCGAAAGGGACCACGATACGCGAGGTGTGTTCGCATTGTTTAAGCTAAAGCAATATTTCTCTCGAGTAACACCCCTATTGACGCTAACATACGTACGCCTGGCATGAAGGAAGTCCACTTGTGCGATTTTTGGCGTATATCTGCAGCGCGTCACAGACGCCGGACAAATAATGAACGACACGTCCGTGTCGCAATGCGCATATACGCCAAGAATGTAAACTTAAGAACTCGCCGAATTCCTTGTGTTGCTTGAACGATTGTTCGGACTATTCGGGTCTATAACAGTGTGTTCAAAAGAGAGTAAATGCTATCAGCTACAAGTTTCCTGTTGCAGCCTGGTTTTTCATTCCTGTGTTTTCTTTTATTTTTTGCTGGCATTCTAAATTTGATGTAACGTTGATTGATGTACCAGTGTTCATTGTTTTGTAGCAAACGAAAACCTCGTGAAATCCCACTTTTGAGACACCTGTGATAGCTTCGGCATTTACCTCCCGCGATATCTTGCTGGTTTGATCGGCCTTAGTGGACTTCAGGAATGTAAAATTGTGCCTGTATTTTTAATAAACTTAAGCACGATGTTACAGTAAATTGACCTTAATGTCCTGCATACAGGGCCATGTATAGACATACAGATGCTTGTCGGCTCTACTACTTTGTTCGTTCTATATATACAAGAATCGCGGGCTTTTGCTAGGTATCAGACAAAACACGCCAGCTGTTAAATATTGCACGTGTTTCTCCGGTTGTGTTTACTTATCGCGGAAACTGCTTTTATGCAGGACCACTTCGCGAACATTACAAGTTTCCCATCTTGATATGATTAGTGCAATAAAAATAACATGTTGTTACTCTCAATAGCTTCTTGCCTTTAACAGTTCCTTTGAATTCTCTCCCCCAAGGCTGCAAGAACCAGCACTCTTGCCCTGCTGCCAGAAGCCATTGGTCATCCATTCCCTTGTACGAAGTAAGCTTGATTTAGACGTTCTTGCATATTGAATTTTTTTTACACTTGCATATTTGCTGCTGCGAAGCAGCTGTTTAGTCTTGGATATGAATTGATTTTAAAAATAGGAATTGCATAAAATGTGTGCATGTGAATATTTGAAAGCGCTGAAATCTACGTATCTGAACAGCATATATCGAGAACATGCAGTCACTGTGCACAATGGTTAGCGATAAATGACGCTCGCGGTCTCTGACATTACTGCAGGCTCGGTATTTCACTTGACGACGATCATTATTCGGCCGAATTTGGCAGTAACAATGCGTTCAAATAACTGTCCACCATGGGTGTTTGAAGCTTTCTTTACACTCCCTTAAAAATATTTTGCCTTCCGGCCTCGGCAAGAAACTTCATATACAAACTGCAAACCATTGCACCGCTTTTCGTTGCAAGGTACTGAGTGTTTGTGCGCCAAGTTTTGAGCTGTTCGAGCCACGTTCATAGTCAGGATTTTATTTCGGGGATGAAGAGGTGAGCTACCCTCCATATGCACGTTCATACATGCATATATCTACATACAAACTAAAAATTTCTTGGTGTTGAAACCCTGCCCGCTCCAGCTAAACCAGTGGTTAAAAAAGTATCAAAAAGTGCATTAAAAAAGTGTCATCTTGCTCAGCGCTTGCGAACAATTGCCGCATGTAGCTCGCGACCAACAGACGAAATAGCTAAGGTTAAGCCTGGATATCTCGAAGCGAAAAGGTTCGGTGATGCTTATGGTTTAGCTTATGGTTATGTTTTGTGATTTAGCCTATGGTTATGCTTACGGTTTAGCTTATGGTTATGCTTTATGATTTAGCCTATGGATATCTCTCAGCTGACATTGTCGAACATCGCTGTTCAGCTTCCTTTTCACGCCCTTTAGCTTGTCGTCCCTGTCGTACTTCTGGCGATTCAAACTCGGCTTTGCTGCGTCGTTCAGCGAGACGTGCTTGTCGTTGTTCTGGTGTCTCGGACGCTCGTTGAGCTTTCAGCCATGCATTTCTTCGCTCCTTTTCAGCCAACTCCCGTGGTACCTAGCACTTCTGTATCGGTAGTATCACTCTCTTCTCCTTCTATGTTGAATGCGCGCGCCTACTCTCTGGCAAGCGGTTATATAGTCGCCCTCCGCGATAAACACGCGCTTGCGGTGAACGTCAAACGATGACGCATAGCGCGCGGCAGTGGCCACCTGACCAACGCGCAGGAGCGGCGAAAGGTCAGGCGACGGAGTCGGCGGCGGCCACCTGTGCCGTGCGTGACGTCACTCGTGCTACGATATACGCCGGCTCGCGCGAAGCGCGGTGTTGACTAGCGTAGTGAAGCTTTCCGCTTTAAAAGCAAATTGATAACCCCGCGGCATTCGCCTCCTGCGCGAGCGAGCAGTGGCTTCACTGCATAGCTGGAACATACTGGCGGACCTCTCAGCAACTCTGCTCCCTGCGGTAGCATGCACAGGGACACTAGTTTGATCTTTCCGCCAGAGCTCTCCAGCGACGGCAGGCGACGAGGTTTTCGCGCCCCTTTCGCGAGCCGAGTCACGAGCTAGCGCTCAGCAGTCACAACAAAAACAAGGGCGCGAACCTGTGCGCACAGCCGACCTTTTGTTTCTTGATTATTGCGTCGGTACTATGAGACGTGCTCGTAGCCACCATACTGTGCTGCCTACGCCAATGCGTGCGGCGACACTCCGGCACATTCTCATGCCGCTATAGTCAATCCCCGGAAGGCGAATACTAGTTTCGGTTTCAAGAAACATGCGTGCTCCAACCAGTTGCCGGATATTCTAACTTATTTTTTAACAGCGAAGCTTGCTCGCCGCGAAAGGGACCGCGTATCACAAATCTCCACCGACGCCCACCGACGGAGACACTGCGCGCAGCCGCTTTCGCCGTCGCTCCAAGATCTGCGCATGCACCGTTATAACGGTTACGAATGTGCATGCGCTTGACCTTGAAAAAGATATGAAAGCGTGTGCTCGGCGGCTCTCGGTCACTTAACGCCATGTGGAGGCCTGGGAAAGTTCGTACTGCCGGAGAATAGGCTGCGCATCCTGAAGCTAGACGTCTACAAGTCTGGCCTGCTTTGTAAGGAGATTTACGCCAGGTCGGAGTTTCTGGTTGAGACTCCGCTATACAAATTCTACAACGTAAACATAGACTGGGAGAAGCTTGGTCGTGAACCTGTCGAGAAACGGACTTACCGGGGAAGGTGCCGCAGTTCAGCGTCACAAGCGGCTTGAATATCCGCCCAAGCCAGCGAGACTACCGCGTTTGGACGAAGGGGAAACTACTTGAAGCCAAGTTGCAATCTAGCAGCAGCCACGTTACAACCTAGCAGTAGCCGGAATAGCCCCTAATCGACCAGCTTCGCTGTTTCAAATCTCGCGCGACCGAGTGCGAGCTTCCCCGCTTTTTTATTTCTCTTTTTGTGAATTTTAAAGAGGAGGAAGCGCGGGAAGTGGTTGCCTTCGTGCGTCCGTCGAGCTTACCTCCGCTCACGCTTGGGACTCGCTCAGCGATATCAAAATTTGGATCGCGCTTGGTACACTGCTTCGCTTGACGTCCCAAGTATGAAGATGGGAAAGACAAGACAGAGAAGCTTGATCAGGTATGAAACGAACGGAAAACGCAGAGAACCAGGTCAACCTGCCATTAGATGAAGATGGCTAAACGGGGCATCGCATGTCTTGCTCGACTTTGTGGTGTTCTAACACCCGAAATTCTATTTCTGCAATGTTTTTCCAGGTTTCATAATGACAGCTCGTAAGCACAAGTATTTCACTTCATTTTCTGCGCAGGTATTCATTTCGCATGAGTAAGCGATTTTTGTGCAAGCCTCAGTGAACTGACATTGGAGCAGTGTCGCAGGACCCATACGTCATGACGGCAGGCCATTTGCATGCTGTCGGTGAAATACTTGTACTGAAGGGCTTGAGTGCGTGTTTGTTGAGCTATACATTTTATTTACTCTTTGTCGGTTAGTACGGCCAAGGCTAAAATAAATAAAAAGAAAGCCAGGATGTTTTATCAAATTTCAATCGCATGACGGTAAAAGGATGCACGCGCGTAATTTCTGGTTGCGTTTTGATGCACCATTACTAAGATATCGTACTGAAGAACGTTGAAGCTCTCTATTTTATGGGAATTTTACCCAAGAGGCTGCTCCGTCAGCTTGCTTTAGGCACAGCTGCGGTGTAAGTTTTTGAGTACCTGTATTATTGACGAGGCGCAATCTTATTTGTTTTGCTGGCAAAAATGTATTTATTAATACCAGTTATACAAGTATGGCGTATTCATTGCTAATGAAATGCAAACTAGTAATCCCGCTTGCGATGAAGAGTGCTATTAGGTTTTTGTGTATGTGTGCTAATTACCGGTTTCTTGCGTTGATGTTGGTTCAAAACAGTGTCCTAATACTCGCCGTCCTATTCTGTATATGTGAATATGAGACAAAGTATGTCGACAGGCAGATTACATGCGCTTGTAAGCGCTGTAGAAATATGCTCCCTCATTTTGCGCCTGGTTCAAATAATGAGAGGAATTATAAGGGACTTCCTGTTCATGCAGATGCATATAGCCAGTTTGCGGACATGGCAGAAGATCCTGCTCGTGGCTGAGCTCTATAGCGGCCTGTTACAGTGGCCTGGTGCAGTCCTTCCTGCTGGGCATCGGGGCGCCTGAGCTACCTGTCTGATGACCGAGGCCGACGTTCTAGAGGCCGAGGCGTTACAGGCCAGGCGTTACGGGCCAGCTACAGCAGTGATGCATGAGTGCTAGGCACATCCTTATATAGAAGGACAAACGACTTCCTGATTCTAGCCCGCGTGTATGTAAACCGTCTGTATCGTGTTAGCATGTCTGTATAAAGTGTTTATCGCATGTAAAAAGCTCCCGTCTGCCGTGTCGTTATTGAAAGCACCCTGGGCCCAACGGAAACAGAAAGTTTGTTTCGATCACACTGACTTAGATAAACGTACTCATAAAGAGATTCTAAAGGCATACGGGCGACCAGAAATTCTTGTGTTCTTGCCACGCAGTTGAACATTATCTTTGTCTTCTGTGTAATAATATTCAATTCTACTCCCACACTTACTCGGTTAATCATTTGTTGCAATTTGTTCATGGCTTTGCCGAACAGAAAAATGTCATCTGCATACTGAAAGTTGATGAGATATTCGCAGTTGATATTCACTCTAATCATTCGCATTCTAATAGCTGGAACACTTCTTTGAATCATGCAGTGAACAGCATTACAGAGCTTATGTCTTCTTGCCTCACCTCTGTCTTGATATTTATTTTTCCACTTGCGATAAACTAGAAAGCTGGGAAACGTGTTGTACAACATCTGAAGCCGAAACTATCGCTGATGCAGAGTGACAGCGAGTCTGAGGACTTGCGGAAAGTTGCGCTGTAGCTGAACGTAAATATTGCCGTTACGCATAAATGAAACAGTTCCTGACTTGTCAGCCGAACGCTGCAAGCTAGCACCAGGGTCTGGCCGAGAAGTTTGTCGAGTCCTTCGATACAACGCGTGCGATGTGCACGTACCGCGCTAACTACAAACAAATGTCGTAGATTCGCCCAAACGCGATGATCTATGTGATCGAACTGTGAGGCCCTGGACGATTACAGAACATAATTCGAGCGAATTTAATGCTGACCTTGCCGATATTGCGCATTTTAGTGACCATGCTCATTGTCGTACAACTTTCACATTGTTCACTGGGCGATACTAGACGACTGTGGCCGGCTTTTTCCCGCCGTCTTGCGTACGTTCGTGCACGGGTATCCGCGTATCTGTAATTTACTCGAGCCTATGTACTCGACGTAACAAAAGTGTCGCCAAATGGATATAGCGTCTTGTACATTATACAATACCGTAAATGCGCATTTTATTGTGTACTGCTAAAGAAATTGCAATTTATAATTATAGAAATAATATAGGTCTATGGTGAGCGCATATTACTGCCGCTATATGAGGTAGTATATTGTAGGTTCTTTTTTATTTCTGCACCGGATGGCACGTTAAGAGTATGGAGCAGTTAACGGCGCTGACATCATGTAACATTCTGTAAACTGGATTGCAGGGCGGTCTATGACGTAACCTTGCTGACTTATTTCACGACGCTTCATTACGACAAGGATCTTTGTAGCCCATTAGATTCGAGAGGCATAGACGAACTCGACAGGTAATGTACGCTCAAATGTTCTTACTCACATAGAAGAGTATGCGTACACTTTCCTTTAACGTGACATTCTACAATAGTCTCATGCAACGATCATTCGCTCCGCTCATGAGGTCTATTTTATATCGCAGCATCACGTTTGTTCGAGCTATCCACGTGAGTTCAGCATGAATGGTGGTAGGGAATTTTATTCACCATCTATTTTTTTATATGTCATCGTATTGAAATTCCGCTTCGTTTCATAGACAGGATTGCCGTCCGTCGTTCGGACGCGTTCGCCCACACTGTAAGCTGCAGGATGACCATAACTGTGGGCAAATGTACTATGGATAAAGACTTAGTGCTACATTTAAACGGTCAGCAATATATTACAAGGCTGAGGCTAATAGCACGGAAGACGCAAGCGAATTCACCAAAGTGTTTTGATGATTAGAAACGCTTAGGCGTCTTTTCGTTGTTTCGTCTCGCATGGAAAATTAGAGCTTGAAACGCGTCTGGAAAAATAATCACCTGCAGTGCTATAGGTAAGGGCAAGTTCACTCTAGAAAATAAAAGAACAATATATAACTGCTGGAAACAGATTACTGACCAACGTGACGGTTGGCATGGTCATTGCCACACGTCTATCCGCTATACCACCCAATACAGTCTCACGACGAGCAAGCTATTCCGCCCGTCCGCGAACAAAACCCCTTAGACATTATTCACAAGCTTCGGCGCAGCGGAGCTGTTACTGCGTACCACTGCAGCACACGCCCAGTACACATACGCGCAAAAACTGTTCTATGCGCTGTGACATTACCAAGCAGAGCACGCAACAAAGATGAAGGCACGCCCCATTCACGGCTACCTGTTGTGGCTTCTGTACAATCGGCCGCAAAATCACGTTCAATCGCTTGTCCGCGGTAGCTCGAGTGGCGCCGATAGACATAATGATGTTCGTAAGTCTGCTACCACCTTGTTGTAAAAATTCGTTCTCAGGTCGGTGGCGGCGACTGCTGTTCAAGTTTTCCGAATCGTCTTACGCTTGCTTTCGGCGTAAGTATGGAAGTTCGCACCTTCGGTACCATTACATATGTGCCTTATGTCGAATGCCGCGCTTGTCTTTGCAGAGGCGGGCATCGCGAGCTTGCAGACGTTAAGAACGCTACTATAGTTGTGAATACACTCTTTTTGTAAGATCTTCCTTATGCGAAAGATTTCCCGAAGTTCGCTTAGTGAATCTCGCACCAAAAAAGCATTTACTTATAGAGACTACTCCTGCCTACCCATTTGCTTTCATTGCACGGAAGAGCATCTGTGGAAGATGCATGACAGTTTTATGCACTGCGGGTAAGTGCTTACACGCCAGCCGCCTCCTATTAGTGGCACGTAAAGTTTTTGCTATCACTGAATTCAGGTGCCTGGAGCTTCCGTCGGCAATTACCAGGCACCACCCTAACTTGTCCGGTCATTGGTCTCTTGCTGTTGTTGATCACCTTTGTTGTTACTTCTGGGAGGAAGACGAGAGACGGGCTCTTGGAGCACACGAAGTGGCAAGAAAAAGCTTCATGCAGTGTGTACAAATATGGCAGGAAATAGCGTATATGTAGCGATAAGAGCGCACCAGATTGGCTGGTGGCGAATCTGTTCGAACAGTGCGCTGTTAAGGCCTTTAATGGCCTTGCCTACGCGGGCTCGCTGGTCTATCGTCGGCCAGAAAAAGGTGGGGCATGTGGTGACGTCACCCGCATCGCATTCCTTCGCGTTAACAAAGATTACGTTGTTGAAGACTGGTGATCCTTCGTTTCACGTGGAGCAAGGTACTTTCGAGTCATTAGTGCGGTGTCCTTCAGCTGTCTAGCCTATAGGGTGGCGCCAGCGGCATGCGGTGAAGCTAATTTACTGCAATAAGTGCTCGTCCAAGGATCTGTAACACAATACTACGCCTTTGCACAGCCTCTCCTCACGTAAAAAAAAATTCAACTGGTCGATTGATTCCGCGGCCACTACGGCTCAAAGATTCCTCTTGTGAAAATGAAGCTAAATGCCAACCAAACACGCAATTTGTAGTAAAAGCCACATTATTATCCGAATACGCTATTTGTTTCAGAGGGGCGCTTGTGTTCGTAATGTACAAAAGAGCTTAATATTTTACTGTTGACCTAAACCTCAAGCCTTTATGGATAACTGTACACTTCAAAATCAATGAATGAGCATTCCAACAAGCTTCTCAACATGTCGGCACGCAATGCCTCTAGTTGATATAGTTGAAGCAAATATTCTTATTACACCTAATTTTTCGTCGTGGTGAAGTCAGTCAAAGCATTGCTAATATCATTTTGTAGTGGCAATATTTCTTCACGTGAGGCTTCCGAATGTGTTCCAACAAAATAACTGCTTAGATACTACAAAGAGAAAGTATTTCTCCACGATGGGTGGCCTCGAACTAGATCTGCGACCGTCCTGGGCCACTTCATCATTCATAATTTGTTTTCATCATTCCCGAGTTCATTGCTTGTCTGAGTTATTTATTTTCAGTGTGACGACGCACAACCGCCGCCTTCTCGCGGGCGAGGCAGTCGGCGTGCCGCGTTCAAACCCTCCGAGGAGGCGGCCGCAGCTTAGTGCCCTCCCAAGGGTCCCACCCCGGAGGGGTGGAACCCGCCCTCGTCTTCTGGGGGAAACTTCTTTCGCGACAGTCCCGCGGCCGGGCGACGTTGAGACGGGAACCGCGGACCGTTCGTCGGCCAAGTGGCGCACGGATACCAGACATCTTCACCGCTTAGCATGGTAAGCAGCAGATAGCGCGTTTCACTCAACATTGCAGTGCCATAAACATAAAGGCCAATGTGAAGGACTGATTCGTCGAAGAATGCGGCATGCTCGAAGAAAAGGCAGCTTTAATTGATCGATTCATTTGCAGCAGTTCCAAAAGGTAATGACGCCAAACCAAGTTTACAGGGGCGTCGTGCCGCAGTAGTATACTGAAGAAATGAGATCCCGTACAAGTGGAGCGAATCTCTGCTTAAGGAAGTTGGGTGGCTTTTATGTCTACGGGCCGCATCAGGTTTCCACAGTAGGTATGCGTTAACCTGGTTTTATTATGTCGTCTTTCGTTTACAAGAGGCTGTGAAGACAGTCCTCGCAGCTGTCGTATGTCACTTAGAGACCTTATATTTCGTCTTGCTAATGTCTTTACCTGGAGCAATTAAATGCGCGTCATGCTCACGTGAACAGTGAACATCACCAACATCGCATGCATGATGCCACCGCGCAACGTACTTGTGTCCGGCACCTCATCTTATAGTACCGGATCCTGTATATTGGCTGTAAGTATTGAAATCAAATTGGTGCAAGTTGTATGCAGTTGAAATTTGCAAGAAAGAAACGTGCGAAACTTTTCTTTTTTTGGCATCACAGCAAAATATATTACGTACATCTGACAGAATTATAGAACAATTGAATGAAATGATCACTCCGAATTCTGCGCTCTTCACTGCGACGTAGACAACCGCGTTTATCATACAGCAGGTAACAGCATACTGATTCATATTATGTTTAATTACAACAATTACAAATCTAGAGAATTTCCCGGGGAATTACAGATGGTTCAAATTAAATAGCATACTCCTACCTACGGCGTGCCTCATACTCAAACAATGATTCGTTCACGTGAAACGACAGAACTAAATTTTTTTAGCTCAGATGAGAATATAAGGTACCCGTGCTGGCTTGGAAGCATCTACTTTTTCCCCAGTGGCCGCTACTTCATTCTGTTACCTGACAAGAGAAATTCTCATCGAACTATTGTCTATTTTCAACTCATGAGCAGATATTACGAAGCCAGAGGGCATTTAGAGTGTTGGCTTGCCTAAGTACTCGTTTCCTTGGCCCATGTAAAGTGTGGCTGGCTGCCTTCTGCGGAAATCATGGACTACCCAATCCCTGTTATGCGTTTTTATTGTTACCGTCAGGAATCTGTAATCGGTGATATGTGGATGCTATTTTCTTATTATGGAATAAATGGCTTACAAGAAGTGGAGTGCCTGAACATTACTATGTCAAGGGGTACGTCTGAAGCATGGCCAATATGCACAAGTGAAAGAGATATACAAAAATGTAACGATTGCTGGAGAATGAGTTCTTGAGGCGTTTTCCTTTTTTATCACAAATGTTAAATGACGACTTCACTGCAAGATTCCGTGCTGTGTTCATTGATTCTATTATTAGCTCTCTTGTTCACTTTTGTTGCTGTTTAATTGTTGTTTTGAAATGATTCTACAACACACACTTTTATTCCCCCTTTGTGTTATGCCCTCCGGGCCCTCAAAGGAACACTTCGGCGTTTATTTTTTACATATTAGGTGACACGATATATAATGGCGAAATTGATATAGCCATTTTCTAATGGCATTAACAGTCCTGTCACTGATATGGTGGTTCATTTGGTTAGATACGAATAAAATATTTCGAATAAGGAATAAACCAGTTACTGAATCGGGTAGGTGCTTCGTATGACGTCACAATCAGTCGACGACGTCAGATCCTCCACAACTGTAATGTAAAGAAGCAGCACGCGCGGTGCTACTGCCAGAAAAGCGAAGCTGACCATGTCTTCTGACGACACGGGGAGCTTTTTGAACTCTTTCAAACAGGACGACGGCGATTTCAGCGAGGCTTTCAGCTATGATATTGCCGCAATAACATGTCAGTTAGGAGCACTTTTGTGAGGTACCCTTCCAAGCGCATCATCGCCAAAGCCCCTAGGGATTACTCATCGCATCGCTGTCAGAAGAATGCCAGCAAGGCCTCGCTCATGGCGATACAGCGCGTGTCCCCCGTGCACGTGCACACGGCAGGGCCCGAATCCCCTCGTCCAATGAGGAACGACGGCGTGGCTTCTGGCCTTCGGGGCGCGTGAAAAATTTGTTCGGCGTGGAGATGCGGTTGACCGTGGAATAGGCTCCCGCTAAATCTTTTTTTTTAATTGTGTGAATGCTTAGTATTGAGTGTCTGGGCACAAGTTCGTGCACATTAAAGCAGTTTGTTTAAGTGTGCTTCATTGAAGAGAGCTACATTTCTGGCGGAGGTGTGGGGTATGATTGGAAGTCCCCAGTTCGTAAGAGAACAGAGCCCCGATCCTCAGCGAGTGGAACCCAGGGAACTGACTCCAGTACACAAGCATACAAGCCGCCGCATCCAAGGAGACCCGCCCGAGTTCGGACCATTTCCTGTTGTTGCAGCAGTGTAAGCAACAGTTACCAGCGACGGTGCAATCTTGACCAGCCCAGTGACACCATGCCAGCTCATCTTGTACCCACCAAGCTCGCCCGAGTCCTTCCACGGCGATAGGTTTGAAGATGTGGAAGACTGGACAGAGCACTTCGAGCGAGTGGCAGATTTCAACGGCTGGGACGAGGCACGGACGCTTCGTAAAGTGTACTTCGCGTTAGAAGAGTCAGCGAGCTCATGGTACGTCAATCATGAAGCGGCGATGTCTTCATGGGAAGAACTTCGGCGACATTTGCTTGCCACGTATGCCAGCACCGATCGGCGAGAGATGGCAGAGCACGCTCTATAAGCCAAAAACCAGCACGCTAACGAGAGTGTCGGCATGTATATCGAGGACACGTCCCGTCTCTTCAAGCGCGCTGAACCAAACACGACCGAAGAAAAGAAATTGCGCCATCTGATGCGTCGCCTACAGAAAGAACTGTTCGCAGGACTCGTCCGCAACCCACCGCGCAGTGTTGCTAGGTTTCGCACCGAAGCGACGACCATAGAGAAGGCACTGCAGCAGCATGCCCATCACTACAATCGTGATGTCACCAGCGCAGCCGCCGATCTCCTGTCAGCAGGCCCAGGCAGTAACACCGAAGCACTAAGGCAACTCGTGCGATCAGTCATAAAGGATGAGCTTCGGAAGCTGCAGCTACCGGAAGCCACGCCGACAGTTTCAAGTCTCTACCCCGCCATTCGAGATGAAGTTCGCCACGTCATTCTGCAGCCAGGACGTGAAGAACCGCCTCTGCATCATGAGCAACCACCTTTGGTACGTCACGTGCCGACATACGCTGATGTGTTATGCCAACCGACCAGGCATAGTGCTCCATTCGCGAACCCCAGCAGCCGCCAGCCGACTCTGCGCAGCGGACCCCTTCTAACAAAGCGGAGGTCACGAAAAAGCGACGTGTGGCGCGCACCCGACCGGATGCCACTCTATTTCCACTGCGGAGAAGCAGGACACCTTTACAGAATGTGCCCATATCGCAGAACAGGTCTTCGTGGTTTTATATAAATGCACCTTGTCCCCATAATGGTGAAAGACCCATCGAAATTCAGGACTACTTGACCAGACAACAGTAACCGCCTGCTTGATACGAACACCAGTCACGACCATCCGCGTCTACACGCTACCGATCACCGAGTCCGCGGCAATCCTCGGTTTCACCAAGGTGTCGTTCACTGAGCCCACGTCAGGAAAACTAGTGCGAGCGACCTGTCGAGGCGAGGCCGCTGACGCTCGAAAAAGCCAAGCTCCTCCGTCAAGTTTACCGAGCAGCCACGAGGACCAGAAGCGGATTAATACCACAAGTGAACAGATAACTTCTTCAGACTTGTGCATTACGATAGACGGTCATGAATTGACTGCTTTAGTTGACACAGGTGCTGATTATTCCGACGCAAGGTATTCACTCACCAAGGAACTGAAAAAACGTTTTGATGCAGTGGAGTGGACCTCAGATACGTATGGCTGGTGGGCACGCAATTACCCCCCTGTGTAGGTTTACAGCGAAAATCGGAATTCGAGATTTTTCTTACGTCGCTGATTTTGCCGTACTACCAGAAAGTTCGAAGGATGTAATACTCGGAATCAACTTTCTTCTAACAAATGGTGCCATGATCAACCCGCAGAATTCTAGTGTGTAATTTTTTGCAAAGCAGGCTATAGACATGCAAGAGTCGGAGGAGCTAGAAGTTGCCTTGCGAGTTACCGACGATGACATAACCACGCCACCGCGATGCAGCATGCTAGTTCGCGTAAGAAACGAAGCATTCGACGAGTCGGAAGGTATAGCGGACATCAACGTGGAGCTACTGTTGAAAAAAAGGTATTTTCGTGGCGCGAGGAATTGTTCAAATACGCGAAGGGTGTGCTGATGTATTGCTGATGAACTTCGGTAGTGAATTTCAGCACGTCGCAAAGAACACAGCCATCGCCTTCCTGCACAGCGCTACTGCAGTCACAGATGTGTGTAGCTTAGCGTCAAGGCCGTCGGCTGTCCAAACTGCGCATGACGCCGTAACGTCAGTTGCGAGCAACCAAAGTCTGTCGCCAGCCCAGAAAGACATGATGGAGGACCTTATAAATTAATTTGCAGAACGTTTGTCCACCTCGTCAACGGTACCGCGCACACCAATTGGCGCACATCGTATAATAATAGACGCAGCGACCAGGCCAGTATACCAACATCCGTACCGAGTGTCACCGGTTGAACGAGAGGTCATAAAGAGTCAGGTGCAAGACGGGCTTGAGGACAATGTCATTCAACGATAGAACAGTCCGTGGGCGTCGCCCGTAGTCCTTGTGAAAAAAAAAAGGACCATACATTGAGATTATGTGTTGATTGCCGGAAAACGAACAGTATGGCCAAGCGTGGTGTAACCCCCTTCCCCGCATTGATGACACGTTGGATCGCCTACGACATGCAAAATTTTTCTCTTTATTAGATCTCAAGAGCGGGTATTGGCAAATTGAAGTAGATGGAAGAGACCGTGAAAATGCTTTCGTAACCCCAGACGTCCTGCACGAGTTCAAAGCGCTTCCATTCAACCTCTGCTGTGCGCCGGCGACGCTCCAGCGCATGATGGACAATGTCCTCTCGGATCTCATATGGCAGCCATGCTTAGTTTACCTAGGCGACGTAGTGGTATTTTCTGCAACATTCGACCAGCATGTCGACAGGCTGCGTTTAGTGCTCCAAGCCATACGCTCGGCAGGCCTAACCATTAAACCGGAAAAGTGCCAGTTTTGATCACGTCATTAGCGCGCAAGGTATTGTTCCGGATCCCGACAACACTGCTTCCGCCACGCGACTTCCAAAGCCGACAAACAAGTAAACAATACGGCGATTCTTGGGACTGTGCGCTAATTATAGCTGATTTGTGGAAAACTTCTTAAAAATTGCCGAACCTCTAACGAAACTTATTAAGCAAGGCGTACCCTTCATATGGAATACTGAACAAGAGGTTGCATTCAATGAATTATAAGAATGATTGCCAGCCCATCCGATCCACGTCCACTTCGACGACACTGCGGACACAGAATTCCACACAGATGCAAGCAATCTCCGTCTCGGCGCGGTTTTAGTTCAGTGGGAAAATGGGGAAGAGAAAGTCATAGCGTATGTTAGCCGCACTCTCTCGAAAGCACTCTCTCGAAAAGGAGTGTTTAGCTGTCATATGGGCCATCAGCAAGTTCCGACCATATTTCTATGGCAGGCCGTTCCGTGCAGTCAGTGATCATCATTCTCTTTGCTGGCTGGCAAACATAAAGGACCCATCTGGACCACTAGCGAGGTGGAGCCTCAGGCTCCAACAATACGACGTTACTGTTGTAGACTGGTCTGGAAGAAAACATAACAATGCTGACTGCTTGTCCCGCTCACCAGTGCAGTCTACTCCTTCAGAAGAAGAAGATTCCCGGTTTCTTACAGCGATGACAGCTTATGAAATCGCCGAGCTTCAATGGGCAGACACAGAATTGCTCCCACTCATCAAGCACCTCGAAGGATACGACGTCCAAGTCCCACGTATGTTTACGAGAGCTTTATCGTCATTTTGCCTCCGAGGTAATGCGCTCTACAAGAGAAACTTTGAACGCAACCAGGAAATATTCTTGCTCGTCGTACCGTCAGCAATTCGACCGGAAATTTTGGTAGCGTGCCATGATGAACCATCGTAGGGTCACCTAGGTGTCAGCCGGACGATCGCCAGAATTCGTCTGAGATACTTCTGGCCTAAATTGTTAGCGACCGTGCAGCATTACAGGAAGACATGTCGCAAATGTCAAAGGCGCAAAACACCACTCGTGAAACCAGCCGGCCTTCTCCAACCCATATACTGAACGAATACTTCATTTCAACAAGTTCTAATGGATCTTCTTGGCCCGTTCCCAACATCATCTTCATGGAAGAGATGGATCGCAGTAGCGACGGATTATTTAACACGATATGCAGGAACTGGCTGCCTTTGAGCGAGGAACGACAGTTGAAGTTGTACACTTCTTCGTTTGTAACATAGTACTGCGACAGCGTGCACCAATGGTCGTGATTACCGATCGAGGAGCAGCCTTCACAGCTGATCTGATGCAGTGTTTGATGAAGATGACAGTCACAGAAAAAATTATCCGACGATTACGATACTCCCTAATGCGAAATTTGAGCGCAGCTCTATACGTGTTTCCATTTCGCGATATCTTGAAGCAAAGAATTTGAGAGAGACATGTAGCAGAGTTGGTAATGGTCGAAAATCTGATCTGCGGATCAAGCGAGCCGGCGTTTATACATGACTCGTCAAAGGTTCCAGTGTGATCGCTGGTGCCGCATGGCTTCCAGAAAGTACTATACAATTCGCATAGCGCATACAATCAGAATAAGAAACAATCTCACACAATAACAACCAAAACAAGCGCGAACGAGACCGACCCAACAGAACCAAACAGGCGCGGGCGAGAGCTGTGGCGCGAGCAGACGATAGTACGAAACGAGCGGATCGGCTGAGACCAGACACGAGTGCGCATCGAGCCGTAAGGAGGGTCCGCATGACACCAGCATCGCGCGCGCACGTCACTGAAGGGGCCGCTCTCATTGGTCTCCGCCATTCGCGGCTCGCGTCCTTCGTCTCCCACTCCAGCGAAGGGGGGCGGAGCTGGTTACGAGGCCGACAACAACGCCGACGACGACGACGACGCGAAACCCAGGAATGGACGCCAAAGAGCTGCGCTCTAAAAGCATTGCATACCATGGCCAAACAAACGGCCTGACAGAACGTCTAAACCGAACCCTGGCCGATGTTCCGTCCATGTATGTCGACCTCGAACATAAGACATGGGACGCAATCTTGCCTTACGCCACTTTCGGCTATAATACGGCTGTAGAGGAGACAACTCAGGATACTTAATTTTAGCTCGTCTATGGCCGCACAGTAACAACCACACTGGATGCTAGGTTGCCAGTAGATGATGGCAACAACCCGTACGACGTCGACGACTTCCTACAACCAGCTGAAGAAGCCCGACAGTTGGCACGGTTCCGTATACGCCAGCAACAACGTAGAGACGCAAGCTACTACAACCTGCACCGCACAGAATTTCAGTAGCACCCAGGCGCCAAGCTCTGGGTATGGACAAGGGTGCGTCGTCACGAACTATGTGAAAAACTCTTTCGCCGGTACTTTGGACCTCACGAAGTTATTCGCCGAGTAGGTGACCTGAATTATGAAGTCATCCCCCATGAACAAGAGCGATCAAAGCGGCACAACCATGCGAAGATCGTGCAGGTATTTCCCATGAAGCCTTACTACGACAGGCAATGAAAACACATCTATAGACCAATTTGTTTCATACGCATCGGTGCTATGCGTTTTCGGAGGGGGATTAATGCCGCAATGAGCTCTCCACATGCCACTTACGAGCACTCTCGTGAAGTACCCTTCCAAGCGCCTCATGGCTAAAGCCTCTAGGGATTACTCATCGCGTCGCCGTTAGAAGAACGCCGGCAACGCCTCGCGCATGGTGATACAGCCTGTGTCTCCCGTGCACGCGCACACGGCAACGCCCGAGTTCCCCCGTCCAATGAGAAGCCACGGCATGGCTCGTGGCCTTCGGGGTGCTTTAAAAGTGCGTTCGCCGTGAACACGCTGTTGACTGCGAATTAGGCTCCCGTTAACTCTTCTTTTAAACTGTTTGAATTCTTAGTATTGAGAGTCCGGGCACAAGTTCGCCCAAAATAAACCAGTTTGTTTAGTGTGCTTCATTGAAGAGTGCTACAATATGAGTGCTGAAGGATCGCCTTTTGCATTGTACCAGCCGCTGCCACACGAGGCAGCTGACATTCACTAGCTGAACGCATTGTATTGTGGAAATACGAAGAGAACCACCGGTTATTACGTCTTTCAAAACGGCGAGAGTCGGCCGTTGTCTCGTAGAAAAAGAAACCAGCTTCACCGTTCGTGGGCAAAGTGCCGGTGTAGTCTCAGACATCACAAACACAGGGTGACCAGTAAATAGTCATACATCCATAGGCATGAGTCGGAACACGCAACTAATCTTTAACATTCATACTCAGGAAAAATAAATCACTTGATGTCGTATCGTTTGGCACAGATAATCAGAGTGCAAAAGAAAACGTATATTCAAAATTTTATTAACATCAGGGGATATCGAAAGATTGACGCAGTTGCCTTTAAGGATCATTAACTGAAATAGAATATATTGCTTGCATTCAGCCTTTTGGCGGCAGCGAGAGGATACGTTTACCTCTGCGAAGTAGGTACGCTCAGCTCGCGTTATTAGAAGCAAATCTGGAGAAGTAATTTGTAACGCATTTAGCAGACACCTAAATGTACCCAATGACTGATTACAAATATCGCAAAAATGAAAGTAGAATATCCTAAAAGTATTTATTTAGAGCGTGATGAGTACGAAGAAATGAAAATAGTGATGTTGGAAACAACATAAGGACGCCACCTTTCTCAGCAGATCTATTGTGGTTATCTGAAATTCTACTTGAGTTACAGACACATACGTGCGAATGGGTAGGTCACCCATCACGATGGCTTAGCGGCTGTGATGTTCCGCTGCTAAGCACGAAGTCGCAGGTACAAATCCCAGCCCAGGTGGCCTCATTACGATAGGGGCAAAATACAAAAATGCCGGCGCCCCATGCATTCGCGGCACGTTAAAGATCCCCTGGTGGTCAAAATTAAATTAGAGTCCGCCTCTACGGCATGCTTCATAATGAAATCGCAGTTTTGGCACGTAAAAGCCCAAAATTCAATTCAATTCAAATGGGCAGGTCATGTTTTGTAACGATCAAAATAGTTGCATAAAGTAATGAATAACCACGAGAGAGAGAGAGAGAGAGAGACCAAAGGGAAGAAAAGACGGGGAGTTTAGTCAGCATTCACATTACTGTGTGAATTTTTCTCGTTCTTCTTTCACTTCTTTATCCTTTTGTTCCCTTTATTCCTTTCTCCAGCACAGGGTAGCCAGTGTAAGTACCGGCTGGCTACCCTGTGCTGGAGAAACGAATAAAGGGGATAAAAGGAGAAAGAAGAGAAAGAAGAAAGGGAAAAATTCACACAGTAATGTGAATAACCAGAAAAAAATAATAAAAGCAGTATATTGTGGCTGAGTTGGTGTTCATAACGAAAATTTGATGACATTGAGTGGACTCAGTTGGTGGAAAACAAATGCAAATAGAGCTTTTCATTGCGTTATCACATCGTGTGTTTATATACAAGAGGGGGCATGCGCAGAAATTGAAAGGCAGTCACAAGGGGTATTCTAACAGCAAGTCGTTGTACTAAGAACATGCACTGTAAAAAAAATTTCTTCAGTTTACGGTCAAAGCTGCAGGTAAAACGTTGCCGGACACTTTTCCGTTAAATGAAAAACGGTGTTTCCGTAGAACGGACAGGCCGTAAAAATTATTTCCGTTAAATGGAAAATGGTGTTTCCGTAGAACGGACAGGCCGTAAAAATGTTTCCGTTAAATGGAAAACGGTGAGCTCCGTAGTTGTGATCACAGAATTGACCGTATTTTGCAAATAAGAAAAACGGTGAGTTCCGTAAAACGGAAATGCTGTAAATTGAGCCCCGTACTTGTGATTATAGTACATGACCGTACTTTGGTAATGAAGAAACGGGGACTTGAATGCTCGTGTTCTCGAGGCAAATTGTTTCGTTCATTGGAATAAGTTATTTTGGGCAATGAACCACCCAAGTCGTACATTACAACGTGGATAACTTGCAACATCATTTAAGATATAGCAGGAAATGGGGCAGAAATCATAGCACACAGGAAATACACCAGACAGAATGTGCTGTGTTTGCATGTTTCCTTCTAGTGTCATTGTTTTCTACACCGCTTATTCTTCGTGTCAGTGTTGTCATGTTGCACTTGGGTTCTACACCCAACATGTACACAGCATACATACAGATTTGTGTTCGAGAAACAACAAGCCACTTGAATCTGAAAAAACCTGTGTTTATTCTGCTTTACTGAAAAAAGCAGGGTGTGAGACCGGACTAGTTGGTATTCCATGCTGAAGTGATCAGCGCAAGAGTGAACGCAGGACACTAAAAAGGTGACAAGAACAGGTGCGAACTTCCAGTTGGTGTTTATTACGAAAAGGCATGTATATATACTCTTGTGCACTTGATCATAATCAGTTACAAGAGCGCACTAAGGCCGCCCCGCGGCCTAAGGCGGCCTCCCACATACAGACCCCAGGTATGCAAATTCTTTAATGTCAACGCTAGGGATAATTTGCTAATGCAGTTGCCTTATGAGTTATCTGCCCCCTCAATGATGGGCCTAGTGCTTTCTTGTGTGTTGCTTGCTATTATTTCTGTTTTTTCAGAGTGCATGACATTTACATTGGGAGGTGTGGATTCCAAGGAAACCCTCTCGCCCTTTTGTACTTTCGTATTACGTTCCTGTAGTCTCATATTTAGGCACCTTCCCGTTTGCCCCATGTAACGCTGCCCACAGAAAAGAGGTGTGCTATTCACTACTCCCCCTGAGCATTTCGACGAAACCTTTTCTGTGAGCAATGTTGAATGAAATTGATTGTCTGCTGACAGGGCTGGTTTTGGCACATAACTGAGATAACTTGTTGGGTGCGGGAAAAACGACCGAAACTCCCGCTCTTTCGCCTATTTTCTTTAGTTTATGCAAGATAGCGTGAATGTATGGGATGACTGCTAGATTCCTACGAACAGTATCATATAGGTGTAACTAAAGAAAATAGGCCAAAGGACTGCAGTCTTGGTCATTTCTTCCGCGCCCCGCAAGCTATCTAAGTTATGTGCCAAAACCAGCCCTGTCAGCAGGCAATCAAAATCATGCAACATTGTGCAGAGAAAGGGTTTCTTCAAATGCTCAAGAGGAATAGTGTATAGCATACCTCTTTCCTGCGGGCAGCGTTACATGGGACAAATGGGAAGTTCCCTAAACTTGAGACTACAGGAACATAATCAGAAAGTACAAAAAGGGAAAGAAGGTTTCCTTGGAATCCATTGCACCCAATGCAAATGTCATTGACTGTTTGAAAAAACAGAAATAATAGCAAGCAGTGTGAAAGAAAACACTACTCATCATTGAGGCAGTGGCTATTGCAGAATGCAACTGCGTTAGCAAGCCATCCCTATAGCAATGACTGTTAAAGAATTCGAATATCTGGGGTCTGTATGCAAGAAGCCGCCTTAGGCCTTGGTGCGCTCGTTTATTTGTGATGGCCATGTTGACTTGCACGATTGTAACAGATTATGATCAAGTGTGCAAGAGTACATATACATACCTTTTTGTAATGAACACCGGTTGGAAGTTTACGTCTGTCCTTGTCGCCTTTTTAGTGTCCCGTGTCCACTCTTGCGCAAGTCCTCTCCGCATAGACACTAGAAATTGGCTGACTAGAGGAAGGATTGGTTGAGACTTGGAATGACTGGCTGCTTGCAGAGGCTTTCGGCTTTGCCTGAAAAGAAAGATACACCAATCAATTAAGGCTGTTCAATTATTTACTATCATCATCACTATTGTTTTTCAGATAAACAATGATTTCGTATTCACAACTGTCACTGCTCCATTGCTCCATTAAACAACCTTGGAGATATTACTGTTTCCCAAAACTATGAAGTACTCTTGAAACAAGCGCAAACCATGCATGTTGTTTACTTCTGACCCAGAACAAGCAAGCCAAAGATATTGTCCAGCTGACAGGTCGGTAGAATAGCAACAATAGCAACAATACAAAAAAACCATGCTTGCACCACAACTGTGTCACAACAGCTGTCAGCCCCTTTCGGTTACGGTTTGTGTCACTGAGGAAGTATCAATGTGTAATATTCTTTTTACTCAAGCAGTGAAAATTGAAAGTTACGGTCGTGAATGCATCAACATGCCCTTCCCATCTTCATAAAAAGTTATAGTATTGCACTGTGTTCACCGAAAAATTTGCCCTTTTTGTAAAGAAGCCTGCAATTATGCCTGGACCCGATACATGGCTCTGGCAGGCAGTACTGTTTATTCTGTCCGTTTCTTGACTTGCAATCCCATAACAAAACAAATAATGCAACATATTTTTCCAGATTGCATTGCTTCATGTGAATGTGCTTAATTTGGGAAATTTCCGAAATGAATCAAGCCTCTCCTAAAAAATTTTAAAGTAGAGTAATTCATTAACATGCCTAAACATGAGCACTTCCTGTGGATTTTGAGAGCCAATGAGGACAGAGCTATTTGCTCAAATTTCTACGACTCATGGCAACAGGATGGCCGAATTCTGTGCTGTTAGTAAATGCAAAGAAAAAAAACTTTGGTCAATTTATGCAATGTTTCTTTCCAAAATTTTTCTTCTTTATACCGTAGTGGGGATACTCTGTGGGAATTAGTTGGAATTAATGCTATTGGCCTGCAGTCTGGTACAAAATATTTTTAAAGCCGCAGCGACAACACTATTTCCTTCAGATCTATCCAAAATGCAGATTCGGTAAAATCCAGGGAAAATGCTTCTAACTAAACAGGTAATTCTATATTGTTTTTTGCAGAGACACCTTTTTTTTTTCTTGGAAAACTAAGGTTAATCTTATTGTCGCCAGGCTGGGGCAGCAAAATAAATTTTTAAATCAAAATTAACAGTGATCGCCAGGCATGTCCAGTTGAATTTATCTGAACATGCCCTACTGTCTGCAGTACACATGTTGCCACATTAAAGGCCTGCAAGAAGGCACCAGTTATATTTTCTAGGGCAAGAAGGCAATGAAGTATGTTACTTAAGGCAATTAGTCACAGGAGTCCTGGATCAGTAGAAGAAAATTTAAAGACTATAAATTGTTTAGAAGACTTAAGTCACATAAAGGTACCACCATTGCACTGTGCTAAAACTAACCTAAGAGACTGAAACCTGACATGATAAAAATGGAGCTTGAGAATGAAGGCTTGCTCAACAAGCAACAGATATGCATGAAATGCAAAAAATGCAAATATGCAAAAAATGATATGCATGATAAATTTTAAAAAACGCGCTGATGAGGACGGTAAAGAACTAGGCACCATGACGAAATTTGTAAATATGCAAGCATAGGATGGAGTCAGTTGGCGCAAGCCATATATATTTACAGATTACTAGGAAAGGCCTTCGTCCCGCAGTGGACATAATGTATGTGAGAGCACTGTGCCCCTTCAATTACGCAGTCCCAGACTGTCCGCAAATCACCGGCGGCTTCTGGTCTGGCTTGCATTGACAGAAGGGCACATCACAGTCATGTGATCCCGCTGCCTGGGACTGTCCAAGGTTTTTTTTTTTTTTAAGCACCGTGATTGGAAGTCGCTCTCCTGGCTGCTGTTGTCTCCTATTAGCTACTTAAATTATGGGGTTTTACGTGCCGAATCCACTTTCTGATTACGAGGCAAGCTGTAGTAGAGGGCTCCGGAAATTTCGACCACCTGGGGTTCGTTAACGTGCACCTAGATCTAAGTACATGGGTGTTTTCATATTTTGCCCCCACTGATATGCGGCCACCGTAGACGGGATTCAATCCCACGACCTCGTGCTTTTAGCTTCTTGTAGATAGCGCCCTACCCAGCAAATTCAGTAGCGTGGTCATCAAAATGGTGCAGTCTCAGAGGCCATGTCGCCGACACAACCATAAAGCTTGCATAATGGAATCGCAGCCTGAGCACATTGAACATGTTAACAAAGCTCAGTTTACATCGTGCTCTCGCTCTTCGGGCCCCTTAACCGCTGTATTTAAGCCAGCTCATTCATTTCCTGTAAAATTTAAGCGTCATTGCCACACAAAAATAAGCAAAAACACGGTTGTGCCACATCACTGTTCACCCACAAAGCACAGGCCGATATCCTCAAAGCTCGTGAAGCTGTCTACTAAAGGCCTGACGTGTGTCTAGGACAGAGCGCGTCTACACTGTCTACTAATCCTGCACATCCAAAAGCAAAATTTCGAATTTGGGTAACAGAAGGAATCAGCACACATGTGAACAGCAATCGGTGAAGCTCTGACTATACAGGTTGTCCCACGTAACTTGAGCCAAACAATAAAAGTATGCAAATGTGACGTAGCTCGACAGAACCAAGGTAACATTGTTTGCTGTCACTTGGAGATACATAGATATTTTTTCATTCCACCACAATAAATATTTTATTTTCGTTAATTAATCAACTTTTCAAATATTATAATTAGATTAGAAGTGTCCATGAGAAAATTGTAGAGCAACATGAAAAGCTCCCCATACAGCTTTCTGTTGTTCGAGACATGCTGCGTAGAAGTGTTTTTTCGAGAAAGAAGCTTGCGAATACACGCAAAGTGCTGCGAATGGACAGTCACGCAACAATTTAGTGTGTATTTGCAGGCTTCTTTCGCGCTAGGAAAAACCCTTTTATGTAGCATGTATTAATCGTAATATTTGAGAAGTTGATTAATTACAGAATACTAATGATTTAATCTGGCAAAATGAAAAAAAAAATGAGTATCTCGAAGCGAGGGCAAACAACATTACCTTGGTTCTGTCCAGTTACGTGGCATTTGCATATTTTCAATATTTGGCTCAAGTTACGTGAAACACCCTGTATGCCACGCCAGCTACCAGCATTAAATATCTACATGCAATATGATATGTTTCCTTGTCCACCAGTTTCACTCATCTGAACAGCGAAATCTACCTGTTTACTATGCATATAGCAATGAGCATGACAGATTTCACGAAACACATCAAGAAAAGCAAGCATTTGCGCCTGATCACTGTGCATTGCCTTAAAAAAACACAAGGACTAAGGTTGCAGCAATTAGACCACTCATGAAAACCTCGCATTATGGCACACAAAGCATCGATTTAACGGAAGCGATAGCTGAGTGCATGATATTTTCTGTCTGGAACGCGCAAAGTACACATAAATACACAGCCTCTTTTAAAACATGGCGTCAAGCCCGCATGCATCTTTTTAAGACAGCTGCCGTCTGGTAGCTACTTGCATATGTCTGAACAAATATCTGCTGACAGCTCTGAGAGTCTGCAGAGTCTGTGACTTCTGGTAAAACGAATGCGATACTGGCTGCCCTCGGACTGGTGGATGGGGCTTCCGAAGCTGATTGAGAAAATCGAATGCGGGGCAGCAGTGCTAAGCAGTCCAGGACTGTCAAGGACTGATAATCGAAGAGGCCCACTAATGCTTTGTGTTCCTATCCTATGTAATCTCTTCATACTGATCAGCTCACGCTGCATAGCAAAGAAGTGTTGTTAGTGCTCTGAAGACAAGCCTCTTGCCCAAACATTGGCTATAGAGACGACCATCGTTCGACAACTGTTGATCTGTTCATAGAAGTGAGAATTCCGCGACAAACTTTTCAATGAAGTAAGCAATATGATGATGAACTTGTTTCACAACACTTCATAAGTACACCTGACCTTTGACTCACTTTTGCATGTAAGTAAATATGAAATTGTCGCTGTGAACAGTTGTTCCCGACTGCTGTACACTTGTGATAAAAAATTAACCGTATTTTAAAGTTTGTATAATTAGCCAGGAGAGCCGCACTTGCTGGATGGCTCATCATTTAATTTGGAAAAAAATTCAGCAGTGAGCAGCAATTGCATCACTAATGACCTTGAACATCTTTTATAATTAATTATTTGTAAACACCTGTTGTCGAACAGCCCACCTACTGAAGTTTTCAACACATTGTACACAATTATAGCACATACTACACGAAATAAGATCTGTAATAGACCTTACCAAATACAATATTAGTGTGGCGGCAGGTCAAATGGCTCCTTGCAATGCTTGCGTCCTTCCTGGGAGAACAAAAAACGACATTAGGCTTACACTGACAGCACCAAACCACATAATTTAAGTTGCAAACAAGTGCCCCAGAACATAGGAAGTTCTAATTAGATACGGTCAACCTGCTTAACCATGTCACAGACATTGAATGACAGAATGTACTTTTATGGAGCCTCAACTCCATGAAATACATGCTAATAGAAACATGCTAGTACACAGAATCAAATTGGATGCATGAAAATTCTCAGCAAACTTTTATTTCCTAGCAACCACAAGTTGCTCTTTGTGAAGTGCAACAAGTGAGTGTCTAACCTACACTAAGAAGGTGGAAAATTCGGGATCCTTTCTGGTGAATAACTAACCATATCTCTACCGGTACCCAGCAATACAAAGGTGAATTGTAAGTATTATATTGATTAAAGAAACAGTTCAGTGCTACTAAGCAAGTACAATAAATAAATTATTTCAAGTTCATCTTCATGTCAGGCTAACCAAGTTAATTTTCTTTAGATCACATGAGAGAATGGTTCGAAAAATATATTGGAATCTGTCAACAATGTTGAAGCAATTTTATGACGGCCTGCAGATAGTAGTTGTTGAAATAAGACCTGGGGCAGGGGGAGATAAGACAAAGAAGTGTGATAAAACAAAATGGGGCCTGTGCTGTGCAGCTACTAAATGCAGTTTTATTAAATTATGATGTGCAAAACAGCAGATGTAAGAGATGCGAGACCCTCAGGTGGTATTTTGCAATGTTGTTATGGGAAATTGTTTCAAGGAGCATGACTCCTTAAGCCTTCGAGAGTAAATGACGTAAATATACCGCACCGCGAAGTACAAAAATGGTCGATGCCGTATATTTACGGTGCTGTCTGTAGGCTTAAAAAGCGCGACAATTTCCTAACCTTTTCTTTTCTGTCATGTGCTGCCATTATGTGGAAATACAGGGAATTTCTTTTGCACGCCTCGCTCTCTCAGTTTTCGTTGCATGGTTTGTTTTAGCGCTAGTTTGCTCCTGCGCGTCTATGTACTACCGCTAGTGCATTGGTGTGCGCACGGGCGGGTGGCAGTTTGGGTTTTGTTTTCGCAGGCCGTTTCAGCTTCTTGCGCTTGCAAAACTGATGGCTATCTCATTACTAATCGCTCAAAAGGCTACTGCTTGTTTCTCGCTCAGTTAGTCCTCGCAGGGGTGCGCATAGGAAGGATGCTGCCGTGCATGCGCTTCTGTTGCTCCTTTTCTTTTTTTTTTTTGAAACTCGCGAAAACTAATTGCATCTGGTTGGCGATAAGATGAAGATTAGTGAAAGTTTGTCACACGTTTTGCTTTTTTGATGGGCACACAACCGCACAGTTTTCTTGAGTGCGTGCACCTACACAGTTCGATTGCGCTATGGATGTACTATCATAAGCAATATGAAAGGGAACACAGGAACGCATGGCAAACAGCCTTGAAACAGACTCGGAGCGATACACAGATGGCGCTGTGAAAAACGAAGGGGGAAAGGAGAGCGCTCTTCCACTAACTGGTGGCACTCCCACCACACTGGCATTTCTACAAAGGAGCAGCTTACGTCATGGATCGTCCGACAGCCAATAAGACGGTGATCGTCGCCAGTGACTTACACCGATTCACTTTCTTTTCTTTCATTCTCTTTTTTTTGTTCGTGCAACCACTTGATAGTACCCCGAGAAAAAGTTTGCCCTGTATTGCAAACCAATTCTTCATTTGAATCGACGCACTCGGCTGTCAGGGGCACCTCGAGCAGCGGCGACGCTCGTACCAATGACGACAGAGGAATAGAATAAAGAAAAATTAAAAAAAAAGAACATTGACAAACTGTCTCTCGTGCGACTGTTGCATGAAGTTCATTCAGAAAAAATTCACGTCGCTCACTGCAGTGGCCCACGCAGAGCAGTCAACTCTGAATTTGTAGCCTCAAGATGCCTCGAGTGCCTCTTAAAGAGCGGGAAGATATAATAGAAATGTCTAAAAGAGGTTATACGCAGCGCAATATTGCTCTTGTGACAAGCCGCCCATTGAAAACAGTCAACCGGATTATCCAGGCTTACCGAGACGAAGGGCGCATAAACGATGCACCGCACTGCACACGACCTCGATCAACAACGAACGACCAAGACCTTTGCATCGTGGTGCCGTCAGCGACAAGCCATTTCAAAGTGCAAAAGACGTTCGAGGTGCTCTTGGCTTGAACAACTTGAGCGACAGCACGGTACGACGAAGGCTTAGAGAAGCAGGACTGCAAAGTCGCATCGCCACACAGAAACCTCTGCTCACCGCAGCTAACAAAGCGGCTCACCTGAGGTTCGCTACTCAACACCGCAGCTGGAGTGAGAGTAGGTAGAAGTATGTAGTTTTCTCTGATGAGTTCACGTTCTCGAGCCGCTGGGACCAACGAAAGAGAGTGTGGTGTACCGCAAACACACACTTTAGCCCGCAGAATATCCAGGAGGTGGCCGCCAGTGGACACGTGTCTGTGAACGTCTGGGGGGCGATTTCCCACGCAGGCCTAGGCCCACTGGTGAGAATTGATGGGAGGTTCACCAGTGCTGCGTATTGCACTCTGTTCGAGCACCAGATGATCCCCTATGTGTTGAACAGGCTGCACCCGGATAAGTGTTATTTTTTCCAGCAGGACTTGTCTCCCGTTCACACATCGAAAGACGTGGCTCGCCTTTTGGAAGAGCGAGGGGTAATGCAACTTCAGTGGTGTGCGAAGGGTGCCGACATGAACATTATAGAGCACGTTTGGGGCCGTATGAAAGTGAACCTTTCGAAGAGCTCACTAGAACTGGCGAACTCCGACCAACTATGGGAAGCAATAGAACATGAATGGAAGCCCGCCTTCAGCGTGATACCGCATTCATCGAGGCTGTCTACGCGTCTTTGCCTCAAAGAATGGAGGCCGTCGTTAAGTTGACGGTGGCATGACGCATTATTAGGCCACCAACGAACAAAGCAAAGGACGAGGATAAGCTGCGATAACGCTATTGCCTTATTTCATTTGCTTCAATATCTTTTTAATATTCAGCAAGCGCAATAAACTTATTTTGAACTCACCCTTAAAGACAATTTTTTCCTGGTTTAGAAGATTTACCATAAATCAATATCGAAGTCCGGAACAGTGCTATCTTTTGTAATGATTCGACGCAAAAGGTTACTAGTGACGCAATATCGAACAGTGTTATGACTGTCTGCTGGCGATGTGAAATTCCGCACTTTGCAGACGCATGGCGGGAGTGCGAACAGTTGTTAGAACAGCGTCCCCCTTTCCACTTTGTTTCTGATGGTGGCCGCTGCGTATCACCCATATAGCTGGGTCTGAGGGTGTTTTCTACGCGTTCCTGTGTTCCCTTAGATATTGCTCATAATAGTATGTATTAGTGTAAGAGCAGGAACATTTGAGTCTTGCAAAGTATTCTCGTGTGCACATTTTCAAAGCCTTGAACTATAACAATGTAACAAATTTTTTACTCTTATAGGTTTATTTCCTTTTTTATTATTGTTATTCATGAATAAAGAGTACATATAGTATACCAATGCAAAATAATTTTTTTCTGGCTTTACGAACACCCTAGAAAAATTACGGTAAATTTTTTTCGAAATAAGTCCCTAAGAATTGGAATCTGCAATAAAAAAAATCGACCCTGGGCGGTCAAATATGGCGGAAAAGATCGACCCTCAAAGAGTTAATTATATTCATGTAATCTTTAGAAACGAATGGCATAAAGGACATACTTGTTGACAGTTTCATAGCGAGTCATGAACACGATGCACGCGGGAGTTAAGCATCTTTAAAAAATGCTCTAGAAACTTGCAAAAAGCAAGTTTCTATAACCTCTCACAACACCGAGCTGCACCTACAAGTGTTGTAACATTTCCTTGCAACCTTGTGCATTTCCTTGTTTGTGTGTGTGTGTGCGCGCGCACACACACACACACACACACAAACAAATATTAGGCCTATTTGTCCTGCCTAGTTGCAGCTGCAGGACAGCGGGATGTTGTAAACAACCACACAGTTGAACTGCTGCATGTGCCTCTTGCTACACTTTGCGTCAAGGCCTGGTCCGATTCACCTTTTTGAACCCAGATTTTGAGACTATGGCTGACCCCCTGAATGTGATCTAACAGTGGTCACACCACTGTAGGCCAATGTTAGACCTAGGTATAGAAGTTCTCCTCGACTTGTTGAGGATGCTATTTCGTGCTTCTGTGACAGAGCTTCACAGCCGAACAGTGCGCTGACGCGAAAGGCAGAATTCCCTCCTTAAAAGACGGGGCATAAATGCAGTGCACATGACACTCACCAAAGAAAACAATGAGGTCAAGAAATGGAAGATCACTGTCTAACGGTAGTTTTCCAGTAGAACACGTTGTGGGGCTACTTGGTGAAGGGCTTTCAGAAGATGAAGCGCCAACAGAGACAACACAGTAAGAAAGAACAAAGACAGGACAAGGTGCTACTTGCAACTGTTTATTTAGGTCAAAAGCAGCTGAATATATAGCCATGGGGAGAAGGGGAAGAAAAAAACAGAAGCATTGCTTGTGTGAAGGTGCACGCGTGAGAATACAGAAGATGAAGGGAATCATAAGATTAGCCAAAATTTAAAACTTATCTAAAAACATGCATTCATTTGTGTAAATATTCAGACACAGGCATGCTGACACAGGCATCCCCTCTATTCTTAATCTGGTCGGCCTCCAACAGTTCACGTGCCACAGTGTATTTGCTTTTAAGCACGATCGTTGTATCCTGAAATCCTGAAGCCTTGCTTCACATACTTGCTTATTCTCATTCCTGCAGGCCTTGCAATGAAGTGGCAAGTTTGAGCCATAACTATTTTTCAGCGAAAGCTTGTGCTCCCACAGGTGTTCGCTGATACATCAGCCAGTTTGTCCGATATACTCTTTCCCACACTTCCACGGTATACGACCGCTTCTTCACACTTCACAAAAGGATTTGTATGTTTAATAGAACACTCTACTGTTAGAGTCATGAGATCCAATCAGGCGGCACGAAGTAGCAAGCTTTCGGGGCGCAGCAAAAACTACAGGAATTTCATATTTAGCGGCGACGTGTTTAAGATTACGTGCCACTTCGTGAGAATATGGTATCGTCACTGGATACGGCAGAAATTCCTTGCGGGCACGAGGTCGGTATACCGACCCTGCAATTAATTGTTGCAGTATAAGTCTATGCACTCCAAGACTGTTAAACGTGCGATTGCCACTATGTGCCTTGAATTTACCCTTAAAGAATTATGCTGTCATAAGGCACACAAAACCTTTGACGAACACATTTTGAAGGTGAAGAAAGCTGCTTTCCTTGTTTGGTTTTGAGCAACGTTTCAGAGGCGTTGTTGAAAAAAGGTGCAAAAAAGAAAGAAACTGAAGCAGTGAAGAAGGTCAAACATTGGAAAAGAAAGCTAAACCAGTGGTGATACCGTATTCTCACAAAGCAGCGCATAATCTTACATGTCATTGTTAAATACAAAATCCTGTGGTTTCTTCCAACCCCAAAAACTCGCTACTTTGTGCCGTCTGATTGGATATGATGACTAAGAAAGTAGAGTGTTCTAGTAAACACACAAACCCTTTTGTGAAGTACGGAGAAGGGGTCGTATACTGCATACCGCTGAAGTGTGGGAAGGAGTAAACCGGACAAACTGGCCAATGTATTAATGAACGCCTGCAGGAGCACAAGCTTTCACTCAAAAATTGTTATGGCTCAAACTTGCTGCTTCATTGCAAGGCATGTGAGAATGAGAATAAGCAAGTACGTGAAGCAAGGTTTCCCGATACAACAATCATGTTTAAAAGCAATGACACTGTGGCACGTGAACTTTTGGAGGCCAACCAGGCTAAGAAAAGCGGGGACACCTGTGTCGACACCCCGTCTCCGACTATTTACAGAAATGAACGCATGTTTTTCGATAAATTTTTGATTTTGGTTAATCTTATGATTCCCTTCATATACATCTTCCACATTTTTGCACATGCGCATTCACATAATCAGTGCTTCTTTTTTTTTCTTCCCCCTCTCCCCATGGCTATATATTCAGTGCTTTTGACCTCAATAAACAGTTGCAAGTAGCACCATGTCCTGTCTTTGTTCTTTCTGACTGTGCTGTCTCTGTTGGCACTTCATCTATTGAAATGTAGTTTTCCCCCTTCCATGAGCTCATCTAGCACTGTAGAGAAGACAGAAAACAAATCACTCAACCCATTTAGTAGCTTTACTTCACGTCATATAGGCTAGAAAGTTTTCAATGAAGCAGAATACCTTTACTACGCTGGTCCTTACAGCAGCTAGTGTTTTACGACTAGCTGACAGTGTTCTCAGCAGTGAAAAGTCGCAATTAAAGTGGTTAAAGTGTAGGTTGTCTCCTACAAAGTGCCATGCATGTTCAAGTAAGCAAAACTACTACTGAAAGGCAAGCTCCACTATCTGGGCCTGAAGATTTTCTGTGGTGAGCATCGAGCTGGAGCTATTCCCTGCACTCAAAGGTGTTTTTAACTTTTCTATTGGTGCACTTGAACACTGAAGCATGTTGTTGCTACAGGAACACCAGAGAGCACATTTAACACTTGGTACCACCCCGACGTGGAGGGGAGCTTCCATAGCCAAGTACAATGTTTGCTTTTAACAGTGCGTTCGCACTGCCTTTTAGCATGCATTGCCAAGAAGCATTTAATGGAGTTGAACGTAGCTGACGTCTCAGGTCAGAAAACTTCGAGAAAGCCAAGGCCTATGACTGTTAAGCAATCTGTACACAAAGGCAACCATCAATTCAAGCAAATTGCTCAGAAAGTTGAAACTACCTTTTTATTTTCAGTGCCAAGCAATCTGGGCACGTACAAAATGTTAACCGAACCAGGGCAACACGTGAAGTTTACATCAAAAAGTATGTGCTGGAGTTCATAGGTACTACGCTTGGTGCTGTTTACAATATCCCACTGTCCTGCAGCCGCAATTATGTAGGACAAACCGGCCGACGACTCAAGGATTATCTTACAAAACATGCACAGACCCTTGACACAACATGGGGGAGCAACATAGCTATTGATGCTGCTTTGTGCAGTTGTACACCAAATTTTTAGCAGTGAAGTATCTTCATGACACATTTTCATAGCAGACATAACTTTCAGAATAGCTCCCACTATGCTAGCGTGCCATCACTTAACCTGCTTGGCAAATTGAAGTATTCAGATCAACCTGCCGAACGTTCTGAATTGGGCTGCTTGGTGCATGTTTAGAAGGGAACCGAACAGGGCTACAGACAGGACAAAGGGAATATGTTGCTGTGTACAACGCTGTCACTTCATACTGGCAGTAACACTGTTCGTTCCCTTTTAAATATTCATATCTTTTGGTCCCTGACCACGCAACGCAGCTGCGAGCTCAGGCTATAATTTTACATTGTTACATTGCCTTCCAATGTTGCACTTAATTACATCATCGCATACTCACCTGTTATAGTTAGCTCAACACTAGCTCACAGTGAGCTTATTCGTGGCTAATCTTAGTTACCATGGAGCCCATGCATGACAGTGCTAACGATCAGTGTGCACTGTTGTTGCATACTCATTAAGCCAACACTAGACAAACAGTTATTTTATTCGTGCATGTTTTATCTCTTGCCTCAAATCTTGAACTCTGGCACTATAAGTGTTTTTTAAGCACCACTCATATGTGCAACCAAGTCAGGTACGAAACAATATCCCTTTCAAGTCGACGTGCTAATACTGAACCAATTGGTTGCCACAGGAAAACAAATAATCAATTATCCTTTGAATGCATCTGCAAAAATTACTCTACTTGCATAGGCCCCGTCATTCCACCAACATTTGCAGTCACTGCCTATTAAGACTGCATATGCAAGACAGATATACAATAGAATGGCACAGCTTACCAGAACAAAGAGCACCACTAGACAGACTGCTGTGGCACACTTTTTCAGGCCTGCTGGCTGAGAAACTGAGCACAAACCGGCACACAGACATCCTTCACTGGTGCAATAGCTGCAATTGAAGCAAATATTATCAGGTATTTTCAGACCGGTCGTCCACAGTAAAGCAAAAACATTTTCATATACAAATACTCTTGCACATAAGCTTGTCACCGAATTACCGATTGCTGTGGTATTGTTTGGTGTCTTCAATTGTATCGTTCAACTCATTTAAAAAAAGACTTCATGAAGCACCTTCTATTCGGCAAAACAGCAGACATTTTGCTCTACATAACTCCCAACATGTATTTTAGAATAATTATTGTATTCATGCCTATATGCTGAAAATTAGTCTACGCAACTAGAGACAGTCAGTATTAGAACCAGCCTTTAACATCAGTGTTGACACATCTTTTGATTTTTTTATACCAGTTTGGAACATTTGTAATTTTGGATGTCCATTACACACTTTTGGGCACCGCTATTCTGTGTCAAGGTTACGTTAAAAATTACTTAGCACATGCACTTGCTTTACAATTACGGCCGCAGATGGGCAAAACTTACGTGGCAATCCACTCCCAGATTACGTTAAATGCTGACGTATTGCGTCAGAACGTTGATAGTCAGCCTGGTAGCTGTCTGAAGTAAAAACAAAACAAAAACTCGCGAAACATCTGATGCCGATTACCAGCTAGCAAAATAATCAATTTCTTCTCCAGCGACCCTTAATGGGTATCCACGCGGACACTTTCAAGTGCGATCGCGCACGATTGCTCGGGCTCGATCCCAAGGTGTTCCAAGGCACCGTGTTACACCAGTGTTACGTAACACTGCAGATCGCACGAGGTTACGGCAGCAAGCACGCTACACCGTCCATTCATTGTGATGTAGGGGCATCGCATGCAACATGCTCTATGAGGTCTTCATACACAAGCAGACTTTCAATTCCAGAAGCAGTCTTTCAATTAGGCATATGAACACAGCGATTATGCACGCCAAGCACACTGCGTCCTAAGCTTAAGGAAAAATAGAATTTCGCTGTGATGCAATGCGTCGCCGAATACGGCTAACATAGTGTTACACGCGCCGTGAGAGATTGCTAAGGGGAACAGTAACTTCACTTTATTTTGGAATGCCAAGAACACATCACAACACATTGCAAAACTGGAATGCCAACGTCAGTAAACCAGCTGCCACATACAGCCGATAACGAACTGCTACAGACGACATCCTCGCTGATGTTGCTTACGCGCCTCAATGTACTCTATATGCAATCAACACAACAAACGCTACACCATTTATCACAGTCTCGCAATGCCGCGGCTTTATCAATCCTCATGGCCAAGCGGGAATGTCGTTACAGGGCATTGACAGGACATGCTCACAACACAGTTGAGCCCGTCACCGGCCATCGCGGTGCATTTCGCACGCGCGACGTGCACCACCAACAAAAAAGGACACCTAAATCACTTACTTACGTAACAGTCCATCGTCGATTCCTTCTTATTCTCTCAGTGAAATCCCAAACGCAACAGGTATACCACCACCGCACACCGCCATTGCCAGCCGCTGTCCACTCTGTACTGTTGAGGCGGAGAAATGCAACCCGTCGTGTAGAAGCGATGGGGGGTGGTAAGCAGCGCCACCGCTGAAACCTCTTCCGTTTGTGCGTGCGTACTACGATTTGCCTATGAATAATGTTCAAGCAGCGTTACCTATGGTGATATTATGTAACTGCTGGTAAACGTGGGCGGTGTCTTTTCTTTATATTCGTTGCGTGTTGATTTTTCGCTCTTAACATGCTCAGTTGCCCTCCACATGAAATTACGGACGGTTCTCCGTATTTCAAAAAACAGAGCTCACGTCCGTTTTTTTACGTAGAATTCCGCCGTTTTTCATGAAACTGAACGGTCTACGTAATTTTTACGGCAGGTTTGACCGTAAAATTACGGAAATTTTTTACAGTGTGGTCACTTGAAAAAAAACTAACATTACGATTTCTATCTATTGGGATACATGACTTGACTAGGGATCAGCGCGATATAGGGGACAATAACGCACACACTACCCAGTTTTCTTATGAAATCAGCTTCTAAAATTTCCCCGCTGAGCTGTGAGCTGTCTCGATAAAACTTTCGTATGTTCAAAGAGGGGCACGCAGCCGCAGTCCCGGCACCGGATGCCCAAGTGGCCTTGGACAGTGTTATGGACGTTGTTATAGTGCTCTCTTCTACAGTGCAAAGTTTTTTTAAGGACATTGCATTGTGTTGGAAATGAAGAATAATCCTAATAACAGTTGGTATTTGCTGCCGCTGCTTCCAGATTCCCGTTTTATAAAATAGAGCAACTATTCCTGCGGGAACACTTCTAAAGTGATAGCTTTGTTTGACTATTTCCCACACTGTTGCGAATGTTTCTGGCATGGCCAACTTCGGGATACACAAGGTGTCGCTTTGTATGTGCCCGTCATGTATGTATGTATGTATGTATGTATGTATGTATGTATGTATGTATGTATGTATGTATGTATGTATGTATGTATGTATGTATGTATGTATGTATGTATGTATGTATGTATGTATGTATGTATGTATGTATGTATGTATGTATGTATGTATGTATCAAAGAAATAAACAAAAATGTCTGATGGTGAGCATCGAACACTGGTCCTCCAGGGAACACGCCAGGTAATCTTGGACAATGGCGCATGCCTGAAAGAATTAAACACCATTAAGAATTTCAGACGTGCAATTCAGCGGTTCAGACCCATATCGCGTTATGTTCGTCACATACCAACAATTATGAAAAGTGAACTAGCGTCTCTTCTAGATGACAATGAAGAAAAAAACATTACGCTATGCGCTCACGCCTGAAATGCGCAGCGCGCTTTTCATCGCACTGTGGCGCTGGGGCGTTTCTACAAGGTCAAGCGCGTCGTTTGTTGTAATTCAACGTGTTTTAATGCTGAGTAAAGCTACCGCCATTTCTGCAGGGTCTACCACGGTGGCTCAGGGACGCGTTCATTACTGAAATCTGCACCGCATCTTTTATCAAACCAAATATATCAACGAGTGGTTAGTTTTGCAGGGAATTTTAATCCGAAGCGCTCTTCTCTGACTGAAGCCACTTCTATCTGGCCGTTTTCATGACCCTATACCGATGATAGCGCAGTCTAAAAAAAAACAGCAGTAATAAGAAACAGCGGTTTGGATAGTGAGCATACATGATGTCTTCCCGCATTATATTAGGAGCTTCATGCCTGAAAACAAAAGTCTTTAGAATTGCATAATTGAGCATGACATCCTTGACGCTCTCCACAAAGGGATTTACATCAAATCCAGGCACCGCATGCTATAGATTTCAGGTCGCACTTGGAATACAGTGAGCGTGCGCGCGAACGCGGTTACACTCTGGACGTCTTTCAGGACGCTCTATATACCAACGTTGTGCTACCGAGCTTGTGCCATGCATATGTGCCCATCTATGTATACGTTACGAAAAGTCAAGGCGTCAAGCCGAACACTGGTTTCACTTGTGTATCACGCGTTCTTCTTCAATCAAGGCTATCCAGCGGAATGACCGTGAACTGTTCCACGTTTACCCTTCCTCCCGACGAAAAACATGATCGGCTAGGACATTAATACTGGCGCAACTTGCTGACACGTACAATGTAGGTAGTCGTACCCAGCGGTACCAAGCATCTCCCAATGTCCTAAAGCACTGCAGACACTCTGCGCAGTGCTTTGAACGGTCCTTGCATTACCACAGAGAGTTTCCCTGGCTTTGATGCCACGTTGTTTCGTAGAAAATAAAGTCGCCAACGTGACGTTCTCTTGGTTCTCTTTGTCCTATAGGCCGTTATTATGGCGAAAGCCCGAAGTGCCCCATGGGTCGAAAAATCTGTTGTCTGGTGGTGCCGAATAATTGACCTTCCGGTGTTACCGCACCAAAACCGATGGTGCGACCCACGGTCATTGATGGGACTGGAACCCACGAGTTTTGGTGGGAGTCGGAACCACGACCTTGGGTTTTAATTCGTGTAAGGTAATTAAGGCGCTTGAACACCCTACCTTTGGTGGGACAAAAATTCATTGGCACCAAAATTGTTGGTGCTACCATCGGTAGGGGTCGAGCCTACGACCTTCGGTGTGATTTAGGTGACGGTAATTAAGATACAGTTAAGATATACGTAATTAACACATTAGAACCCAAGAACTTTGGTGACAGTCACACCCACGACCTTTGGTGTCAATTAAGGCGAAGTTAATTAAGATAGAGTTAAGGCACTCGAACATTGGACATTTGTCGTTTATTAAGGCACTCAAACCCACAACCTTCGGTGGGAGTCGAACTGTCGACCTTGGTGGTACCAAAACTCAATAGTACCAAAATTGATGGTGCTATTGATGGTGCCCACAACCATTGCTTAGAGTCGAACAAACAATGTTTGGTGTTAAAGAGAAGTGAATTAGGACACATTTAATTAAGATATACATAACTAGGGAACCTAAATCCAAGACCATTAGTGGTAATTGAGCCCACGACCTTTGATGCAGTAATTCAGTCGCAGTTAATTAAGATCGAGTCAGTTAAGGAACTTGAAACCAAGAGCTTTCGTGGGACCAAAACTCGATCGCACCAAAATTGATGGTGCTACCATTGGTAGGAGTCGAAGCCACTCATTCCGTCTTAATAAGACGAAGGTAATAAAGGGACAGATAATTAAGATATAGATAGTTAATTCATTAGAACACACAACCTTTGGTGATAACTAAGATTAAGGTAATTAGGATACAGTTAAATAAGGCACTTGAACCCGATACCCACTGTGTTTAAGACACCATGGGTATCGTTAAGACACTCAAACCCACAACCTGGGGTGAGGTTAAGATAAAGTTAATTAAGGAACTTGAACCCACGACCTTTCGTCGGACCAACATTAAATGGCACCAAATTGATGGTCGAATGCGCCGCCATTGGTGCGAGTCGAACACACGAGCTTTCGTGGGTAGAAACAAGTTATAGAAGGCATCAGCGCATTCTTATGAGAATGTCAACTAGTTTACTGAACGTCTCGTGGGCGCGCAGGCTTTCGTCTTCATCCTCTGTAGCACATGCTGAAGTTACTGTGAACTTTTATTTGATGGTGTGTGAAGGAATTACGAGCTGCAGCCTTTCTTGTTTCTTCAACATTGTAGGGCTCGCTGTGTTCCCTAAATAAGAAAACCTGGTGAATATCTTGTTACTGCATGTTGGGTCCCGTTCACTTCTACAACAACGTCTGAAAGGTGTTCAATTATGATTTGTGAGGTTTTTCCCTAATTTTGCTTTGAGTCGATTCACTGTAATCTGATATGCGTTGATTTAATTGCATTTAGGATGCTCAGATGATGTGAAGAGCTGATGAATGTTGTCGTGTTTAAAGAACTGTTTGAACTTGCCTGCGGGGATTCCTGTGCCACGGTCAGAAATAATTCATCGGGCTTTGTCTAGAATCCCATGTCGGAAGGCGTGCGGGAGAAACTTTCTTAATTCCCTTCCCGCTAAGAGACGTGTTACCATTTTCGATCGCGCGTTCGCAATGAGAACAGTCATTTAGGTGGTCTTGATTCTCTTGTAAGGAAATAAGTTGAGCACAAGCAATAGGGCTTCAAGAAAACGCGTCTACTTCGATGTTATCGCTGTGTATCTTCTCTGGAAGGTTGACATCGTATTTATACCGCTTTAGCAGCCACTTAAGCAGGAGCCCCTGCGACTTTTTCATGTAAATGAGCCGTTGTAAGGCAGCGGGGTATGTCATGACAGTAGAAGACTTTCTATGCACGTAGCAATACCAATTTTCCACAAAATCGATTAGGGTAAAGCCTTCAAGCTATGTTGTATTGGGTAATTCTGTTCGTTTCGGAAATTTCCGTGGATGGTAAGCAAGGGGTGTTCCTTTCTTCGTCAACTGGTTATTTGTTGAAACAGCTCTGATACCTGCCTTTGAGGCATGTCAGTAAAAATGTCATGGCTTGTCCTCGTTGGATATTTTCTGTATTATCGCTTTCTTTAGACATTTTATTTCAATAAAAACCTGCACATCAAAGATACCACTCCTTCAGAGTTATTGCTCAGCAGTTTTGTAAGAGGATAAACAAAATTGCATAAATAGGGAATGTACTGCCGCTAGACCCTCATGGCCCCTAGAAAATGTTGCAGGTCTTTCTGAAATGTCGGTTTTCAAAACCGAAAGACTGCTTCAGCGTTCATCGTATTGAGTGTCACTGTGCTTTGAGAAACTGTGTCCTAGCTAGTCAATAAAACTCTGAGAAAAATGACGTTTTTCATTCAGCCTAATATTCTGCAACATAAGGTGTTCGGACAAAGCTTGTGAGTCAGCTATATGCACCGAAAATATGCTCGAAAACAGTGACTGTCAGCGAACTACTTGTCAAAATTCTGCAAATCTTAGTTTGGAACTACTGATTTTACCGATATTTCAAATGCGAGAGAGGAGTTCGTTAAACCAAAAAACACACCTAACCCATCCTATGACCGTTAGTTGCGAGAAAAGCCGGTTTAGAAAACGCTTCTTGGTGCATTTTAACATTTAAATATTGTGATGTGCTACCTAAAGTTCAAATGTACAGTGGCGCCTTAAACTTATCAAGCGCATCATCTTGTGCATGAGCTATCCAGATAGTGTAACGGCGTTACGTTTGAGGCAGCCGATGTACAAATGAGTTCGGCCGACATCTTTGTATGCCCCCAGGATGAGAGGCGCAGCGTAAGGTGAGAAAGATGGTCGTACTATACCATGTTTGTGAAGACAGCCGCCTTGTCATGTACTCCCCGCTTTGTCGAACTGGGAATATCGGTATGGTGGTCGCTCAATGGGAACGTTCTTGGTCAGTGTAATACGGTGTTGTTTATTTGCAATGCACCCAAAGTGCATTTGGCATTCGGAAAAAATATCATAGTTCCGAAGAATATCCTCTAATGCTGTTTCCAGAGACTCCTCGATAAGCCTTAAGTCAACACTCTGCAATGAAGGAGCACCAACGTGGAAACGTTCCCTTGAAACAAACCTATGGTCTTGAGTTTCAAAGGGAGATCAAAAAGCAGGCCAAGTAAAGGTTGTTCTGTGCCTTGGAGCACGTATGCTTGGACTTTCTTGTATAACTTTTGTATGCAAATTTCCATTTGCATGCGACGCGATATTCTTGTTTATCAAGTGTAACAGTGATGCAATAATTATTAGCTATTCGGAGTTTGAAAGCCTTGAACACTCTCGTTGATTGTAGCTCCTGTACACAAAATCGCGCTCAAAGTGTTACCATTCACTACGGCATCAGAATGATCAAGAATAAACTTTGGGAGCCCATTCTCGTTTCCCTGGTCCACAGCAGGGCTGGAAACTCTTTCACAGTGAGGGCCGTTAAGATTTCCAATAAGTTCAGCTGTGGCAAGTGCGGCACTCACCGGGGGCAATCCGTAGCTGTCATGACGCGTCTGGTCACTTTGTAACACAATCATGCTGTGCAGTGGCCCGCCTTCCTGACCGATGAAAGTCGGCGTGTTGCAGAATATAAGGACATTGCCACAAGATGCATTTCCATATCCGGAAGCAGATCCTTATTCAAGCCTGAAACGATTAGCGCTTGCTTAAGGTCAGCGAGGTGGCCCAGTTGTTCTTCCTTTTAGTAACCCAACATGATAGGTAGACTGCTCTTCAATCAACAATATATGAGCCGACAGAGTGGTTCCCTGACGGGCGTAGCAAAGCCTACGACAGCGCTTTCTTTGATACTCCCCCAAAATGTGTTAAAGTTATAAATCAGGGTCAAATGTAAGCGGAACGCCTCACCTTCCACGCGCTCACTGAAATAGTTTAACTTATCTTGCTCCCGCCTGCCTACGGCTGTCGTCCTTCCGTCAAAGCAGAGCCATTAGTCCACAGAGATATCTGCTGCTCCTGCTACTATGGCATGTTGATCACCGTTCGGAGCGCGCTCATGATGCTCTTCAGATAGATCCCGTCGACGTAATATGATGAAAAGACCATGGAGTTAATACAAACAATGAGTTGTTACCTCAACACGTGGGTCACACTGCTATATTTCTGCATCCCACCCAATTCCACTTTGTTATTCAGAGCCATCCTGCTGCGGTTACTCACTACTGAATATTCCACGTAAAACAATGAAGCACGCAAAGAGAAAGCACAAGAAACAATATCACGGAGAAGCTCTACTATAGATGCTTAAGCACACGTAAGCATTGTGTCATTGGCTCATCTCCAAGCATGTGACACGACGTATGTTGTTTACCGTGAGTGACGAAGAATTAGACGGTTCATTAAATTTACGCTTTATTGGCCTTGTTATCTGTTTTCGCTTTTGATCCGACCAGCATAAGCCATTTCAACAATTATCCGTCGTTATCAATCTTATTGGACTCAAGCCAACCCTAAGTACTCTGATCAACCTTTTTCGCTCGTTGTCAATGTTTTCCGACCCGCTTCAACTTTTATTGGCACTTATCGGTCGTTATCAAACTTAACGAAATCGACGAAATCGCTCTGACCATTATTAACCTGAACAAGACATGATCCGGCCCTTATCAAACATTGTCCGTCGTAATCCAACTTGTCGGACTCGATCTGCTTTCTATAAAACGTTATCGGACGTAATCATCATTACAGGACTCCACTCCACTCTTATCAACTTCTATCGGTAGTTAACAATCTTATCGGAATCGTCGCCACTTTAATTAACGTTATGAGACATGATCCGACCCTTATCGGCCCTTAGCAACCTTATCGGACTTGATCCGGCCCTTATAAACCCTTATCGGTCCTTATGAACGTTATCAGAATTTGTCCGACCATTATAAGCCCTTATCGCTCTTAAGCACCTTGTCAATCCCCGTCGAACCATGATCAACCGCGAGCAGGCCTAATGACCCCTCATCACTCCTTTCAACTCATTAACTGATTATCTCAGTGTTGGGCAACGACAGAGACAACGCATGCATACATTTCAGATATATTCGTTGTCTGGAAACGTGGGTGTTAACCCGTCGGGAAAGCCACCCGGCTTCTGAGTATGACACATCAGCGGCGGTTTGCCTCGGTGAGCTGACATAGCAATGCTTACGCATTAAAAAATAGTTTTATAACCATTACAGACGATTCAGTCATAACGCGAAAATGAACCGTGAAAAGTGAAACAAGCAGTTGCAACTTTGTTGCACATTCACAAATACAAATTTGACGTGACGACTTCGACGTGTTGGTACATATCTCAAAGGCGGCAGCGCAAAAAAGAAATTCACCGACATAGACAGCACAGCGCTCCCCCTTGTCCTGTCTCCATCCGCATCTTCTTTTTTTGCGCTGCCGCCTTTTCAAATACAAGTTCTGAAGTGTGCACAGTCTTTCTTATTTTTGAAGCATCGCTGAAAACAATGACAGCTATAGCAAGCGCGCGAGGCCTGCGCACTCTTAATAGCTTCTCGGACGCTACCGGACATGATAGGTACTTGTCCGACGAGACGGTGGATGCTATGTGGAAAAACTGCGTCATTTGTTCTCCGGAGGAATCGCGCACCTGCCCACACAGACGTTCAGAAATGAGCAGATGCGCGAAAATGGCGTAAGCCATCGCGCCACCACCCAGCTGTGATGGTTGTCGGATGCGGCCTTCCGAAAAGCGCCGCAAATGGACTGACATGTACATGTACATGCTTATTTTCTTCTTGTTGCTGTTGTGATAAAAATGAACAGAGGAGTTGTCGCGGTTTGGTGGCGACGACTACTGCATTTTGCGTGAGTGATAATATTGGCAAAAAAAAAAAACATCACCGGCCAAGCACTAAGTACAGATGGTTACCCAGCGAAGCTGAAACGTGCGGCCCCGGTGTTTATTACTGGGTTAATCTCGACGGTTCATTAAACGACGGCTTGGTACGCTGCTGGATCTTCGGAACGCCATTGCTGCTTGCGCGCGGCTGCACGGGAGTGTTTTGGTGTCCGGACTCCAACATCTGCACGGCGTAGACAAACTCAATCCTGGTTCTGCTGGCGGCGTTGCTGGTCGACAGCTGCGTGCTCCTCAGGAGTGCGTATGACACGTGACCTACCCATTTCGGAGCCGGAGAGAAACTGCTGCGCGAGCGCTCGGCTGCACCGGTGAGAAACGACGTCAGTACTCCCACAGCCGATGGCGCGGCTCTCTTTCTCTATTTATTTTTTGTCGCGCAGGCGCATGGGGTTGCGCAGGAGGAGTTTTCGGCGTACATGCAACGGTCGGATATAATACGCTAGCGCCATATAGCTTGGCTGTAAAGATAAAGTTAATATGGATCCTCGTGTGAGTTATTGCTTCAAACATAAAATAAGGAAATGTTTCAAACAACAAGACTGAAGCTCCCTCTCAAGAAGCTTTCATTTGCAGCGAAATCCGTGCAGGTCCAGGTAGGCATATTTGCTACCCTTATATGTGTCCAAGCTGCTGGGCGTATTTTGCTGCAGAGCTCAGTAACAAAACAAAGGATACCAAATTATCCTGGTTCGAACGAATATACGACATCAAGAGCACAATTCCTTTAATAAACCAAATGCCTATTAAACAACCACTAGGTAAGCTGGAAACGGAAAAGTATGACCCCGAGATAGCTGCAAACGTACCATATTTAGTACCATTTAGCTGTCCAGGCTGCGAGGCATTTTTTGTGCAGATTAACTCTTTGATAAAACAGATGATGCCTCAATATCTCAATGACGATAGAAATACATCATCAAGATCGAAATGATATTTGCGTAAGGTACGCACACTCGACAAGTTTTCGGCGGAGCCCGATATAAAACATTCTCGCGTTAAAAAATAATACAAGAGATTTCGTACATGAAATGAAGGTTATGGTGATGAATGTTGCTAGAACTGTGCCCTTGCAGGCGCGAGTCTTGTGAGAATAATTTGTGCGTGCCTTTACTTTATATGCTCCTGACCGTTACGGAGTCATTAATGAACAGCTTGCGCTGGAGTACCTTATCGGCAAAACGTTCTCATTTCGTGTCGTTTCTGAATGCCGTAGTCCAAAAGTACCCCCTTTCAACTCTGATGCGCAGGTAAGCGACGGGCGCAACCCGGAGCCCCGACAACCCAGCCCGGCCGAAGAGCAGCCGGGTCAGCCATCGTCCACCGAGCAGCACGTTCTCGCACCGTGCGGAGCCGCGGGCAGCGGTGCTCCAGGTCTGCGACGGTGCCTAGCCTGGGCTTGCCGAGCCTGCAAGCGGCACACGCTGGCCGTCGATCGACGGAGGGCGGCGACACTGCGGGAGCGGAGGCGTTTGCGCCGCGTCAACGAAGCCTTCGAGGCGCTCAAGAGGAGGACCTGCGCGAATCCCGGGCAAAGGCTGCCGAAGGTGCGCTTCCCTTTTGCATGTGCAAATATCAAGCAACTGCTGCTTGTTCGACGATTGATCAGTCCACGCCTTGTGGAGATGTGCGATAGGGAGGACAAGGGGAGCAAGGGCTGCTAGTAAGCCACACCAAGACAAATATGGGAGCACACTAGCTACTAAGTTGCTAGAGTTCTCCCTTATGTGTCTCAGTGCATTACTAGCCTTACTAGCTGTTCGTACTACCTTACTCGTAGGCCTTATGGCCTTCCTACATGTCCTTGTTTTCCAGCACGTCCCCGTAGCTGAGGGCTTGCTATAATGCTCTTTGCTTACCAGTTAAGCTCTTTAACTTACAAGTAAGACTTGTTAGACGAGCGCTATAAAGAGCAGATTTTCTGTCACGAAAAACAAACATTGATTGAGATTACACGTTGCACAGGATGAAAGGTTAACGCAAATGTACCCATAATGATGAGTAGTATTGCATTCATTTCCTGACTTCACTAAAGCGTTGCTAGACGCCGAAGGGAGCGTTGGATGTTCATTATTTGTTATATGGCGTCTGAGTGGGAACGATGCTGGTACAGCTGATTATCGCAACCACCAACTTGCGCTCAATAGAGGAATAGTAGCCACTGAACCGCCGCTTAGGTTTGCCTTCCTATTGCGGTTTCTCTGTATATTACATCCACATTTAGGTGAACAATGCTATCGGAAATCACAAAAGTGACGTTTACAACAAAAGCTCCCCCTTGTTGAATGTACCAGCAATGGTATGAGGGAAAAACTTACCACAGAACGCGTCTCACCATGACTATCGACGGTAGGGTAATTATACAAAAGCGAAAGTCACTTACCGTGGCAGCCTATTGGGAATGGTGATCCTGTGTTTACCTCATGGTTACGGATTTAATCCAGGCCGCGGTGGCCGCATTTTAATGGGGCTGGGATGCACAAACGCTTGTGTAATCATGCACACCCTGGTGGGGAAACCTAAGCTGGAACCCTTCACTACGGCATGCCTAATAATCAGAATGTGGCATTGGGAAGTAAAACTCAAGCACTTAATATGAAAATCTAAGCCGGTACTCCAGCACGTCTGTATTACGAGCGCTGATGTATAGTTTAATGTAGACGGATATGCAAATAGAAACATTAGGTTTATAACAACATTTATTTTTGAAAACACGCGCATTTTCATAAGATAAGCAACACGTTTGAAAAAAGAAGTGTTATGTTCGTCACGTGAACGCGTCACAACGGAAATCACGGCCCATCATAGGGCCAAGCCACGGTGGTCACTGTGGCCGCAAACGTTCAGTTGCTGCGTAAAGAAAGCCACCTGTTTCGTTCAGGACTGAAGCTCTTGTTTCCGTCTTTTGCAAAGCACTGTGTAGCACAAGAATCATTGTGATTCCTACTGAAGAGTAATAGGATAGATAACAATAATGTTTTGCTCGCCATGATGAAGCCACTTGCGTCAAATATGCAATTGCATTGTTCTCGGTTGGCGTGACGGGCTTAGAATACGCGTAGGCATCCGCAAAAGGCGAGGACACCCAAATGCTATCCGACTCGGCAAGTTCATGCAAATGCATACGGCACGAGTATGTCGTACCTCGGTACGACAATATATGCGCTTTGGCATTTCACGTTTTAAAGCCGTAGCTTCTCTTAGCTCGTTGATCAATATCATGCCACTGGTACCGTCTGTAGTGGTGGGCTGTTACCGAAGATCACGCAGTGTTAACTTCCCTCGAGTATGTGCCGCTGGTTACCTCCCACTGAAATTGTACTTATCTAAAGCGGTAGCGGTCATCGTCGCAATTCCTTCGTCACGCCATCGCTGTGATGGTGTCATCATTCTAGAGTCATCGTTACGCCGTATTCATACCGTTGTTGCCTTAAAGCCTTCGTCGTCCCACCTACGTCCTTGTTTCTTCGTTGTTCCGTCGTAATTGGGCTCTTGTTATACAGCCATGATTATGACGCCGCTGTCATGCCATCGTCACTATACAGTCTTCGACATCCGGTCATTTTCTCACCATCGTCGTGATGCCGTTGGTGTCGTTCTATAGTCGTCATTCCACCTTCATCATCCGATTCTCGTCATACCGTCGTCTTCACGCCTCTCTCGTCACGCTATGGTAGTAAAACAATTGTTTTCTTACATTCGTCGTCACGCCATCGTCATCAACCTGCTCGCAATCATCCTATTGTCATCATGCCATCGTAGTCACGCTGTCATCATCGTGCTATTGCGTTTATTTCATAATCGTCACCCCAATTTCGTCGTCTCGTCATTGTCACAGCGCCTGAGGCTGCGTGAGGGGTGGGAGGAAGGACGATGAGTTATCGAACATCCTAGGGGAGAATAATTGTTTAAACGACGATGCCATGAAACATCTTTTCGCAGAAATGTCATGACAGAAACGGGACCGATGGACGCCAAGAAATTCGGTGAGCTTTATATTAGGAAAATAAAAAGATACGAACACTTCAGCATTTGGGTGGCCCACTCGTAATCTTCCTACAAATATTTTGTGGCGGCCGCCATTTCTTCTTCAGCGAAAACTCAAATAAACAAAGAAATATTGAATGGTTCAATTTGCACAATGCATCACCTAGTATTTTACGCTGTGGGTGGCAAATTTCGATTCATATAATTTATGGATCTCCTCCCCTTAGGTAGCCTCTGTGTGGCGGTGTGTCATATGAATCAAAGTCCGCACCGCATTCGATAGCACTTGCTTACATCCCCTGTCGGCATTATTATGCCAAATCGACTTAATGACTTACATTCTCGCAAGAACAAAGTGCGAAAATGTATCTTGTGCCAAGGGACTTCAGGGTACCGCAGTGGTGGCTTCTGGAACCTCAGCACTTACCATGAGTTAACAGGATAGGCTCGGTCTTCCAATGGTTGGTGCTGTACAATGTGGCAACGCAACGTTTTCAGATTTTCGCATTTCAAAGCTCCGAATGAGACTTAATTCCAGGCGTACGCTTATCCAATATGCTTCACTGAAAAACAAATTAAAGACAATTGACTTGAACACACAAGCTTCACACCAGATAAAGCTCGTAATCTGCCTCAATAATGTGTGATCCGCCTATTTTAAGAGGACCAAATTTTTCTATGCGCCTATGCGGATCTCCAATTTGGGCATTCAACATTCACTGGAATGTTCCGACGATGCAAGAGTGGTACATACATGTGTAACTGCTGGACGAGTCTGCACGTTATGAAGTCACAAAGGCCATTAGGCGTGGATACACTGCTGGCATTCATTGTAATGTCAGCGAATATTCAAAAAGGCTAAAATTGAAAACATGTCGGAAAAGAACGAATAATGATTACGATCAATTAGGTGTTTTCACATAACGTTATCCTATAAGGCAAATATTGAGAAGACCAGTAAAATCGGGGAGCGTGATGCGAAGTTCACTGCGTAAAAGAGCGGATAATTGATGTTCAAGCTCATTTACCAGACATTACAAGAACATGATCAGCAACAGAGCATTGTCTCTTTAAAACACTTTAATGCATCTGCGCTCACCCGCGGGTGCAAAATGCTTGCCTAAATGGTGGACAACAAGCTAAATGAAGCTTGTGAATGGAAGGAAAAGCAAATTACTGATAAAGGATGTATTAATAACATCACGGTTAAAAGAAGAAGCGTGGCTAGTGATAAACAAGAAATCACGGTGGCGATTGGTATATTGAAGTGGAGGAGATTGGCAGGGAATATAACAAATACAGCTTGTTTTAGCATTTTGCTTTTACAAGACAATTTTCACCAAGAAATAGAAGCATAGTTCACGGCGATAAAAAATTTGTTGGCATGACGAGTACATATGTGTGGTTCTCGCTCGACGGGGGTAATCAGGACCAGAGCTCTACTGCTAACGACAACAAAAGGATGAATAATCCTAGTTCTTTGTATCGGCCAACAAAACTGCGGCAGCTTGGTTGCCTTGATATTGTCGATCATTCCAAGCTGAAGCTCTCGCCACTGGTTGCCTTGACACCTTGACGTAGCAAACGATGGCTTTATGGCCCACTTCGCTGCTACCACAATCTCACACTGTGTGGTTCCGGCTCTTTAATGGGTTTTCAAACTTAACTTTTCCGTTCGTTAGCCACGTTAGCCAGTTTGCGCTGTATTTTTTGCAGCTTGTTCAAATCCCCGGTCACCCAAATCGTACATCGCCGCTTCAATTTTTGCAAATGAGAACTCCAGCACTAACTTTTACTTGCACCTATGGCGGTGGCTGAGATTTTCGCATTTGAAAGCTCCCAGTAAAATGCTTACTTCCGGACGTACGGTTATTGAATGTCCTTTAGTGAAAAACAGACAACCAAGACGTTTTGTGAAAGATTTTCTTGCTTCAACTCCATCATTCTATAAAAAAAGCATAATAAAGGAAAAATAAAGAACACCTGGTGACGTGGCTGAGGCTTTGCGATATCAGTGGCTCCCTGTCGCTGTCGCATCCGATTTTATGCAGGACGTTGAACACCTCGGAATATTGAAAAAAAAATGGAACATGAAGAGCGGGAAAGCACATTTGCCGCAGCTGCGAACTCTCTAGTTCAAAACCGCAATGAAAATGCCAGCTTGTGAAAGAGGCATTACGCATTCCTGTACAGCAGGAAGAGAACAATCAACGACACCAGAAGCCTACTCAGGTTACTATAATGTCCCCTTTTGCCCCAAGCATCGGGACACTCATGTTTTGTTAACGAAATAAATAAATAAATAAATAAAAATAAGATCGCCGTAGCTTCATAGCTACAGCAGGGCGTGGGTCATGCTATGCCGATGATGTTCGCTATTACTATCGGCAACATTTCCTGATTCGCTTGCTTAATTTGTAATAACAACATGCACATTATTACAAAACTTAGCCAAATTTGTAATTATGCAGTAGCGCAAAAAAGTGACTTATTCGGACTCTTTCCATCTTTCATTTTGAAATAAACAGGTAACATTCATATGTCTTCTCGAACTCTGCTTCTCTCACAGTTTCTGCAGGGGCATGTGAAATCTACCTTTTGCATAAAGCTTCAACATGCTGCCTCGTCTATTCTCTCATACGATCTTTGTATTCTCCGTGCTCGCTTTGTGTTTACCCTGTTTTTAGTTACTGCTTCTTTGGAACCTTGGTTAGTTAGCATTGTGTCACTTCCTTCACGTTTAGAGAAGGCTTTTTTTTTAAATATTGGCGACATTCATTTGGAATCTCAACTTTCTGTCTGCTTCCGTCAGCCTGTTAGAATCAATAGAATTTAGCAGAATGAGCGCGATATTATTGAGGTGTGACCTTTGGCACTTCACAGTTTACATCGATTCAAACTGGGAGAGGCTTGGAAGAGAAGCTATTTATATTTCAGTATGCTTTAACCCTCAATACAAACCATATACTTTCCCCACTTCGGCAAACCGAGAGTTACATGCCTTATCGTAAGTCTTTACAAACCCAAGTATTCAAAACTTCGAAGTACAGTCCAGGGGTAACACCAGGAATTTAAATTGAGAGAACATGCACACCCTGTCGTCCGAAGAGCGAACATTTAACCTGCGTGGCCTACCTAGACATTAGATGCACAGGATGAGCCACGTAGAAAAGTACATGTGTTTCGTAAATTGCTATCGATTTTCGTTAATACAGTGCATGAAAGCAAAACACTTATTTGATATTATTGCGATTAAGATTTTTTGTCTACTTCAACTGTTTCCAATCTATCTATCTATCTATCTATCTATCTATCTATCTATCTATCTATCTATCTATCTATCTATCTATCTATCTATCTATCTATCTATCTATCTATCTATCTATCTATCTATCTATCTATCTATCTATCTATCTATCTATCTATCTATCTATCTATCTATCTATCTATCTATCTATCTATCTATCTATCTATCTATCTATCTATCTATCTATCTATCTATCTATCTCCTTCTTACGTCGACCCAGTGACCCAAGTTGTCCACCAGCTTGGATAACTAGGTACGTGCTCGTAGTAGTGATGCCATCGTGTATATTCAGTCGTCGTCAGTACGACCTCGTCATCTGACTCTCGTTAAGCCGTCGTCGTCAGGTCTTTTACGCCAACTCAGTGAACCAAGTTGTCTAATAGCTTCGGCTCCTATGTATGTGCTCGTGGTTGTAATGCGTCGTGGTCGCTTCAACGCCGTCATGCTGGCCACGTCACGCAACTCTCGTCACACCGTTGACGTCACGTCATCGGCGTGTCACAGTGATCATGTATTCGTTTCCATGCCGTCTTTGTATTGCGATCGTAACTCACTTTGTCATCTGATTTTCGTCATGCCATCGTCCTGAGGTTATCGGCGTCATACAATCGCCTTGCATTCCTTGTCCTACAACCGTCGCGGTGGCGTCTTGGTCCTTTCATCATCTTCAATCCAGATTCGTCATAAATTTTCTCGTGTCGTCGCAGTCACACCAACTTTGCCTTGCAGTCGTCGTGGTGGCATCGTCCTCATACATTCATTACCCTACAGTCCTCTTGATGTTGTTGTCGTCTTTCCATCGTCATATTCTAACTTCGTCATTCGACTTCTTCGTGCGCTCGTCTTCGAGCCATCTTTAACAAACACTCGTCGTCATGATACAATCGTTTCATGCCGTCATCATCATACCATCGTCGTTGTACAGCCGCGAGTCATCCGATGAGCCTCGCGTCATTGTTGTCGAACTGCCTTCATCCCTGTATTGTCGTTACTGCGTCACCATCATAAAAGAGCATTAATGCTGTCAGGCTAATGCCGACCATGGCCAACGAGTACCATGGCAATTTTAACCGCTGCCATGATTCCTTTTCACTTGTCGTACATTGAGTGTGGCGGAATGAGCGTGTAATTCTCGCAGCGTAATAGTGGCGGTGAAGACTCACGGAGTCGCCATCTGTCGGAAGCGCCTCGCTTGCGTTGTATGAGGGATAACGCGTCGCATTCATCATACGTCCGGCTGTCGGCGCTCAAACAAAAAGAAAGAAACACCATGGAGTAGCCCTCCTGTACATTCCTATAAGTAGTCTGAAAACGGCAGAAATATCTTACTGACAAAATAATAATCTTGCGTAAACAGAAAGCGCAGAATGATTTACAGACGCTGTCGCTTTACGGAATACGTACAGTGAACGCCGACTGTGCGCAGTCACCATGGTGGAGTCCCCCGAACAGGCTTCTTGCGTGAAAGGTAGGCAGTCGCCGAAGCAAACTATGTGAAATATGTTCTTATAGTAAACTGCTTGCGTAACCTAATGGAGAATAAGAGAATGAAGCCTCGATGCAGCGATCGCACGGTTTCGCAGCGACCGACTGCACGTCTGCATGCTTGTCCACGCACGATGTATCGCCTTCGCTGCGAGCGCGTTTTCGCCCCGTGCCCTGAGCTTTACGCCGTAGCACATTATCATTTTACAGTAATCAAGCAGCCATCGTTGCGTGGACAGATATATATATATATATATATATATATATATATATATATATATATATATATATATATATATATATATATATATATATATATATATATATATATATATATATATATATAATCTACGGGGCTAGTAGAGGACTCCGGAAATTTCGACCACCTGGGGTTCTTTAACGTGCACCTAACGCTAAGTACACGGGTGTTTTCGCATTTCGCCTCCATCTAAATGCGGCCACCGTGGCCGGGATTCGATCCCGCGACCTCGTGCTCAGCAGTTCAACACCGTAGCCACTGAGCAACCACGGCGGGTGCGCTAATTAAGGCTTTTACCTTAAAGAAGTGCAGGTAATAGGACAAGTGTTCCTATTATAAGTGTTCAGATAGGCCGGTCGATCTCAAGAAGTGCAGTAGAGCTTGCACGGTCTCCTGATGCGATCTTAAGTCCCGTCGATGTTGTAAAATTCTTCCGATAGACGCTGGTCTTGCAATTGGTTGAGCATGATGGCAAGCGATTGTTTCTGTGCACTGTACTGCGGGCCCTGGCCCAGAACATGAGAAATTGTTTCCTCGTCCCCGCAATGCCCACATGCTGTAGTTTCGGTCACCTGTATGTGGAACGCGTAAGAATCGGTAAAACAAACGCCCAACCATTACCTACACAAAAGGGTCCTGCCTCTTCAGGGAAATATTGGTTGAAGTCCAAGCTTTTCATACAGGGTGTATAATAGGACAACCGTGAATTGTGGTTCGCCCTACTCCAGTGTGGTCCATTGACGTGCAAGTAGGCGAAGCATCCTTTCAACATCTGCCTTTGACAGCGATATTGAATAGGTGACGGCCTTCTACATGAGTTAAAAGGGCAACTTGATCAGCGCGATCATTGCCGATAATGCCCCGTGGCTCGGGAGTTTGAACCACTGCCACTGATAAGTGCTTTCGTGCCCTTTCTGAGTCAGCTGGCGTATAGCCTGTGTAATTTCTAACTTCAAGTGTTGATGCGGACAGTGCGGTGACTGACAGTAAACAATTCATAGTCAACTTCGAGTCGTAGGAGTGGACGATTGGTGTGCTGTTTCGTATCTATTAAAATGTAGCACGACTGGAAGCGCTGCGAGTTCTGTGGCGGTGGATGTTGTCAAGTGTGAAGTTGTGAACCTTATGGTGGTGCCTTTTGCTGGAATGACGACAGCTTCGGTGGAGCTGTTCGGCAGGATGGAGTCGAGTCGTCGTAGTAAATGTTTGTGCGATTCCGGTACTTCTCATGTAGACTTTCTTCGCGTCATATACATGGGGGCCGCCATTTTTCGTGAACTTACAGCGCCCACCATCGAGTGCCTTCTGGACGCGTTGGTTGCCCCATTGTTTACAATAGCCGCGGCAGCTGCAGGTTTGAGCCAGGCAGCCGCTGTATTGGCCACCACGAAGAATAGTGAGTGAGTAGACGACGCAAAATTTGGCTAAAGCTGCAAAGGCACTGTAATTTTGGCTCCGATTTCTCGGCTCTGTCTGCAATGCGATCTTTAAGTGCGCAAGCTTAACGGCTGAAGGCAACAAATGTAGCCGCCTGATGCAGTTTTTTAACCCTTTATATGCGAGTCTTTGCAGCGGTACACTTGTAAGCATGTTACAAGTATGCACCTCTTGTCACCGTGAACTCAACGTGAAACAACTTCGTTTACGAATACGCGTGTGTGTGCACGTATCTGCTCCGACTACGATGCTATGTGCCGACCAAGTCGTTCATGTCGAGAGCGCTGACTACAAAGCTTATTTAGGAAAGGTTTTCTGATCATATGGAGCGCCGATAAAAACGCATTCGTGGACGTGTGGACAAAAATGTTACAAGTGATGAAGCGGCAGCTGGTCTGTTGTTTCATTCATTGGAAAAACTCGCAGTGCCCTCCTAGTTACAACGTTTAACTTCGCTGCTATGGAAAGTGAAGTTGTTCGAGTGAGTCAGTCGGACTAGCATATGGGAAAAGCGCTGCGCTGGCTTGTGTGCTTATCATAGTTCAATCTTCGTGATACTCTGTGGCAGGCGTGGTGGCGGCAACGCTGTGTTGTTACTTCGGTAGTTCCCTGTCAGCCATTACCGGCAATCGGTTGCCAGTCATTTCCAGCAATTTTTTTTAATACTGGTAGTTAAGGCTGTGCTCGGCCTGACGACAGTGCATGACGACAGTTTGTAAACAAATTGATGGTCTCGCGGCAGGTTGCAAGCAAGATAGTATAACCTCACGATGCGCGGATACAGTCAGGCAGAACGATCCACGTGGAATCTTCGCAGGTAGATAGGTTAGATAGTGGCATTATGTCCGGGCAAGGAGCCTTACCTGCACCCTTAGTGCTTTAACTGCGATGTCGGTCTTGATGAGGTCTCTAGGGCTCGAAATAGTTGCCGCCGTTGACGCACTTCGACGAAGACCTAGACAAATCCGGAGCCGGCGGGCCTCAACACTTTCCATGGTACGTAGGCTTGTTTTACTAGGGTTTGTTAATGCTCACAAGGTATACCGCGAAAGAACGAAAAAAAAGTGCCCTATATAGTTGCAGCATAGCACTCTGATACTTCCCCATGTCTTCCCATCGAGGACACTCAAAAGGTGACATATGTCTGTCAACTGCTTTTGAATGTACGGTCATTGGGGGCCCGATGAGATGTTTCTACTAATCTTGGCGCGCAAGAACTTGTTCGACCGAACGTACGGTTTCATTTGCTCCGATTAATGCAGGCTAGTGTGTCATGGACTTGTGAGCAAACGCCAAAAGTGCACGTTTCTCAGATGAAATTTCCAGGCTATGATTGCGGAAGTAAAGTGTAGTCGGAGTGGTAGCTTTTTGGAGCCCTGCGCGCATTTGCAGGCGTGTTACTCCAGACGCCCAAACGCATGTCATCCGCGCACATTATTCTTCTAACTCTACTTCGAAGGTAACCAAAGAGACCAGTTAGCGTGAGGTCTAACAACGTAGGGCTCAGTACGCCGCCCTGGTCCCACCAAGGTAGATGTGATTTAAATAAGTGTGACCATCGTCAGTGTTCATTAAGATCGCATGGATAGATAGCTGTAGGTCCTTTGAAGCAATCGAAAACCGAGGCCTACCTCTCGGAGAGCGGCGAGTAAAGACGTATAACGTTTTCGTACACCCCTCTGACATCAATCAACAAAGAAGCGCAGAAACGCATAAATCATTTTTGGTGCTGAACGTAGGTGACCAGGTCGACGCTATTATCAATCAATGAGTGGCCACGTTGGAAACCTGCCATGGAATCTTGGTAGAGGCTGTGGCATTCCAGGTACCACGGCAGGCGTCCCTCGATAATACTCTGCATAACTTTGCCATACAGCTCGCAAATGCGATCGGGCGAAACCGTGAAAGCTTGAACGACGGCTTATCAGGCTTCAGTTGTGGAACGAGACGACTACTCTTTCATCTCGTGGGAAATGTGCCATCTGGCCAGGATCAATTATACATATATAGCGGAACAGGCTGCACCCGCTCACCCCAATGACAAAGGCTCTGTAAGAAATTCCATCATGCCCTAGTGATAACGTAAGCATGCAAAAAGCTAGCGCCACCTTTAGTTCATAGAAGGAACATGGTAGACCGATGCGGGGGTCGCAGGGTGGCGGGAAGCTGATGGAATCTGATAAATTGTTTGGAGCTGTGAGTTTCGCCGCTAATGTAGCGCAGAATTACTATACGACACGAATATCTGGTCGATGTTGGAAGAGGTCCAGAGCCCTGAATTAGGACCACCGTAAGGGGGTTGGGCTGTCCTGAGACCTCGTGCTGTCGTTCATAAGGGGGACAATGGCTTACGAGGGTCAACCGATTCACAGAAAGCAGTCCAGCTTTCTGACTGCAGCTTGTCTAGCCAGCGATGCATCTTCTTTTGTATGTGTCTTGGTGTCCCTAGATAGTCCATTGACTTCGTTTGTCGGTATTTACATTTGGCAAGTTGCTGGATCCCTCGAAGTCGCCCTAATTCTATGAGGAATGCAGCGAATTTCGAAGAGCACGTCATAGTATGCTTAGTGCCTTGTACTGCACTTTTCATTGTCTTCCAAATTATGCAATAAATTACTTTCACGTAAGGCTTCCATTATAAACTGCAGTTTTGTCCAGTCCACAATTTGGGTTGTATCACAGGACTTGAAGAGGACGGTCTTTGGACCTTGACATAGGTGGGAATATGGTGACGCCTGTGCTTATTAATGTCCATAACCATCCAGTACACCTTACAAGACATCGTGAAAGGACACCAAGTCAAGACAGTTGCTATATGTCGAGCCTATGTAAAAATCTAGGAATGCCCTCATTTAAACCCAGGGTTAGTTGTTGGAGGCGAATGATACCAAGTCTGTGCCTTTCGCATTGATTTGCCTATTTCCCCGAAGTATATAGTGATGGTAGAAGTCCTGGATTAAAATGCACGCGCCAAGAGATGATGAAAGCATCTGTCGTAATCTTTGCTAATTAAATTGACTTGATGTAGTATTGCAGGCACCCACAACACTGACGGTCTCTTCTTTTTTTGCTGTTAAGTACGTGTATTGGTTATCCTCATGAGGTGGCACAGGCTGAAGAATCAGAGAGATACGACAGTAAGCACGTGGTTAGTCGACTAGAGTGCGAAAACAGCAGTAAGCTTGTTCTTTTCAGCAGTAGTTGCCGACATAAATAATTCATAACCTGATACAGTTCGATAAATTTGACTCGCAAATGACGATGATGGGAAACCCATCGGAGTACACGAACCGTCCAAAATCGGCGATGTGCTATCGCGGTCACCGGAAAATCCACTAAAAAATTGCTGCTTTGCGGACCTCACTCAAAAAAGATAGATACTGGTAAGCCATGCTTTACTCAAAGGCTGCCAGCACCGGACTCGGTGTGTCAAGTACTTGAAGTGCACTGAGGGTTGTATGCATGTTCTTCAGCAACAAGGAAATGGAATTCAGTAAAGATTGCAGTATGGTTATCACTTGTCGATCTCTGTGTAGCAGCTAATCCGATGGCTCTACTGGATGTGGCTCTTGCTGTGGTTTCTCTATAGGCCGTGCTTTTGTACAGAGATATTTCACAGTTTTCTTGCATCCAGCGTGGGCGTCTACTGCGCTGGGGACGGCAAGATTGTGACGTAATTAGTGCACTAGATAGGAGGATGTGGTGCGCAAAACATGACCTCTCAGTTCACATTTTGTGCAATAGCACCGGTGTATGACTTCGCTGCCAAGAAACAAATCTACTTGCAGAGGCTATTGCTTAGTTCTCTCCATCTACACAGCGAGCATTAGCCCGTTCGATGGAGTATTTTGTGCAATAGCTCTGTAGCCCTCACCTCAACTACTAGGAGAGAGTCGTAAAAGGGTAATAATATTCTTGCTTGAGTAGTAGCTGCGTCTACACTACCATGACTCTTAATTTTTAACCTGAGCGATTGCTCGCACACGTGTCCCGCATAATAATCGGCAAGCACGGCGATGATATAAGGGGCGTACAGGTAGAAGTAGTGGAGCGTCCTGTAGGGTGCCGCTTCTATAGCTATTTTGCTGCCATTGCAGGCTTGGAGCAGTATACAGCAAATTCCCAGTCATATTGTGCCATTGGCAATGTGAAAATTACATAAATCGTTTTAACCTCCAGACGCAACCCTTGTCGACTGCCACATTAACAAGAGACACAAACAAGGAAGTAAAGACGTATTTACCATTTCGGTTAACAATTGCACAGAATGCAAGCGCTACTGGCCCGTCTATTGTCTCCAGGAAACGAGTATTGGAGGCAGAATCATTGTAGCAATTACGCTGTTTTTCTCTAAAATAACCTGTTTCCACAAAATAAAATAAGTAAAAGTAAAGGATTGCGCCATCTCCTTCAATGTGAAGTCTCCAAATATTGTGTTCTGCCAGCTGTAGACATAAGGCAGCCACATGATTTGTTAAGTACAACTTCACCGCGAAGTTTTACAACGAATGTTTGTGTGTTTAGCACCCTTTTCCAAAACTCAGAGCCTAGTACCATGCCGCATTATGGGCCCAGTGTCGCTCCCTGGATGCTGGAATGCAGGCCTGGTGGGTATAAAGGAATGTACTGGGTACTGTTCAGAAAGCGAGCTCTGGAGCGAGGAAAACAAAGAGCCTGCCTACCGTATATATATATATATATATATATATATATACATATACATATATATATATATATATATATATATATATATATATATATATATATATATATATATATATATATATATGATAAAGAAAGGAAGGCACATTTTAATCCAATAAACAGAAAGAAAAAGTGACACCACGAACACGAAAATTCGATCTGAAAACTTATAGATCACAAGCCTAGTACTTTACCACTAGGCTATACAGGAGCTAGGTTACGATAGAAATTCACAATGTCAACATCCGGGTGCACTTTCAGCCAGCGCTTACATGTTACGTTAAGACACTGTAGACGTTCGTCGCCCCGCAGTTCAATCTTACGCGTCTATCAGAAAGGAACAGTTGTTGCCTCTATTGAATAGTATGCCCTGAAGTGTCAGAAGATTGATTTCCTTTCGTGCTTGATATTTAAACTTCGAAAATAGCCTTAATTAAGCTGTTTTTTTTTTGCCGCTGGCCCGGGACGCTGTACGGGCTGTCACTTCGAATTTTGATAGCCGTTTCTCTGTTTAACCATGCGTTTCAATTTTCTCAGTTCTAGCATGCGTTTCAATCGCACGTCTGTGACGACGCATATCTCCCTTAGATAAGTGTCGGTTAGAGCGCCTGCCAGCCTTCGGCGACAGCACATATACGTGTGGTACTCGTGTAACCTGTCACATCGGCGCTCATCGCTTCTTCGGCTGACACTGTATACACAGAAAAATTGTTTATTTAAAAACACTGATGCGAAAGCTGTACCTCAGAGTGATATTTATTTGTTAGACTTGTTTATTCCTGAGCCCAAGCAGGCCAATAGCGCGGAAACGAACTCGGTGTGTAGGCTAGGCGTAACCTTCGGTGGAAGAGAACGATCTCGGGCACGGGTACAACGCTAATGCTAAAATGTGTGTATTTGCGTCTCAGAACCATTTTGCTATAATTATTTATCACATTAGGGAAAGTATAAGCACACGAATGGCGTCAGCTTTGTCATCACTGCGATGATATCAATCAGCGGCCTCCTACGTGGTGTTTTCGTTTGAACGTGTCGGAACGACTAGGCTCCCATAACGTAGAGCTATTCCAAACTCTTCGATTCCTATTCTTCAATCAGCCTTCCACGATTTGTCATAAAATTTTCGAGTTACCACCCGCAGCTGCTGTATATCATGCAACGTCACGAAAACCGCGATAACGCCCCATCTAATACGATATGTGCACACTTATTATGCGTGGTCGTACCAAACGAAAGAAAAATAATTATTTCAGATTGATTCGACGTTTTTTTTTTGCCATTAGCAAAAAAGGCGTCGTTTGATTAATTGCCATTGGTCAAACGCTTTTGGGCTACGACACTAAACGACGAAAATTCACCACTTCAAAGCGAGGTGTATGCGTTAAAGACGCATTGATATGCCAAACAAAAGTGAAAGTTTTTCTGAATAGCTGGAGACTGCCCCGTTCGAAAAGGAACAGAAGATAGCTGCTGCCAATCGTTGCGGCACTGGCTACTCTGAGCTGCCTGAGAGCATGAATTTATTTGCGTGTAATATAAGATTTTGCCATGGCAGTATAATGTTATCAGCACCTTTCGGCACATGTGCGATATCGCTCTGCCAACTCTACTTTGCTGAGGATCCCTTTTAGCGGCATTTTTAGCCTTCCGTTGCACGCGGCCGCGATTTTCGGCCAGCCACTGCAAGTTAATGAAGGGAAGCGTACCAATCGCAGACAACGGTACCACTATCCTCATCCGGCTATCTACTTTCACTGCGCTGGCTCGGCCTCATCGAAACACTCTTCATTTGAGCGTCCTCCTCGCCTCTTCTCAGCCAATTAGATAAGAGAAACTGCTCAATGTAGATAGTACTATCTGCTTTGAAAGCAAAAGAAAGTGAGACCCTATAAACGAGAAGTGCATTTGATTGGGCATATAAAATAGTGGTGCGGACTACCACCCAATGATTGCGTCGGTTGTTACGTAAATTTAACGTCAGCGGATTGGAATAAAATCAGATCATAATAGTTTTACGTTAAAGGGCTCTTGCGAGACCTGGTTATCTCATCGGCTGCGTCATCTCTTATAAACAAATACAAACGCATTACAGGAACACGTCACTGACACTGACTCAAGAAGTTCGATGAACGTTCACGAACTGTAAACATTTACTGCTGCTAGCAATGAGCCCTCGTTGACGCCATGAATAAAAAAAAGCGATCTACTAAAAAAACGAGACGTTATCTGCGTATTTGTATTTTCCTTCAATAACACACCTATCCGCACAACAAAACAGGGCATGCAAAAAAAGTGATCTTCTGTGTAAACCATGCGTGCATAAACAAGAGTGGCTCACGCATCTTTATTCCAAGTGCCCGACAAAATTGCATCAAGTATTTAATATTCGAAAACGCTTACAGTACTTGCGTGCTGGAGACAGTGGGGTACAAACGCAACCAGCGCAGTTTCCAGTACGAGCCAGCGAACTCCAGCGACAAATACACCGGCGTGTCCTAGCGTCATAGCAGTGAAACCAGCGCCTCGTGCAGTTTGACCCAGCTCTTATCGAGCGACCTCTCCGGTGTTCCAGCGACTCCTAGCGAGTGCCAGCATCCTCAGCGCGATTCTGTGTCACAAAAGCGTGCTGGTTTCACATTAGAAGGCACTGGAAGAGGCTGTATTTTTCAATAGGGCACTGTGTCCCCATGGAAGTGCCCGCGGAGTTCTACCAGTAATATGTCGTCACCTAGATGCGTACGAGAGGTAACTCAGTGTTCACTGCGACCGATTTTGAATTAGTGCTTTATAACATGGCTTACCGTAACTCGAAACTTAACTAGCTCAATCTTTACTAAACTTTATTAAAGTACAGCGTCTCGGCATTGAACGGGTCCAGCACATCATGGCAACATGATGATAGCCTATACATCCTTTCTCGTTTGCACTTACATTCCCTTGCCTACACAGGATTAAAGCGCCACAGGAAGATTCATATTTGAAGTGATGAACATTGGTGAATACGCGCAGCCTGAACTAGGAGGCGACATTTTTACAAGGTGACTGCAGTTCGTAAGAAAAAGAGGATATTGACAAAGGGGTGTCTTTGCAATGATCCTGACTCAAGTATCCTTATCAGAAAGTTGCCTCAAGGTCTAGGCTTCGCTTGTCCGCCCACTATTTATCCCTTTTCTGCACACGCATGTGACTTCCAAATTTTGGCTCCGTACGAGTCTCCGCTGCTAGGTACTTTTGAAGGTGAACTGAAAAAAAAAAAAACATTGACATAGCATCGGCAATCGAGGTTTATCTAAGACAAGCTTTCTGTTGCGCTTTCGCATTTTATTGAAGCTTGTTTGTTCGTGCAACAACCTTGACTCTTTTGACGTGTATGTTGCCTTGTGCAGGTCGAAATTTTGCGCAACGCCATCGAGTATATCGAAGGACTGGAGGATCTCCTTGAGGCTGCTGATGGTGCACGGATGACCAACAGGCTCTTCGGAACACCAAAGTCCAATTCAGCGAAACCACCGCAGGTAGGTTCCTTTGTGTCGAGAAAGTTCGCAAAGTTTCAGTGCCAAATTACACTTGCGACAGTGTATTGCATTCCATTGTACGCATTCCTCTTTCATAACCTATTGAGTGTACTACAATGCACCAGAAAGCGCAGAGTGCTCTATTCATACGACTTGTACGTTCGATAACATAAATGCTTTTTTTTATAACGCTGAGGTTCTTTAAGCTAAAAGAAAAACATTCCAGGATATAGATGGTGATGGCGATCTGCTAAAATGGATGTTGCTGTCAACCTGACGTCGTAGTAATGCATTGTTCGCATCGAATTTAAATAGGCAGGTGAAAAAACGCAAGCATGTACTCCCTTGCTTGGAAGTCGAACAGCAGGTTCGCAAGTGCGTTACCAATACAGAAGGTTCAACAGAAAGGAACATAGGAACGCAAGATCAGTGCTCTTTATTGCCTGCGGTGTAATACACCCGGAAGGTCGTGCGGTCATCGAGCATTTTGCACGTGCTGCGAAGAGCGCGGTAACATACTTTTCAGATTAGTCGGATCACTGAGATTACGCGACGCGCCTGGGCCATTCGACTTCTTTATCTATTAAGAGTAAGTGGATCATGGATCTCCAATTAAGGTCCACTGATATTATGGAGGCAAATGCCGCCACTTGCATTAAAAAGACATGCTCCCACTCTTCGCTCTATAAAATTACCATATGCAGAGAAAAGGTAGCGTTTCGGACAACCATTACACCCGTTGCGGAAAACGCACGCGTTGCACGTGGCACCTCTCGAAGTTCTATAAGCGGTCAGGCTGTGCCAAATAGATATAAACATATATTTGCGGCAAGATGCCTTGTGCTGTGGTGACAATCAGAGTTCGTAATCTTGCAGTCATCTTGCTGATTTGATAATAATTTATGCGGAGTTCCCTACCTATGTCTTCAAGCAAGAAAGTCCCGAACTCTGGCAATGTTCCCAGAAGAGCAAGCATCGTAGAGCGTCGCATTATATGACACGAAAGAAAAGCAAGGAATGAGACCTGACGACACTTTTCTCAGAACAAACTTTGTTGCGTCTAGTTTTATTATATTTTGTCTTATGGATCTGTTTCGTACATACTCGAAAATAACAAAGAGGGGCGAAGAAGACACAAATATTCTGTGGAAAGGCAGGCCTCCATGCGTTATTTCTCATGCGCCACTATACTGTGAAAACGTTGTCATTGCATCTAAGGAAATTAGTCATGCACCCTTGAGACGTTATTTATGAGTGAGGCTTCCATGGTTGTCAATGGAGCAATGAACATTAGTATCTTGGCTGTCGTTTTGAAGACAAATGGCATTATTCAATATTTACCCTTTCGAATTGGTGCATTCAACCAGACTATGTGATCGCAGCGGAGATTTTGTTGTAAGTGCTCGATAAACTGACTAGAGATGGTAAAGTGTTTCGCAGCCCAGAGAGATCAGAAACAGAGCCTCAGTTGTCGCATCACTTTTTAAATATTTTACTTTTCTCGACACCCTTACTGCCAATTGACTTAAACTGCACTTTATATGGTTCGATTGATTTCACTCAAAGATTGGAATAAACTACATCAGTGCTACTGTAGAGAAAATATAAGCTCAAACAGACGCGAAGATCTAAGTTAACGGGTCAAGAAATTTCAGAAGCGGCATGTGGCATTCGTTTGGTGAATATATCACCTCTCGGATGTTGTCCGTGTGCATCATGCTTTTCGAACTACTCAACTCCATCAAACCTCAATGCTGTAATGATAATCATTAAAGAGCTAGTGAAGCCACGCGTAGGCACGCATATTGTTTACATAATTTAGCGCTTTTGTTCCCGCGTACGTTACCGAGTCGCCTAGAGTAGTGCTCGGGAAAATGTTCTTTGCATGTATCCCTAGAGTTAAGTATACGAGGACAGCACCCTAACTAAGACTCCAAGGTGGCATATCACATGAGTAACTCGAGTCGGGGACCTGAACTCCGTACCTGCACGACATACATGGAGTCGAAATCAGGCCTGACAGTTCCAGGGCGCCGCGAGTAACAACGATAGCGTAGAGACGTCAACAACTTTAGCGCCAGAGCAAGGACACGGTGGGGACGGTCTAGGCTTGCTCCATAGCATTTCGCTTGTCTACTTCTGCTCATATTTTCCCTCTGAGAATTTCAAGGGGGCCCCAGCGCGGTGACATGTTATCCTTGTTAATGACACCCTTTGGAGCCGTTTCGGCGGGAGCATTCACTTGCACGTTCACCGGTAGTCCGGGGGAAAAAAAAGAAAGACTGCGCGCTAGCGTTGTCATCAGCGCGTCGAGAGTCTAGGAATAGCATCATCTTGCAGATGATGGAGGACGCTACTTCCCCTTCGTTTCCTGGCTTAACGTTACGGTTTCTCTAGAGGACATCCTCCACGCTTACTTTTGCTCTTCGCTTTATGCTGGGGACCGCGAAACAACCCCGAGTCTTGTTCTTCAAAAAGGTGACGTGGAATGCCCATAGGGAGAAGCGATTCAGAGTGCCCGGGCGGGTGTCTTCCGTTGTCCCACGTACGCGCATCGTGTTGTCTCTGCACGGCGGAAGACAGCGTCGTGGTGCTGTACTATCTTCGCAGTGCCATTCACGAACAACGAAGAGTATTATTTGCCCTCTCACTGTAACGTGCTGGACAAAGGCGGCTCTTAATGATAAGCTTTTTTATGTCGCTATGCTTTCGTTCGTAGGGGCAAACTTACTTTATATTTTCTGCTTGTAGCTGAGGCAATGAATTTCCGTCTTGTGCTTGCTGCTCGACGATAAATAGCTTTCACTTAAAAGGACAAGTAAGAGGTGAACGCCCCACGCGAACTAGGAAAATAGATTATGTGACAAAACGGACCGAGAAATATAATGATATTGCTTTCTAGAGTCGAGAGGCGACTTCGGTATTCTGCAAATTTTCGGCACTATGCTAAATTCAAAGCCGAAACGCCTGTGTTAGGTATACTGTGGCTAAAACTGATAAGCTTTGAAAGCAGGTACTCTAGATCCACCATATGTAAACACGAAAAATGATTATAAACTATTTATGCTTAGTGGTCGGTTGTCACGCTCTATTCATTGCTGTTCAATACTGTGGAAGTGTTATGAATTCTTTCGTCTTCTTTCCATATGACTTGCGCAGTATTTGAAGAATATGCTGTGCGAGTATTTAATTAAGCAAATACGTTTTCAAAACAAATCATGGTGAATGAGAAATCGCGCAAGCCGAAAGTGCCTCGTGGCCTTTATTCCTAACTACGGTTCATCAACTTCTTTTCCATAGTTCATGAAATGTTCCTACATGAAATGTAGAGTACGCAAAAGGCGCCGGCGAAGAAAACAAACCCAAAATTCCTTCATGCTTTTCACGTCTCTTTACAGCTTACCGTCGGGCGAGCATGAATCGACTGTCCCTTCCAGCCGCGATCTCACTCGCTTCATGTTCGTCTGAGTGCGATGCGCAGAGAGTCACCACTCAAAGCGTCTTCTGTGAGCCTGGATAGCTGCAACTCTCAATTTCTAATTTATTCATATAGAAAGACTACGCAGGAAATATTGCGCGAAACACTTAGATTCAGAGTTCGAGCCTCGCTGGGATCGATGCTAGTTAGTATTCACAATCACAACGACAATACGGCAAAGTGTAAATAAATGATATGTGCATAAATATGCATTTAGAAACAAAAGGCTGGGAGGGAGCTTCTATTACTGTATACGGCAAACCCACGAAAGAAATTTGTACCTAATAACTGTACACTGGAAGGGACAAAGGCAGACAAATACCCCAACGAAATGAACATCGTAGACAGGACCCTATAATGTAAATCTATTCCAGAGAGAGAGAGAGAGTAAGAGAGAGAGAAAGAAGGGAAGCAGGAAAAGCAAGGAGGTTAACCAGACTGAGTCCAGTTTGCTACCCTACACGTGGGGAGGGGAATGGGGAGTGAAAGATGGAGAGAGAAAACTTAGGTGTAGGATGTCTATAGTCGGGTACCCAAGTCTGTTGCCTTCAATATTTTCTTATTCCTATCTCCTGACGTGAAATTCGCGTAACCGCCGACGCAAGCATCGGGCGTTCGCACACAGGGCTGTCTCAAGAGACCAATCAAACGTTATTCTCGTTCATAGGAGAGAAGTTTTGTTTCCTTGAAAAATGAATAACATTGCCTACACAGAGCGGCTCGTTCTAGTTGGTTGACACGAGGCGACGATCACGCTCAAGTGGAGAGGGATTTGACGGGGTCGAGCGAGTGCACTGAAAATCGACAACCAGATGAAGTTGGTCGTGCCGGCATCCGCGACTAGTCCGCTTTCCGTTACTTAGCATGCGGTGGATGGTGGAAAATCATGGCGGCATGCAACGAAAGCTGAAGAATGACGCTAAATGGATTCTCAGCAAAGAAGAATTGGCAGAACGAGGTGCTAAACGTACCGAAAGTGCACGAAAACGTTAGACGGCCACGTAAAAAGTTTTATTAAGCGCAAATAAACACATGATATCCGGCAGATGCGAGTAGCCAGTGTCGGAGCGATTGGCGGCAGCCATTTTTTATTCCTTTCTGATCGGGGCAGCCTGCGGCTATGCAGAAGGAAATTCAGGTTTGTTCGAGATAATAATGGATCTTCAAAGCGTACACATCACTTTGACGCGGTGAGTTCTTGCGGTTTTGTGACGTCGCGTGACGGGTAGTTGAAGTGGGTGAAGCCCGAAACCTTTTCACAATCGCCGAGGGCTAATTGCGAAAAGGCGTCGAATCAGAAAAAAAAAAGCATTTTCTTTTGTTTGGTCAAATCATGCATAATCATTGTGTACATGTCATATCAGATGCGGAGCTATCGCGGTTTTCGTGAAGTCGCGTGACAGACAGGTGAAATGGCGGTGTTCCAAAGAAGTTTTTGACCAATCGTGGAGTGCCGATTGCAGAATTGGAATAGAAAAGTTTGGAATAGTTTTACATATAGCGCCGCAGGTTATAGCAGGGAACGATAATGTTATTTCAATTATTATGAAAAATGTTTGCGTCTTTTACTTCCGATGGTCAGTTGTTTCATAGGGGTTCTACAGTACTGTTTATCCTCGTGCTTCACTATACTTAAAGAATTTCTGGCAAGAGCTAAGCTCCTTTAGGTGCGCTGCGTGCGTTTTATCTTGCGCTTGCAACACAATTCTTTTAATAGAAAAATTGGGTTGTAATTTGCTACGAGGTATAGATAAGCCGCGCCAGCTATGCCTGCAACCAGTTATGAGCCCCTCGAATGACGAGATTCATGTCTTGAATTAGTCTAAAACCACTGACCTTTCCGATTCACAAGTTACTCTAAGCTTTACAGTTACCTGTCTAATAAATACACCAAGGGATACTAAAAAGTAGATAGAGAGCCGTTCCTCCCAGGTTGACGACGACGAAGCTGCGCCTGCGCATGCTTTGCACGCTCAAGACATTGTGGATCGGCAAGAAAAGATCTAGACCATACAATCAGATATTTCTGGAAGACCATAGGCTAGGCAAAAGGAAATACTCGTCACAGAGTAACTAATTACGCAAAGAACAAAAAATCATGGAGAGAATAGAAACGAACACTTAATCAAGCAAAAACGGACTACGCGAAATCTGCCCAGGAGACAATGAGCCACAATTCCGACACTGTCGCGTAGAGGCCGATCTGTAGCAAATGGTATGGGCTTGACAAGAAAATACAGAAATAGAAAGCCTTGAATAGCGAACGATTGAGCAGTGAGGCAAAATGCCGTCCAACGTAAGGCCGAAAGATGAGCAGGAGCTGACCAAGAGGGCAAGAGAAGCTGCAAGATCCAGCGGACCCCCGCAGCGGGGGAACCCGCCAACAATTTTATTGCGACACCAACTATGTGGACACCCCAAGAGCATGTTTGCCGTCGCCGTCGCCGTGATGTTCCGTATAAAGCTTAAGGATGATAACACCATTGCCGCGAGTAGTTTGGTGTATGTGCGAGTGAAAGCACGGGGGAAGCTGACGAACGTAGTTCAATCTGGCGGCGGCGCAACGGAAGCGGAGAGCAAGCACTTTTTTTTTTTCGTCGCACGCAAAGCCAGCGCGGAGGGGGGGGGGGGGGGGGAAGGGACGGGAAGGCGGCGTTGTGCTGCGGTAGCTACCGCACATTTCGCGACAGGGTGCAAGGGTAACTGACAATCGCGCCATGGGGATCTTACGTTGCCCAGGGGGCGCAGCAAAGATGGTGCTAAAAAGCACCCTCTGCCCTGAACTGGCTAGTACCAAGCTCGGTCCTCTGCTTCGGAAAGCACATTTACAATATGGACCCGCCACTTTCGGTTTTGTAGTACCGCGGCATGCAGCGAATATCGGGCGCTGAACATATTTTCAGCGGTGGCACGCTGCGTAAAGGCAATAAATTATGCAACGCCGAATACGTGTATGCCGTTCTAGAAATAAGCGAGGAAGTTTTAGCGCGGTGTCAATCGCAAGTGAAGCGAGCTGCGTACAAAGTTGAACTTCAGGTAAGGTTTGCGCGCTGCTAGATTCAGGCGCACAAGCGTGAGAAAATGCTTGCCATAAACGAATTCACAGCAGCCATAAGCATACATCATGTGTACGGAACTGTGCGATCGTACGTGCCGCGACGGCCGCGGTCTTTCAGCATGCCGCGAAACGGTGGGCCTCCTGCAGTCTTTGTTGACTGCATGCCGCTAGACAAGTAGTTATGCCTGCAGTGTAGTAGCGACCATCTGTCCCATTGGCAACTGATAAATAACTGATGCAACGCATATGAGCTCGCAGTAACGTACGTGCGAATCGCGCTGCAGCGCGAGCTCGTGCGCTGTTCGCATGATATAGCTTTTAATGACAGCGCTCGGACATCGATGTGCTTGTATCAATACTACCATGCTGCGCTGCCTCAACGTGCTGGCTTGAGGTCAAGGATGAGCACATTTAACTCTCTAACCTCTGCTGCTCGTAGTGGGGTAGTGAATTGTCACCGAATCAGCCCGACCATTTGTGCTCATTTGCACACACCTGGTCACTTCACCACTTCGCATCGGTCGAATTGTTAATTGTCGCTGTGGCCGGATCTCGAATCGTGAATCACCAGCCATGTCTGCTACTATGTCGGTCTGCCGTCCGAACTGTAGGTTAGAATGAATTTTAGAATGCAGATAATGAATGAATGAATGAATGAATGAATGAATGAATGAATAAATGAATGAATGAATGAATGAATGAATGAACTGAATTTTAGAATGCAGATAATCAAGCAAGCTTCAAGACAGGGGAATCAGTTAGCATGACGCGAACGTTCGCTTACCCAGTGCGGCGAACTGCACCTATCCAGCGCACCCGACGCTCCGCTTCGTGAGGCCTTGAAGGAAAACAGTAGAATTTGATGTTAGGATTCAGGTCTAGAATTCTTGTTTCTGGCATTCCACAACGCAGAAGTATCGATGGTGACGATTTTTCGAGGCTGAGCTAGGTCTCTCCAGACTGGCGTCGCCAATTCCTTCTGCTCTCAGCATTACGTCTCACGGAGGGTCCGTTTTCGTTAAACTATAGGCTGTGGCGAGCTCGCAGCGTGGTCGGCGTGATCTGAGAAGTGACGAGCTTTCTCGCACTCACAACAGGGCAGAAAAAAAAAACGCGAATTGACGCAAAACGCGGACTAGAAACGAGCTTCGCCACAGCCAGGGCTCAATACTACCCAAGCTGGTGCTACCTAGATAACGTTTCGCGTGCCTCCATCAAGCGCCGCTACTATACCTCAAACTCCAGCGCAAGACGCCCATATATGGAGGAAAGCGGGGAAGCAGCGCGGGAGGGAGTTAGATTCCGCCAAGAAGTGCGTATTTTGCAAGGTCGCGCGCGCCGTATCTTCAAGCAGATCTGCAGACGGCTCATACCATTGTGCGCGCTGTGTTCTTGCCGCTCTTGCACTGAAGCGATAGAGCGCATGAAGGCCACTTCGCTCGCTGCTGCTGCCGCGCTTGCTCACACCAGCGTTTTCACAGCGAGTGTCGGCGCCCCTCGAGTGTGATGTGTTAATATTTGCTTCTGCGCGTGCACGCCATGCTGGCTTATTCAGTTACTAAGCGAATGTTTCTTTGTTTATAGGACGGATAACCCTGCTATCCCTACTTTATATAGCTGTATATTAATTTGCTACCCCAATCGATGCTTCACCCACCAGGCGGAACTATGACTTCTTAAAATTCAATAAAGAACGTTTTAATCAGCATCAGCCAGACAGCGCGGCAGCAGCTCACTGGTTGATTGTCGGGATAGTTCCTGTGAAGTTTTATTTTATAATCTTTCAGGACTCAGTTCCTCCCATACCTTCCCGCAGCTATGCCTTCGTGGTAAAAGCAATCCCGAGAAAATTTACTTTGTAACGTGCGTTCGATATCTTTGAACACTTGCGAACGTATATTCTGCAGCACCCTCTGCATTAAAATAAGTTAGGACACATTTCGCTAGAAATGTCCCATAGAGTTTACGTCTGAATTTGTATTTTCCAATAGTGAATGTAATAGTGAACACCAGTGCAGGTAAATGTATACTCTTTATTACCTGTTGTTGTCCAATGGACCACTTACACAACTCTGTAAGTGGGCTGTACTAGAATGCTGTTTTTAAACTGAAAACTACAGTTTCGCCCCAAACCGAAACACGAATGCGATATCCATGAAAATAAAGTGCTTAGTATGCGTTTGACGTCCGCATGTGCAAGCGAGCTATCTCCTTTTGAAAAGTAAAAGTGGGAGTCGTATTCGTTCGTAGTTGCGCCTTCCGGTGGTGGGGCGGAAAGCCCAAGTTTTTCTTTCTTCTTTTATCGGTCCGGACTTAGCCGCTGGTATTACTAAAGGAAGGCTCTGGCTTCTTACTGGTAGATTCGTTACTGCTGAACGCTAGACGACGTCCGCGTCATCCAGCAAACACGAAAACAAACGAAGCGCTCAAGAAGTCGTTTTATCAAGACTGAGCAGATGCGCTCAATCATTGTCATTGCATGTATGAGAAGAAAACTTAAATAAGGACCACCTCCACGACTGAGTAGCCCCAAGACAACGAATAAAGTGGAATGCCAACTCTATTCAATGCCCACATGTTGAACGGAAGTTAGCCAATCATGTCAGCTCATGGCGCGATCGCGCTGTGCCGATCACTATTCTTGGCTAGTGTAGCATGCGCAATGCTACCACAAGAGTACCACCACCACCACCACCTACCGGAGGTTGGTTGATGATCTTGCCGGCCTCGGCAGTCAAACGTTGCCAAAAGAAGAAATATTGTGCCCTGTGTGTGACTGCCTATCTTGCTTTCTGGCCATCCAGACCTTGACCGAGTTCATAAAAAAGTACGGGTCTAAACTCTAGGCTTTCAGTTAGACTTGTCCGTTATGTTTATTGCATCTTCCTTCTGTCGGCATTGTCACCCGTAGTGTTCCTCTTTCATTTTTCCTTCGTGAGGGCAGAATAGCTGGCTAGAGGAATATACCTCAGCACGGCCTGCCTTTTTTTAATATCATTAAATTGTCGCTCTCCGCAGTCGCTGCAGTAAACAACAAGTGTAAAGAAGGGCCTGAGAATGAAGGGAGAATCCCTTGCTGCCAATCGGCTGGACGTAAGTTCTAAATCCTCGCGGTACGTGAGACTTCTCTCTTTCTTGAGGGTTTCCACGCAAATGATTTTTGGAGTCCAGCGAAGGATTTGACGCACACCGGCAGTCATCAGAACGACCAGGGATGTCAACTCAGGACAGTTTATGCTGTAAAAGATGTCGTCCCTAGGCTAAATTTCTATCTTTATGGGTATTCCTATCAAGGGGAAATTGACTATCGAACGTTTCTGAGAATACTCGGAAAATCTAATCTCTTCATTCTTCCCCCTCACACGAAGGCTTGCCACCGAGGTCAAATTATTGTTGCCGCTGAATACTTTTTTACCACCACCAAACCCTAGGAAAATAGAGGGATGTGTGGTGTTCGGTGGCAATAGCGGGCAAAGCTGTCGCCTGAGAACAGTAATTATTTCTACTATTCTGCCGTGGTGAGTGTTCTGGTTAAAAATGTCTCTCTCATGCATGCACAGTAATATATGTATCATATGTTTCGTGTCTTAGAAGCTTCAACTGCTTTATTATCAAATTTTGAACTGGTTATGACAGTTAGGCTATAGCCTAGTTGCCTCTGTTTCACAAGATTTTGTTATTTACGGTTCAAAAGTGACATGCACGCAATAAATTTTGGATTCATTTATGTATTGTAATTGAGCCGCCTATTTGTCGTCTCATATCCGCATTTAGCAAACACGCATTTCCTTGACTAAAGAAGAGGAGGCTTGTTTGACATTGAATAGGTGCACCTTGCTCGAACAAGATAGCTGTACCAGTTTGCTGTTTTTTCTTTCTTTTTGTACCTCCAATCACGCTTCACTTCAAGCTATCATCAAGCTAGCATTACACAATACAGAATGGGATGCAGTTACTGGTTATAAACATGGGTGGATCTTCTTACTGGCGCATAAGCTATGCAATCAAGCGCACATAAAATGCGGACCGGAACACTGAAATCAGAACGAGAAAATGACAAAAGTTTCTATCAGTCTTGGTGGCATATTACTGTGTTGATGCTAGCTGGGTGATACGCACATCATCTTTTTTTAATCTGTAAGTGTAGCAGTGGGACCCGACGGGCTGCATGTTTTGTCATTTGCAACCATATGTAGCTATCAGAGAGTGAAGTCTGAAAAAGTATACCTGAAATTAACTGCTAAGTTTAATTGAACGAAGTAGTAATAAGGGGAAAGGAAATTAAACTGTGCGAAAAGGTATCTTGCCGCAGATAGGAGGCGCACACACACTTTTCACACGACGAGTACGATCTTCTGCTATTGAGCTAGAGCTATGGCCATTCCTCCTTCCACTTTCACAATTATTAGAGCACATTTAAGAGATATAGCCCTAGGAGTGCTAGCCGGCGCCGCTGACGATCATGGCGCCAGGTTTAGGCAACGGCACAAGCAGCTGTCTTGAATTGCGCGAACTCTGCACCAGGAAAATGGCTAATGAAGCGTCGATTGGCATCTGATGACATCAACCGAATGACCAGACTCTAGGTATGCAATAAGCGATAATGACAACGCGCGACATCTTGGGATGATAAATTATGATGTGCGGCTTCTATGGCTATGCGAAGTTTATTTATGCACACTGTTTGCCGCGCCGTGTAAATATTGCATATTTCATTTGTTTCGCAGTCACACGACGACGACACGTCAAGCTGGATGCCTTTACCTGAACGAGTGCATCACAGTCCCCTGAGTATCCATGATGGTGAGCTACACTCTTCTATTGTATTTACGGCAATAGAGATGGGACATAAATGGGTGGCATATTGTATGCTGACTGAAAGTTTCGGCGCCAAAAATATCGTGATATATATAGTCACTAGGGACGTGTCAGTGTACTCCAGGTGGTCATATTTTGTTTACCTGTCCTACGTCTTTGCTGGACTTCGCAGCGTAGGAGTACCTGTATCATTTTGCACTCTTCCAAGACTGAGAACTGTGAAATGAATCAAAGGAATCCTTCTTTGCCAATATATATATATATATATATAGATATATATATATATATATATATATAATGTGTGTGTGTGTGTGTGTGTGTGTGTGTGTGTGTGTGTGTATGTACAGCGGTGCCTTGACATTTTTATTTATGCGATAGTAAGAATTGTCTATTGAAATGAACACGCCATGAGCTTTTTAAATGTAATGCTGGAGATAGCACTACTCAATATTGATCTTTACTCCCCATTTGGCAGAAGCCGACCGCAAGTATTCGACAGATTGGACAGTTATCTCTCAACAGGTAGAAGACATGCTACGGAATGGTGTTGTTCAAGAGTCCTCTAGTTCGTGGGTAGCAGCAGTAGTCTCAGTAAAGAACAAGAATGGATCGTGATGGTTCTGTGTTGATTAGAGGAAACTAGACGCGGTCACCAAAAATTATGGGCATCCGCTTCCTAGAATTGATGATGTCATCAATTGTCTACATTCCGCTGCCTACTTTTCATCACTGGATTTGTGATCAGGGCCCATGCACCTAGACGATGAGGAAAAAAGACGTTCCTTACATCGGACAGTCTCTATGAATTTAACGTTATAGCGTTCGGCCTTTGTAACGTGCCAGGAATATTCGTAAGATTTATGGGCACTATCCTCCGAGGACTTAAATATTAAATTTGTTTTTGCTACCTAGATGATGTGGTGATTTTGGCAGCACATTGACTGAGCATAACAGACGGCTCACTATCGTTCTGAATTGTGTCGAAAAAGCCGGCTTGATTCTAAATTCCAAGAAATGTCGTTTCGGTGAAACCGAGGCGTTTGTATTTGTGCGTCTGTTCAACAAAAACGGTGTGAGGCCAGGTCTACGGAATATTGAGGCAGTCAGCTCTTTCGAAGCACCAAAGTCAGTGCGGGATTTGAGGAGCTTCCTGGACCTGTGCTGTGCTTTTGTCGCTTCGTCCCAAGGTTCACCGATGTAGTTGACCCCCTAACATGTCTTCCCCGAAAAGGCGTCTCTTTCGACTGCACATCGGCTTGCGACGACGCGTTCCACCAGCTAAAATTTCTAACATCTTGGCACATATTGCGTCACTTCGATACATCTTTGGCGACGGAAGTGCACTCTGGTGCTAGTGGAATCGGAATTGGTGCAGTGCTACTGCAACGTCACCAAACAGCTGAACACGTTGTGGCTCCTGTTAGTCGCTCTTTGACTAAGGCGGAACGCCATCTTTAGCCAGCACCTCCACTACAAAACTGTTAAGGCTAACGTTGAATCGTGTTTATTTATAGGACGAAGTTGAAGGTTAGGTAAAGATGGCGCCAGTAGGCTGCGCCAGCTAGCGTCGTCTTCGTCTTCTCCTTGCCCGCCTCATGCCGTAGCCAGAGTCTCTGCAATACTTACCACTCACGTTAAAAGCAGGCAGGCAACTGCATACAAAAGTTCGCATACATGTGAGAATCCAAGCAACAACCGTTCTTATGCCAAGCGTTCTTATACAAGGCATAAAAGGACTTCCTGAGGGCCTAGTTGGGGTTCATTTGGCATGCATATTCAGGGCAAGAAATAAACATGGCAATAAAGAAAAATGGGTGCACACGGGAGCATGCTTTATTTATTTTTTTTCATTTTATTTTATGAAGTGGTTGTTTCAGCATTCAGTAATTACAACTAAAACATACGAAAGATTTCGCACCTTTAGAAAGTTCCAGGTGTCGGGTTATCCACTGTGCGCAATCTATCCAAACCTTTACTCACGTGTTGGTATATTGCGTGCATTGCTTTCGCAATACCCGAGTGTTTCTTTGTGCGTCCCTGTAAACAAGCTGGGTACTTATTCACTCTCCGCTATATTCGTCGTATGTTGATGCCGCGCTGGCCCTGCAGCCACCGGCTTCTGGCTGTGTGTTTCGACGGCCTGGTCATGTAACCCCTTCGTGGTACACATCGGGGCTGCGTTGCTTGCTATTCTCTGGTTCGAGTTCGATGCCGTGCCGACGCCACACGATGCCAGCGTACGAAAATAATTTTAGAGCTCCAGTAGCTCCAAAATAGCTCGCTGCAAAAACACGCGTCTGTTCGGCTAGTCCGTGTCACTATTTATAGCATGCTGCCCATTTTTGTGCTTGTCAATAGTGCTATTTTTTAACATAGTAACTCAGACCTATGTTGGCCGTAGCTACTAGGCTAATATTCGGCGTGCGAATGATAATATGAGAGTTGCCAGAGACCACTGCCAAGAAACATCCGATTTATTTTTAACCACACAAGTAGTTTATGACTACGTCTCTGACAGACTTTCTTTTCAAAACGGAACGGAAACTACGTCATGGCCCAGCGCGGGAAGGTAAACTGTGCCGGACTGAGACCGAAGTTAGAGCCATCCCTGAGCCACTGACCCTTCCGTGGTAAAAAATTAAAACACCTTTTCAAAGTTCGCCGCCCTTCTTCTCATAAGCATTGCGGGTTATCTCTGCATTTGGACCTGCTAGATTGGTTCCCGATATAGGGGCATGAAGATTCCTACTCGTGAACAACTTCCGGGGACAATGAAGGAAATGCTGCGGACGCAAAGCACACGAAAAAGCGCTCCTGAAAAAAAAAAAACTTGCAATATTTTCATCCACACTAGTTTATGTTATGCAAAATAATACATAAACACTCTCTTAGAAGAGCGAAGTAAGATGGTATTTACGACTGAACGTTTGACATTTGCGCGTTTCGGCAAATGCGAAACCGTCCCACTTGGAAGCTATGCTAACTCAGTATCTGTTCCAAAAACCCAAAATCGCTGTCAAACGCTGGCGGTATGTTTGGCGCAGTAACAGATGCTCCGAAGTTCCGCCCAGTAGGTTTCCCTTCACGGCTACAAACAGTTTTCTCCGAGCATAAGCTAAATATAACACGCAGGCAGCTCGCCATGTGTCAAGCCACTTCTTGAATAGACATTGCTAAAGGCCGCGTACGCTTATCGGTCGCGAGGGGTCTAGTCGTTTGGCGGAGCACTGCAAACGATTCTGATGAATGACCTTATATTATAGCACCCGTGTTGTAGAAAGTGCAAGGATGATAAATGTAGACGGATACATAAAGCTTATTCCACGAAAAATAATGCATTGTAACAATTGTGTAACCACTGCGTCTCTCACATTGGCTAAGAAAAAGAAAAGCGCTATGCATGCAAGATTTGCATCCTAACCCTGCGTTACCATTGGTACGACGCCTGCGCCAGTTTTGGGCCATTTCAACATTATTCCTTGGGACATCTGATGTATCTTACAGCGAAGCTTTCCTTGCACTTTCCTTCGACTTGCTCACTGCTGATTCTGGTGTTACTGTGGTTGGCTTCCGCTCCGCGTTCGGTCCGGTTCAGAGCGTGTATATATCTTGGAAGAAACGGGGGAGAGAGGACAGTCGACCCAAGAAACTCGTTTGGCTATTCCCATCACGTCGCATGCGCACAATGCCCTCTGGATATCCTTCGGCGTTGTCACATTAGCCTTTCGACAGCAGTAATTATTGGTGACCCTCTGCGAAAACATTGCAGTAACTGCAGTGCTTACCCTTATAATAACGTGCAAGTCCAGGGGGAACGTAAATAGATGCTAGAGAAGCGGCATACAATGGGGTAGAACCGACGGATGCGCGAAACGAGTCAATAACAGCCTTGCCTCTGTTCGGTCGTAGTTCCCACACAAAGGGGAGAGTGGTAGACGGAAAAGGTTACGTGAAAAGGCAAGGAAACGCCATTACCATACACACGACAGCGGTTGCGGGCAAAATGAAACTAAGGTACGGTACGTTTCCGCTAGTTTTGAAAAAAAGCATCACAGTGCACATTTGTCAAGCAAACAAGTAACGCAGGGCGTGCAAACGCAAAGCCGCATTAGAGCAGCATATGGTCCAGGTGACACTACGGAGACGGTCGCACGTCAAATCAACACTTGTGTGCCCGCCGCCGTAGCTTTGCTGCTATGGTATTAGTCCAAGTCGCGAGTTTGATCCTGACAGCGGTTGCCGTATTTCGACGGCAGCGAATTACAACGACGTTAGTATACTTAAATTTAGGTGCCTGGTAATGAACACCCGGCTGTCAAAATTAATCCAGAGTCAGCCACTGCTGCGTGCCTCATAATCCGATTGTGGTTTCATCACATCAATCCCCATAATTTATTTAAAGTTTGATAGTTCTACTATGCGATGTGTCATGTGATGCAATAACAATGATCAGCCCTCTAACAGGTTATGAAGAATTGCGCTCATCAACGCCTTAAGCAAACACGTCTCCCTGTGTGCTCTCTGTACTACGCGGATAAAAAGCGAAGGTGCCTGCAAGACATCATTTAACATAACCTCGCCGCTCTTGTATTTGATTAAACATTGATAAAATTAGACAAATCAGCAGCACTGCTAATTATCGTGAGTCAAAGAAAACAGCACAGAAAGCTTCACTTACGTGCATTCCTACAGTGCATGGGATCCGCATAATTTTCTGAGGCAGGAAGGCCAGCTGAAAACCAACGTCTTTCCATTCATGTCTTGTTTTCCACGTTGAACGCAGGTGTTTCCGTTCTCCGTGACTCCAGAAAGTGTATCAGATTTCGCAGAGAAGGGACAAGATGCCATGTCGCAATGTATTGTGGTTTGTCTCGCTATATATCAGTATTCTTGCGCTAAGGTTCTACGAGCATCGGATTTGATGTATATAACAAGTACCCAGGCTGCCCGTGAACATGATTCCATCTACAAATAATGTACAATGCACGAATTCACAGAGGTCATAAGAAATAATTGCCATTGGCCGTTGGTTTCGCTACAACTGAGTGCAATATCACCACAGCCTCACACCAGTTCTTATGGACAGTTACAGCGCAAGAACGCTATTGAATATACGGGCCCGAGTTTACCTCATTTTTTTTTCTGTTCGCTGTGAATGTATCTGAAGCAAGGTTGGGCTCAGGAAGCGGCTATCTGTAAACCTGAAATGAGAGAAACAACAGAATTCTCAAAGCAACTAGGATCTCTGCGTCATCCATAGTTTCGTAACTTTTGTCACCAATAGGACATCATAAAACACACGCACAGCTACGGCTGCCGCCTGGAACAACCGTGGCCAGCTGCTCGCGAGGCAGCTTTCCGTAGCGTGGGCTCCTGATGAGGTGGCGCCGTGCCTTGGCTCAACTCAATGCGGGCTCTTTGTCGGTTGACTTTTGAAGGTGCGAGTCGGGCATCGCGGACTGGCGCCCCCACGCGCAAAAGAAATATAGAGCTCGCTACTAAGGCGGGGAGGTGATTAGCCGAAACGCAGAAAAGCACTCCCGGATTCGGCCGTATCTGCCTCCCCGCCTCGGATGTGCGGCGTTCTCTTTTAGCGAAGGCGAAAGCACGTCGTATGACGTCGTGTGGAACTCTGGAACGCGCCGACACACGCGCTGTCAGTGAGGCGAAATTCCGTTGCTCCGTAGGCGGCGCCCTTTCACAGCGCTTCTCCAAGTATAAGCGAACGCAAGCGTGTAATGCGCTCTACCGTGGCGGGTCACCTTTAAGGCGCCAGCCTTGTGTATTCTATGGAGGGGCGGCACGCTATCAGCAGCACTGTCTCGACTCTATTTTTTACATGCCATAGCCCGGGATGCTCGCCATGCCTTTTTTTTTATTTCTTTACTTTCCTATGTGTGGCAAATTTCCGCTTTGAAGGTCGTGATTGGGATTAGAACTCATTAAAAAAATAAACAAATATAGTAACAAAGTTGTGCAGATGTATACAAACACTGCGTTTCTATTTTCTCTATTTTCAGACAAAGCTTTTGCTACTTGCCTATGCGGCATGAAACTTGGTCATTTATATAAGCGCGGTAATTTATTATTCTTCACATGAGCGCGTAAACATTCACGGCAGAAAATTACAATAGGCTGTGTCGACACGTAACAAAAATAAGAACATTTATTGGTTTCTGGGTAGCACATAAATGGCTCTTATAGTGCAAGCTGCTGCCTCCAAAAATAATTCATATGCTATGTAACAACACTAAACCACAATGTGCGCTTACTTAGTGGCTAATGTTTCACTATACCTGCACAAAAAACAAAAAAAATATTCACTGTCTAATACTGTTACGATTGAGCACTTAACAAGCGTAGTACTAGGCGTGTATGGAACTAAATTTGTTTTTACAATTCGCATTTTCCTTATGAATATTTGAGGGCGCCTCTCTTTATTGCTATATTTTTATTTTGAACGCCAGAATACGAGAGTAGCATGTGGCTTACCGTAAAAAAAAGCTTTCGCAGATGTATGCCAATCCAAGTGCCTCATACATCAAGGGCAGTGAAGTTGTGCGAGTGAGTTCTCACATCCTTCGAAAGGCTTGGGGAACAGTTTTGTCGCTCCCGTAAACTTACCAAACGTTTTGCAAACGCTTCACCATATCTGCTGTAGCTGCTTCGCTATTCTCGACACGACGACTTCGAAAGGTGCTCCATAGCGGCGCCGTTATGGCTAGAGTCGGCGGCCGAGCTATCGACGTCATTTTCGCACATCGTTCTGTAGGGCCGGCGTTGATGGATGAAGCCCTCTAGCTTAGCAGCAGGCGAGATTCCCAGCGAGACCACGGACGCCGAAGCCAACGTCGATGAAGCCATTTTTTTTCAATTCTTCTTGATTATGACGTCGACTGGACGCTGTCCCTGTGGGAGCACGAATGCTGAGGTGCTTCGTATGGCGCACAAACCAAAACTTATCTTATCCAAAAGAACCAGAGGCCCAAACGCGATACCTTGCAAAATGTCTACTGGTTTGGGCAGTTCCTAGCTGACCTCAACACTGAAGTTCCTCCAAACCGTTAAATGCGATGTGAGAAACAAAAATTACAGCAGAACCCATCTCACGATCACCATCGACGGAAACGCGATGCAATGTAACCACGCACCGTATTGCTGAAGTCACCTTTTATTATGATTTGTTATGATCATTTTGTCACTTCCCGTGCATTGGCTATCTATGCGATATTCACTGCCTCCCGTATAAACCCACATATATGTGGCGCTCGTTTACCAAAATCGCCATTGAGCATGACGGGATGACCACGACTGTATGACCGCGACTCAGTACCGACGATGGAACAACGAAAATGCAAAGACGTTGACGAAATATCAAAAGTGGTATGCCGACAACGACATACCGCCTTTTTTATAGCATCGTGGCGGTTTATGGCATAACAAGGACAGCGTGATGACGCTGGTATCCGGGGAAATGCGAAATCCGCGAAAAGCGAATACCTTTAGATGTGCAGGGTCTATCTGTTACGACTTCCTTTATTAACATGACTCCAATTTTAAAAATTTTATTGCCTGAACCAACACCCTTTTCACGTGCCCATCTCAAGCGGACCCTTCAGGACGCTATTAGATCAGGTAGTTGCTGTCGACATATATTTGGGGTAAGTATTTTTCTGCGAAGAGGAGTAGGCGAAAGAGCGGAGACACACAAGCCAGCGCAGCCGAACATGGTGGCGCATGTGGAGAGATCCGAACAATACACAATGAAGACGTTCCCGACCCGTGCGATGAAAATAGCCCGTTCTAAAAATGATCCATGCTCCCATATGTGTGACGCGGTGACGCGACACGATCGAGGAAGCTGCATTGAAACATTTTCTTTTCTACAGTGCTCTTCTATTTCGCCCGTTTTCTTTTTTTATCTGGCCTTATCTCAGAAAAGAAATAAAAAAGCTACGCCCCGCTTCTTCGGCACTATTCCTCTGTCGAGCCTTTGCGTGCTATCACCTACGTACGCGAGAAAAAAGATTGGCTGCCAGATGAGCCTGCCTGCTAGTAGTAGTTGGCTCCACAATGCTTCGCAACTGTCGTCGACAGAGAGCTTGCTCTTCGACTAACGACGCACCGCACTTTCAGTGGTCCTTGTCTGCTACTTCGGTTATTTCTGGGTCGGTGACTCGATGATCGCATGGACTACTGCGCGGAGTAAATAATTTCGGGAACCTGTGTGACGCCGATTGCGCCATTAATTTTGATAACAGTTCTTACGCTGCTTATCTCGGTTTAGTATCAACAAACTATTTTCCAAGAACAGCTTACATGAATGATACTTCACACTGCGTTGCGACTCATAGGTATACCTCGGCGGCTTGTGTCGAATGAAGTGATGAACGTGGCAGATTAGCGGCTGTGCCATCATTCATGTTATTGTTCGCGCAAAGGCACGCATTAGCTTGCGAACTCTACGTTTCATTGAAGTCTTTTATGTATACTATAATTCTCCAGAGCTGCATGGCGCGTGGCGGCCGTCGCTTCTTGCGTTACCATTGAACGGCAGCTAGCTGAGCACTCAGGGACCGAATTGAGTCACAGTGCATCACAAATACTCTCACTTTCGTGCGATACAATAACACATCGGCTCGGTGTCCTCAGCGCCGACCAGTGGCTCAAGAAGTGGCAGGAAGATACGCGCTTTTAGTTTAGAGTTTCAATCGCTCAGTGCTGTACATATACTCCCACATGCGCGTCGAAACTGCAATTTTTTTCTAACTCCACTGCTGCGCCGATGTCACTGGTCCTCGCAGGCTCCACGTGTTTCTTTGCTGCAAGCATCATTCCATTGTTTCGAAGGTGGATGAAGGAACTTTTGGTTAGTTCTGACTATTGTAGTTTAGCGCGAAGTGGTGGAGGGACACAGAAAAAACCTCAGTGTAGGAAAGAATGGGCCCTATGCTTGCATTCATATGTCCTCGTCGGGCTTGCTGATCTTGTGTGTACGTCCACCACTTTGCCCTAAGCTGCCATAGTCAAAATGCAAGACCAGATAACCCAACATTCATCCCACTTGACTCTCTTGTTCGAGATCAATTTCTTTCTTCCAACATTTGCCCTGCATAAACCTCTATTTGTTAACTAGTCTCTTCGTGCTTTACTTTTCTCTCTTTCGCTACCGAAGAATGACATGGTTGAGACGATTTTATGCATTGATTAATGCGATTGACTCAGTAGTGTCTGTGATGACCATTCCACGACAACTTTTGGTTTAGGAGTTTTGGGTTCTCACTGTCAAAAACATAACTTTATGTTACCGGTAACATTCCTAAACAGGAACGTCGCGATTATTCGCTATGTCTTTGTATCTTTACTGCGCCGTAGCCGGATGCTATTTAGAGCCAAATTATGTGCATGGAAAGTTCTCCTGAAGCTGTATAAGGTGGAATTCAACACAATTCATATGTGCAATGTATTCATCCACTTTATGTCAATCCAACTGCACTTCATCGAGGCGCTAGTATAGGATTTCTCACACGCACATCAGTGTCAACTAAAATTCGCTATTTGCTCTGATAGTACATTCAGCGACGTTTCACAGTGACGCGCCTACTGCATTTTTCACGAACAATTCAAGAGCTACGCGCCCGCGCTTATTCAATGTGTGACATGCATGTTGAAGACTGTTCGATACGGTTGTATCATACTGTCGATAATACAAGTATTACCGTTCTAGTGAGTATAACATGCCCCTTCACATTACTCACATTGTCCAGCCCCGCCCTGGAAGACCAGCTCCGAGTGGTCCACAGGGGCCAGGCGGCCCTGGAGGTATATGGAGCCCGCGAAGAGGGAGCCACCCTGTTAGGCCGCTCATCTCTCGAACACGCAGAATGGACGGCGGAGGGCTGCATGATTGTTTTGTATATACTTTTGAAGTGCCGCGAGTTGCCCGTGCGTTTTGTGAATAGGGAAGCGTCTAACCCCCCAGCGCCTCAGGCGGCAATCGTTTCTGTGGTTGAGGGGTCGGACGGCCCGCGTGGTGTTGGGTGACGAGCCGAGGCGCGCGCCGCCGCGGGGGGCGCGGTGCAGAGGCGAAAAACGGACTCGGAGAAAATGCTTTTACGCGGGCTTTGTTGACATTCCGCCGATGGTCATAATAGGGCCACGCGGACAAAGCTCGAGCGGACAAAGGTTGTATACGCGACGTTGTGGCGCCGGCTCTTGAGTCCCCTGCTAATTAGAGACGCAGCTGCCAGCAAGGTTGACCACGTCTGGCGCGTACGGAGCGGGGGATTCACCCCCCTACGCATTCGGACGGCAGCCACGTGCATCTTGTTTTGAGCGCTGGGGAGAGCCCGCTTTGTGTCGTGTTACAGCATGCAGTGCGCGCCGTAGAGAGGGGCGCGGCGTCGTTTGAAGAGCACCCGAGTCCGGATGCCGCCAGCGGTAATTAGTTTCCTACCAGGAAAAACCTTGAGGGGGGACTACGGTACGCGGTGTTGGGACACCAGCGCCCGAGCCACCCTTGCTGGCTGGAAACGCCGCTGAGGTGCGAGATGGCCTCAATAAATCATGCAGGCCTGGCGTGTTTGACGAGGCCGTCACTGACCACGTGGAAATAGGAGGGGGAGAAGAAGATGTGGGAAGAGGGAAAACAGGGTGGTTTTCCAATAGATTCGCTTATGAGGGTAAGCCCATCCCTTTGGGTTGTGGCTTAAGAAACTGTCAACTCTCATTGGCAATTGCTTCCGTGGGATGGGCTAACGACCCTACCGCCCTTTTTCTTTGTCTCTTTCCCCTATAACAACCGAGACGAGGTGCTTGTTCCTCAGTCTAGGCTGTAATCACTAAACCTGATAGAACAGTAAGACTCCGTACGATGCAACGCTAGTCTGGGCCGTAACCACTTAGTGGTAGAACAGTGAGACTCGGTTGGTCGTATGTAGTGACAGTTGTCCTAGGCTCTAACTTAAGAAAAAGTAGAAGAGTAAGGCGCTGTTTACCTATGTGTTTTGTATCAGTGTTCTTTTGCTAACTCTGTATTTGACTGTGTAAATATTTCCGTTGCAATATATCTTCAAGTTTTGTTACCTCCAACCTGCCTCCTGCTTCATCAACGCCGATAAACACCTTGAAGAGACTTTGGTCGACTTCGAGGAGAAAAGAACAAACAAAAAAAAACTCTAACTGGCGCAGTCGACAGGATCGGCGAGCTCTACAACATCGAATCCTGGACCAGCGGTGAGGGGATCAAGTCATCCAACGAGCACCTCCTGCACCTTCGAGAAGATCCCACAGCAGCCAAGCCCGGCACCGTGGAGGAGATCCGAAAACGACAGTGCATTCAGCAAAGGGTGAGCAGGATTTCTTGCGTCTTTCTCAAGTTGGCATGGCAGTTGATGTGTAGAGCAAATGGTGAGGACACGCAGGGGCGCAGAGACAATGGAGTCTAATGGAGTTGAGGGTGCGACGGTGGCGGAAATGGATCGGAATCGGGAGTTATCAAATGACGATAGGCTAAATTCCGATAAGTCAAATGAAATGAGAGAACCCAGTCAGAGCCAGGAATTTTCGCAGCAGGCATCTCAGCCTTTGCAAATTCCGAATGATACAAGAACGCTTGAGCTTGAAATTCAAAGGCTCAATGCTCAGACTACCTGTATACAGCTTCAGATTGAGTACGAAAGGCTGTTGCAGGCAAGGACGAATGCTGAACGTCTCAATGGCACGTCGTCCAGCGCTGAGTCGGAGCGGGGCGATCGGAGGCGAATGGGCTTCGACTCCGTCGAGCAATGCGCAAAAGTGCTGAAAGGGTTCCGCCTGCCTTGTGACGCGGATGTACCCTTATGGTTTGAGGAGGTAGAAAGACTTTTTGCTACTTACGGGGTACCGTATGAGAGTCGCGTGCATTTAGTCATGCCAGCTCTAACTGAGCGCGTTCGCTACCTACTGCGTAACCTCAACCAGGAAGAGAGTACAGATTACGAGTCAGTTAAACAAGCAGTGTTGATGGAACTGAAGCTTTCTCCGGCAGAGTATCTGCAGAGGTTTGAGAGAGCAGTGAAGCGGAAGGAGGAAACGTGGTCACAGTTCGCGTCGCGAGTGAAAACGTATTTTTCCTACTACCTTCAAGTAAGAGGAGCCGACACTGTAGAAGCGATGGCAGAACTCATGGTAGCGGATCGTATAAAAGCGGGCCTTAGTATAGAGGGTCTTGAGTACGTGAGGCTACGAGAAGGCGAGGAATGGCTTAAGCCACCTGAGATTGCCAAAGTACTGCAAACTTTGGAACAAGCGAAAGGCAAAGGATACGCCTCAAAGCCATCAGCGGCAGAGATGGGGCAAAAGCCGACGCGAATGGCGAAAAGCGCCCTAAAGTGCCACGTATGTCACAGCTCAGGCCATTTCGCTAAGGATTGCCCGAAGTCTAGTGACAAGGGAAACCAGCCAAAGAAGGCTACCGAGCCAAGGCCGAGGGCACAAAGGGTGGTGATAGCCGACGAGACGGGAAATGGGATACCTGATGGAGCCCTTACTGCAAAGGTAGAGGCCTTGAAACACAAAGGCGAAGGCATGACTAACCTGCAGTTGATCCCTATCTCATGCGGAAACGTATCCACAGATGCGATTCTAGATACGGGAAGTGAAATAACTGTCATACGCGAGAGTCTCCTTCCGAAAAGTATCGTGGAGCCATCAGGCACAATAAGATTGGTGTCTGCATTTGGTAAAACTATCGAGGCAAAGCTAGCAACGTTGCCGGTAAAGTTAAATAGCCCGCAAATGGCGGCGGAGCCCCAGAACATTGACCTACTCTGCGCGTTGACTAATGAGCTCGTCGAGGGCACAGATTGTTTGTTGACCAAGGAAGATTGGGAACATTTGTTGAGGGCCAGCAGCTCTCTGGAATCCACTGTAGCACCGGCCGAGCCTACTCAGAGGATAGAGAGATCAAATGAGAAAGCCGAGGTAGTGGCCTGCAACGTTACTTTGGAGGAGGAAGGTGTTTCTGGGGAAGTTGAGCTAATTGATGAAGAGAGGGATGCGTCAGTAAGCCAGAGAGAAGAGTTCCGCAGATTGCAGCTAGCTGACGCTACCCTAAAGAAGGGGTGGGAAGATGCTCGGAGTGGGAAATCCGGCATGTTCGTCTCTGATGGACTCTTACACCACTGGGGCTCAATAGTAGGCACCCGAGTGAGACAACTAGTTGTTCCCAAAGACAAGCGCAGTGAGGTGATGCGTATAGCTCATGAGTCACTATGCGGAGGGCACCTAGGGCCAAGGAAAACTAAAGTGCGTATTAGGTGTAATTTTTTTTGGCCTGGCATGGAGAAGGAGGTATTAGAGCATTGTAGTTCATGCCATGATTGCCAACTTCGCTCTGACAGGCGTCGCACGGACAGAGTACCTATAACTCCTCCCACTAGGCCAAATCACCCTTTTCAAATTGTCAATGCAGACATCATTGGACCCATAGACAGACCGTCAGCGAAAGGTCATAGGTACGCGCTATGCTTGGTGAACATTTGCACAGGGTGGGCAGAGGTTGTCCCACTGCGCTCTTTGACAGCTAAGGCGACTTGCGACGCGTTGATTGAAATTTTCAGTCGCACTGGCGTTCCGGAAATGATCTGTTCCGACCAGGGCACTAATTTCAAATCACAGCTCACACAGTCGGTGCTCGAGAAATTAGGTTGCGCACCAAGATTCTCAACCCCAGAACACGAAGAGAAAATAGCTGCAATTAAGAATGTGGCGACACCACGCACTAAAAAGGAGCTACGCAGCCTGCTAGGACTGTGCGGCTACTATCGCGAGTGCGTCCGAGAATGTGCAGAGGTGGCGAGCCCGCTCATGCGGTTAACAAAGAAAGGGGTACCCAATAGCATACCCTGGTCAGAGGAAGCTCAGACGGCGTTTAAGACGCTGAAACAGTCCCTGTGCGAGGCCGTGGCGCTCAGCACTCCGGACCCATCTGAGTCCTACTGGCTTTTCACAGACGCGTCAGCTACGGTGGCGGGCGCTTGTTTGGCGCAAATGACAGCGGAGGGAAAGGAGAGGCCTATTGCCTTTGCCAGCCGCCGCTTCACGCCGACTCAGACGCGATGGTCGACAATTGAGAGGGAAGCGTTTGCTATTATATGGGCCTTAAAGAAGTTTAACTACTGGCTTTTTGGTGCCGAGATAAACGTTGTTTCCGACCACAATCCATTGTCGTACCTTACAACTTCGACTCCACACGGGGCAAAATTGACAAGATGGGCGCTGGCTTTACAGCGATATCACGTGTCAGTGCGACATCGGAAGGGTGTCAGTAATGGTAACGCGGATGCTTTGTCCAGGCTTCACAACAGCTCATGGAAGCCAGCGTAATACTATAGTGCCATGCCAACTGGATGGGCGTGAATGTTCCTGCTCACTTGGCGCTGTATATTGCGGACTTTGTGAGTGCCGATTCAAGACCCAGAGACACTAGAGTGCTCTTACAGTTTGGAACTGCAATCGTGTGCTTGATAGTTTGATGACATGTATTGTGTATTTCTTTTTACTCTCTTCTTGCTTTGTTATATGAAAGTGTTTGTTGTTGTGATGTAATTAGGCTAGGGTGTGGTTAGAATGTTCATTACGTAATCGCGGCAGTGATTTATCGTATCACTGAGCGAAAATCAGCCCAGTATACTCTTTAGGGGGAACGTGTTAGGCCGCTCATCTCTCGAACACGCAGAATGGACGGCGGAGGGCTGCATGATTGTTTTGTATATACTTTTGAAGTGCCGCGAGTTGCCCGTGCGTTTTGTGAATAGGGAAGCGTCTAACCCCCCAGCGCCTCAGGCGGCAATCGTTTCTGTGGTTGAGGGGTCGGACGGCCCGCGTGGTGTTGGGTGACGAGCCGAGGCGCGCGCCGCCGCGGGGGGCGCGGTGCAGAGGCGAAAAACGGACTCGGAGAAAATGCTTTTACGCGGGCTTTGTTGACATTCCGCCGATGGTCATAATAGGGCCACGCGGACAAAGCTCGAGCGGACAAAGGTTGTATACGCGACGTTGTGGCGCCGGCTCTTGAGTCCCCTGCTAATTAGAGACGCAGCTGCCAGCAAGGTTGACCACGTCTGGCGCGTACGGAGCGGGGGATTCACCCCCCTACGCATTCGGACGGCAGCCACGTGCATCTTGTTTTGAGCGCTGGGGAGAGCCCGCTTTGTGTCGTGTTACAGCATGCAGTGCGCGCCGTAGAGAGGGGCGCGGCGTCGTTTGAAGAGCACCCGAGTCCGGATGCCGCCAGCGGTAATTAGTTTCCTACCAGGAAAAACCTTGAGGGGGGACTACGGTACGCGGTGTTGGGACACCAGCGCCCGAGCCACCCTTGCTGGCTGGAAACGCCGCTGAGGTGCGAGATGGCCTCAATAAATCATGCAGGCCTGGCGTGTTTGACGAGGCCGTCACTGACCACGTGGAAATAGGAGGGGGAGAAGAAGATGTGGGAAGAGGGAAAACAGGGTGGTTTTCCAATAGATTCGCTTATGAGGGTAAGCCCATCCCTTTGGGTTGTGGCTTAAGAAACTGTCAACTCTCATTGGCAATTGCTTCCGTGGGATGGGCTAACGACCCTACCGCCCTTTTTCTTTGTCTCTTTCCCCTATAACAACCGAGACGAGGTGCTTGTTCCTCAGTCTAGGCTGTAATCACTAAACCTGATAGAACAGTAAGACTCCGTACGATGCAACGCTAGTCTGGGCCGTAACCACTTAGTGGTAGAACAGTGAGACTCGGTTGGTCGTATGTAGTGACAGTTGTCCTAGGCTCTAACTTAAGAAAAAGTAGAAGAGTAAGGCGCTGTTTACCTATGTGTTTTGTATCAGTGTTCTTTTGCTAACTCTGTATTTGACTGTGTAAATATTTCCGTTGCAATATATCTTCAAGTTTTGTTACCTCCAACCTGCCTCCTGCTTCATCAACGCCGATAAACACCTTGAAGAGACTTTGGTCGACTTCGAGGAGAAAAGAACAAACAAAAAAAAACTCTAACTCACCCCATCAGACGCTTAACTCCTTTCATTTCATAATGGACCAGTAAAGTTGTTTCTCTCTCTCTTGGATGGAGGTGGCGAAAAAAGTTTTCGGTTGAGCCAGAGAATTGGTAGCAGAACAGCGACAAAGGAAATTAAAAAAAAAATAGTTTAATGCTAGGGTGCCTTTTCTGACAGCTGGTATAAACAAAAATATTATCCGACGATTACGATACTCCCTAATGCGAAATTTGAGCGCAGCTCTATACGTGTTTCCATTTCGCGATATTTTGAAGCAAAGAATTTGAGAGAGACATGTAGCAGAGTCGGTAATGGTCGAAAATCTGATCTGCGGATCAAGCGAGCCGGCGTTTATACATGACTCGTCAAAGGTTCCAGTGTGATCGCTGGTGCCGCATGGCTTCCAGAAAGTACTATACAATTCGCATAGCGCATACAATCAGATTAAGAAACAATCTCACACAATAACAACCAAAACAAGCGCGAACGAGACCGACCCAACAGAACCAAACAGGCGCGGGCGAGAGCTTTGGCGCGAGCAGACGATAGTACGAAACGAGCGGATCGGCTGAGACCAGACACGAGTGCGCATCGAGCCGTAAGGAGGGTCCGCATGACACCAGCATCGCGCGCGCACGTCACTGAAGGGGCCGCTCTCATTGGTCTCCGCCATTCGCGGCTCGCGTCCTTCGTCTCCCACTCCAGCGAAGGGGGGCGGAGCTGGTTACGAGGCCGACGCCGACGACGACGACGACGACGCCGACGACGACGCGAAACCCAGGAACGGAAGCCAAAGAGCTGCGCTCTAAAAACAGATCGCGTAAGCTGCACACAAGACCCAGCCGTACTGGGGCAAGCGAAATGCCTGGTGTGTGCTGCAGACGGTGCATGCGCAGGCAGTATAAATGACTTAACCAAATGCACAAGTTTTATTTTTTTCACGCGTCGAAAACTCTCATATGCCTAACTTACGTCACAGCTAGTGGGTATCCTGCAGGTTAAATTTGCAATTGTGCTCATCATCATCATCATCATCATCATCATCATCATAGTTACGCCCACTGCAGGGCAAAGGCCTCTCCCATACTTCTCCAACTACCCCGGTCAAGTACTAATTGTGGCCATGTTGTCCCTGCAAACGTCTTAATATCTTCCGCCCACCTAACTTTCTGCCGCCCCCTGCTACGCTCCCCTTCCCTTGGAATCCAGTCCGTAACCCTTAGTGACCATCGCTTATCTTCCCTTCTCATTACATGTCCGGCCCATGCCCATTTCTTTTTCTTGATTTCAACTAAGATGTCGTTTACCCGCGTTTCTTGCCTCACCCAATCTGCTCTTTTCTTATCCCTTAACGTTACACCCGTCATTCTTCTTTCCATAGCTCGTTGCGTCGTCCTCAATTTCAGCAGAACCCTTTTCGTAAGGCTCCAGGATTCTGCCCCATATGTGGATACTGGTAACACACAGCTGTTATACACTTTCCTTTTGAGGGATAGTGGCAACCTGCTGTTCATGATTTGAGAATGCCTGCCAAACGCACCCCAGCCCATTCTTATTCTTCTGGTTATTTCGGTCTCATGATCCGGATCCGTGGTCACTACCTGCCCTAAGTAGATGTATTCCCTTACCACTTACAGTGCTTCGCTACCTATCGTAAACTGCTGTTCTCTTCCGAGACTGTTAAACAATACTTTAGTTTTCTGCAGATTAATTTTCAGACCCACCCTTCTGCTTTGCCTCTCCAGGTCAGTGAGCATGCATTGCAATTGGTCTCCTGACTTACTAAGCAAGGCAATATCATCAGCGAATCGCAACTTGCTAAGGTATTCTCCATCAGCTCTTATCCCCAAATCTTCCCACTCCAGGCCTCTGAATACCTCCTGTAAACATGCTGTGAATAGCATTTGAGATATCGTATCTCCCTGTCTAACGCCTTTCTTTATAGGGATTTTGTTGCTTTCTTTGTGGAGGACTACGGTGGCTGTGGAGCCGCTATAGATATCTTCCAGTATTTTTACATATGGCTCATCTACACCCTGATTCCCTAATGCCTCCATGACTGCTGAGGTTTCGACTGAATCAAACGCTTTCTCGTAATCAATGAAAGCTATATATAAGGGTTGGTTATATTCTGCACATTTCTCTATCACTTGATTGGTAGTGTGAATATGGTCTATTGTTGAGTAGCCTTTACGGAATCCTGCCTGGTCCTTTGGTTGACTGAAGTCTAAGGTGTTCCTGATTCTATTTGCGATTACCTTAGTAAATACTTTGTACGCAACGGACAGTAAGCTGATCGGTCTATAATTTTTCAAGTCTTTGGCGTCCCCTTTCTTATGGATTAGGATTATGTTAGCGTTCTTCCAAGATTCCGGTACGCTCGAGGTTATGAGGCATTGCATATACAGGGTGGCCAGTTTGTCTAGAACAATCTGACCACCATCCTTCAACAAATCTGCTGTTACCTGATCCTCCCCAGCTGCCTTCCCCCTTTGCGTAGCTCCTAAGGCTTTCTTTACTTCTTCTGGCGTTACCTGTGGGGTTTCGAATTCCTCTAGGCTATTCTCTCTTCCACTATCGTCGTGGGTGCCACTGGTACTGTATAAATCTCTATAGAACTCCTCAGCCACTTGAACTATCTCATCCATATTAGTAACGATATTGCCGGCTTTGTCACTTAACGCACACATCTGACCCTTGCCTATTCCTAGTTTCTTCTTCACTGTTTTTAGGCTTCCTCCGTTCCTGAGAGCCTGTTCAACTCTGTCCATATTATAGTTCCTGATGTCCGCTGTCTTACGCTTGTTGATTAACTTAGAAAGTTCTGCCAGTTCTATTCTTGCTGTAGGGTTAGAGGCTTTCATACATTGGCGTTTCTTGATCAGATCTTTCGTCTCCTGCGATAGCTTACTGGTTTCCTGTCTAACGACCTTACCACCGACTTCTATTGCGCACGCCTTAATGATGCCCATGAGATTGTCGTTCATTGCTTCAACACTAAGGTCCTCTTCCTGAGTTAAAGCCGCATACGTGTTCTGTAGCTTGATTCGGAATTCCTCTGGTTTCCCTCTTACCGCTAACTCATTGACTGGCTTCTTGTGTACCAGTTTCTTCCGTTCCGTCCTCAAGTCTAGGCTAATTCGAGTTCTTACCATCCTATGGTCACTGCAGCGTACCTTGCCGAGCACGTCTACATCTTGTATGATGCCAGGGTTCGCGCAGAGTATGAAGTCGATTTCATTTCTAGTCTCACCATTCGGGCTCCTCCACGTCCATTTTCGACTAGCCCGCTTGCGGAAAAAGGTATTCATTATCCGCATATTATTCTGTTCTGCAAACTCTACTAATACCTCCCCCCTGATATTCCTAGTGCCTATGTCACATTCCCCCACTGACTTGTCTCCAGCCTGCTTCTTGCCTACCCTGGCATTGAAGTCGCCCATCAGTATAGTGTATTTTGTTTTGACTTTACCCATCGCCGATTCCACGTCTTCATAAAAGCTTTCGACTTCCTGGTCATCATGACTGCATGTAGGGGCATAGACTTGTACCACCTTCAATTTGTACCTCTTATTAGGTTTCACAAGACCTGCCACCCTCTCGTTAATGCTATAGAGTTCCTGTATGTTACCAGCTATTTCCTTATTAATCAGGAATCCGACTCCTAGTTCTCGTCTCTCCGCTAAGCCCCGTAACACACACAGTACATGCCCGTTTTTTATCACTGTATATGCTTCTTTTGTCCTCGTAACCTCACTGAGCCCTATTATATCCCATTTACTACCCTCTAATTCCTCCAATAACACTGCTAGACTCGCCTCACTAGATAGCGTTCTAACGTTAAACGTTGCCATGTTGAATTGGGTCCGTTTGTTTTCCAGCAGTTGTTTTGGCACTAAACGGTAAAGTGACCTCCTACTGGTGGCACAGCGGACTGCCCTATGCTGCTCGATCTCGCCGCACTTGTAGATGGAAGGGGTCTTGCGCTCGCCTTCACTATTTAGGCGGAAACGTGCGCTTTGACAAAGAGGGTTGGATATCCATTCCTCGTCCCACCCGAATTTCGTCATATCATTTCTGAACCCTACGTGTAGAAAGCAGGGAGGTCATAGCCGAGCAAGCGTGAAATTGCAGACTTGTAGACCTTACAACTCCTAATGAGAACCGGTAAAAGCTTGATAAATTGCACCCATTATGACATAGCGAGCACTCCAAAACGCGAACAGCACGTGTGCGGCAAAACTTAGTTTTGATTACATCATGCGTGGTGCGACGACGGCGACACCTACGCACACAACACATGCTTGATCACTCGTAGTGAATCCTTTCTTGTAAAGAACAGCAATATAAAGCGCTTTACATGATTTCACGCATTTGAAAGCTTACGTGCTTGTAATACAGGGAGTTGGTGTCATGCAGTGTAGTCTGACAACAGTGTTCTTTCTCTGTTCGTAGTGGGCGCACCTTGACCAGAAACGGCGGGCGTGAACCGGTTTCTCTCAGTGTTACTGCTCGAGTCCCCTCGTTCCAATTCTCGTTCTAGCGTGCCAACACAGGAGCGCTATAACTGAGTAAGCGTAAAAAATCGTGTCAATATTTCCAAAGTTGTTTATCCTATACCTGCCGATGAGCACTTGTTTGAGTTTGATGCAATGTGTCAATTATGGCTGGTTGAGCTGTACGAAGCGCTACAGTCTACGCGGCTATCAGAGCGCTGTGAAACGCTCTGATAGACGGGAGCACTACCGAGCTATGCCTCTCCGAACGCTGAGTGAGAAGCCAAAATCGGCACCGATAGCTTTATGCGCGGCGCAATAGCGGCATCATCTGTGGGATCGAAACATGCATGGTTGAGTAATGGCTTTTCACGCCAGAGCGTTAACGGCCCCGTGTGGTAGAAAATCCGCGGTCGGTGTCCCACCTTCAGCGTCAACCGTCGTACCGGCAAACAGCATTCCGCACTACGCAAACTCAACCACGCATACCCGACCACGTACACCCTCCGTGTAGCGAAAAGAAGTTACTAAACTACTTGAATTTCTCAAAGTAAAGGAAGTCAGGAAAATCGTAAAGTATGACTCACACACAACCTAAAGGTATGATACGGTCGTACTGTAATTTTATTATAACAGAATAACAGAAAACATAATTTTGTTACACGGAAACGCAAACTCCTTTTCCAGCGTTCCTACCATGCATAGACCGGCCACGGCGTTGGCGATTCTCGCGGACCTGCGCGCCCAGTTCCTTGGAACACCTGCAGGTGGCGCTCGCCTCCGTAGAATCGCCACCAAGGCAAATCGCTGTGATTCTACCAGAAAGCTCAGCTTCGTGGATAGGGCTCGCCGCCAGCATTTCCTGGTAAACATTACGGTTGCATATGCTGCAGTTGCCGGGAAGCGTAAGAAGTGGGCAGGGATCTTTGAATTCCATCACGTTCCACTCTTAAAGGCGAAGCTTAAGCGTCCTCCATTTTTTTTTCTTCTACACGACGATACTCAATAAAGGCGTTTAGGTGGTACGGTTGCCAAGGTATAGGCAACATCATTAGATGTTTTCTTTACATGAAGTTTTAGCCAGGGACTCCTTCTGAGCGATTGTAAAGACGTTTCACGTCAAAAACACCAATATCGCAGGTCACCGCTTATGGAATCAAGATACCCGTGCAAAAGAAATTAATAATGCGTCTCGTACAACTGAAAACATTTAGCACACCCAACCCTCTTGTACCGTACTCGTTAAAGTACCCCATAGGGTCAATCCTAATCTGGAATCCGCTAATATCGCGTGCCTGATAATTAGACCGTTGCTTTGGCACGAAGGACCACAGAAATTCATTTTAACCTAAATCTTTACAGCCCTTCGTGGCTTATCCTGTCTCCAGGCAATTATCATCATCTATCTTGCGCACCTTTGGTGTACATAGGGCTCCGCGCCCGATACGTTTATATCGTAAATTCTGTGGCGCACTCATTCACTTATGTCGTTCATGACTTAAAAATGACGGAGAGCACAGCGTTATAGAAAGGGAGTGCATACAAAACAGATGATCATCCTTGTGTGTGGAAAAGATGAGCTACAAAGGGACGACTTTTATATGCGAAGCATTTCCTTGACTACTCGCAGCCAACACCATAGCAAGATTGACATCATATTCGTCTTTCCGGCGTTTTTACTTCGTGGCTGTCACAGCGTTGTCTTATCATCGTCATCATTTGATTGTGCTCATGCCACTATCGACATCATATCATCCTGACAAAGTCGCCGTCATGCCATCGTAGTGGTTCTATCGTCGTCATTTTGATGTATCAATTTGGCTCTCACCTACACAATTAGGAATTACTTTTGTCCTCATGCAGTCATCGTGATTACACTTTCGTCATCCCTTTTTGGTCATGCCATCACTGACGTGCCACCATCGTCATGCCAGTGTCGTCATACCGTCGTCTTCATAAGAATAATGATTTAACTCCAACATCGGCGTCTCGCTGTGATGACGCCGTGGACGTCACGCCATCGCCGTCGTACCATCACCGTCAATGCAACGTTGTGATCGCATGGTCGTCATGCCGTTGCGTCATATCATCGTCTTCGAGCCTACGCCGTCCCACCGTCGTCATTTTACCATTGTCGCCACAAGTTTCCGCATATTGGCGTCTATAACTTTCAGAAACGCTTCGCATGCATATATATTCATAAAGAATTGTAGCGGCTTCATTTTTTTTCTAACTACGGAAGGCTACAAATAATCAGGTGGTCAGTGGCGATATTTTGTTGGCAAGAATTGCAAGTGGGAACTTCTGTAATTTCACCACATTATTACCGGTGTTTGTGAGGGCCCACGAAATGATTGTCTAGCTGAACGCTGGCACTGTTGTGTCTGCATTTCTCGCTTTCTTTCTGAGCAAACTCTGGGAGCTGCCGCTCCCTCGTTGCAGCCATGGATGAAGAAACTTTTGAGGAACTTTGCTGGCGCGCAGTCGTCCGGTCGGCCTATGCCCAGAAAACGTGGGAGCGAGTCTAGCGACACAGACAGCGAAGCCACCGAGTTGTACTCGGACAGCTGCGACTCCTCGGAGGACGACTCCAAAGTTGTCATGAGCCGAAAGGCAAAAAGAAGGCTGCGGCGGGCGTCATCACTGGCAAGTGTTTCGACCATGAAGGATGTGCCACAGCGCTGGCGGCACACAGATCTCTTCTTGCCCGTGGACCCTACGACCAATTTGTGACTCCTGAATAGGCAGATTCTTTCTTTGTTACTCGAGGGCATCGCATCGAATGAGGTGAAAGACGTGAGAATAAACTCACGCAAGAATGTTCTGGCTGTAGATGTTTTACATCGTAGAGCACTATAGTTTCTTCGGAATGTCACTGAAATAGACAAATTAAAAGTGCGATCAATGATCCCTACAGGCGGTAACGCCACTTTTTGCGTCATTTATGACGTCGACATTAACATTCCGGCCTCCGGCGTGCCTATCCTAATGAAGCCGGCAACAGAAGGCGCTGTCATCACGCATTTCACCAGACTCGGAAACACACCCTGCGGGAGGCTTGTGTTTGAAGGAGACTGCCTTCCCTCTCACGTCAAAGTTGGCCATGTTCGCCATGCACTTCGACCTTACATACCGAAGCCTCTGCAATGCCACAAGTGCTTCAAAGTTGGTCGTGTAAGAAGCGCCTGTGTGAACAATTTTCCGTGCCCGCGGTGCACAGAATCCCATTCAGAAGACGCCTGCCGCGCGACTGTCCTGAAGTGCCCTAATTGCCGTGGTTCCCAGGAATCCTCATCGAAGGACTGCCCGAGGATCCGGAAAGAATTGGCGGTTCTAAAGCGCATGGGTGGGAGTCATTCAACACACAGCGAGGCTGCCGCTACGCTTAGGTGGCGACGCTATCGCCACCGAAGAGAGCAACGAAACGTCGTAACAAGCAACATGCCGTCTTCCACGAAAGCGGCTGCTACAACAACGCGGAGCGCCACTATGAAAGATACCGCGATAACCCAGAAAGTGGCAAGACTCGATCATCCTACAGAGTGTGTCGCACTTCCAAGTGCACAACTTGCCACGAAGACACCTTGATACCGCCGCCATCCACACACTCATAAACCGCTGATGCAACGACATCTGATAAACCCCAGGTTACAATTATGTTGCGGTCATTGATAAATGCTATGCGTGTTCTATTCAGCAACATGATAGCCCCGTCAACACAGAGCGCGCTGCAGGGGCTGGACACCCTGGGACCAGTGCTTGCGGCTCTAGGGTAAAGCAATGGCCCCCCAAATAACATCGTTCCGAGAGGAGGCCCAGAATGCGTCTGTCTTTCAATGCAAGGCATCGCTTCTATGGCTGCTGTGGTTGGGAGTTGCTTTCACGTAGGCGTACACTACTTTGATTGGAATGGCGGACAGTACTGCATGCGACGTGAAGCGTGCAAGAGAACATCGAACATTTATTGTGCCGTTGTCATCGATTTCAATCGGAAACACGAATATTATCGTATTGCGACGACTGGACGATCGGCCGTTGCCTGTGCAGGTGCTACTTGAAGAACGTCTCCATCGCTCGCTGGCCCACAAAGCTATGAATGCAGTGTTGTCTTTCTTGAAGGCAACTGGCCTATGTGAACGTCTCGCTCAGGCTCTCCGTGTGTGTGCGCGAGCTCACCGTGGCTTTTCTCCCCCTCGCCTACATCTCCCTATCTTATGTTTTTATTCCATCGTTTCTGTCCCCCAGAGTAGGATAGCCAACCAAGCGCATTCCTAGTTTTCTTCCTCCTCCTCCTCTTCTTCCTCCACCTTAAAATTATCACATATTCAAGGTATACAGTGATTCTTAAGATCATTTTCCTTGGAGTCCTCTAAGCTGTTTTCGTTCCCTCGCTTTTCGTCCCCACTTCATAGCGCCACCTGTGCTTGTGTATGTCTCGTCAGACGACAACCACTGCCGGAATGCACTTATACTTTTCATTATCTTTAATGTTATTTCATACACACTCTAGTGATTTCGCGAAACGCGATTAGCAGTTAATTATTTCCTACAGTACAGAATTTACTTCGCGATGGCTATACCAGTGCCAAACATCGGTATCACTCTCTTTATAGTTTCGCCAAACTTTGTTGCTATGGCGGCACCGCGCTCTTTCTCTTGCTCTTGATGCAAAAGCACCATATGACCCACTGAGCAAAAAAACTGGCGTCTGTTGCCAGCAATGGCACCTAAATTATCACTGGCTGTGGCACCACGTCATCTGGGCGCTTCGATGGAGCAGAGCGGGCGAAAGGGGACAACTGCTGGCGCGCCTGGTGTTGCGTTAGGTGGGAGGCAGCTTCGCGACGCCACGCCACCCTCGGTCTTGGAAGCGCCTTCCATGTCCACGCAAGCTCTTGCCTGCGTTTTCACTTCGTCTCAGTAATCCCCACAAAGAAATAAATGTGTAAAAACACAATACATTTAAAAGGAGGAAGGTTGCCGCTAGGGAGTTTTGAACCCACGACGCCACTCAGAAGCCTGCGCACTCTGCTTTATGACATCATGCTACTTGGACTGAAATTTCCATTGCCAAGCTAGGCGTGGCGAAAGCGTTGGCGTCAAAATGACCGCGGCTTACTCGAGAGCGTCCCCATTAGATTCTATGGCATCCTGGCCAACACACATAGGCTTTTTCAGGCCCGCGCACTGCTCCCGTTACGCAACGCACTTGGCCTGACACAGCTAGCTGCCTCCGTCGAAGCTTCGTGTTTTCTTCGTGCGTTTTGGTTCGATTGTATTGAACAATGACACCAACAGTTGTGGTAATACATAACAAAAGGGCGAAGAAAATGTTAAATCCTCATAATTAATAAAATGATTTTGTTGGGTATATCAACCTGTTTGTCCTCATACGTTGTCGCTGAAGGAAGTAACATGGTTGACTGACAGCAAAAATAGAACCTTTATTATTTATTTATAAAAACATAGCTTGGATAGATGCTCACTTCACTCAATGGCACTGAACATTTTATCTTTAGAACAAGAAATAGGCTCGTAAACAACAGGCTTAGTCCATGTTCACTTGTGGTTTAGGAATCATTTGTGAGCACTTCTTTTTCGTGGCGAGTAAGTAAATAGATGAACAGGAAGATAAATAAATAAATAGATAAATAAATAAATAAATAAACCAGCCGAAATACATGAACACATGCAACTCACTTTAGAGTGAGCAGCTTTCTTTTTTTTTAAAGAAGGATTCTGCCTATAGATGCACTTTATGATAGCAAAATAATTCTTGAGAAGAGTGGCGATGGTCGGTGGTATGCTATTTTTATGGGGCGACATCAACAGATATCACGTTCCTCTTGGTTACATAGCAGAAGCAGCATAATGCTCTGCAAAGCCTACCGTTGATTGCCTTGTGCACGAGAGTGGTCCTCATACGTTTTGCTCGTAAGGTGTTGTAAAAAACTTTGTTTCATACAGGAACATGTACTACAAATGACTTTGGAAACTTTCGGCATACCCTGCTCATACTGTCAATCAACAGGTGATCGTTCGCCTGCAGCTATCTATCTGCCATTGTTGTGCGCGGCAATCATCGTATAGCTGGCGCTTCCGTGCCGTGAACGCACAATAGTCTCCAATGTATACAATGGTGTGCACCTCACTATTGGACGCCTTTAGGTTACCTTCAGTGAGTCCGATATTGTGTTTGTTGATTAGTGCCGAAGCATTTGATGTCTTTTATTTAGTAAAGCGATGAACGGGGCTAGTTGGTGGACGTTCATGATTGTATTGTCTCTTATTTAGTTATTTACAATACTGCCACTCTCGATCGAGAGGGCAACATTTGGGCATATTGAGCAGACATTGTTCAAAAAAGAAAGTGAGAGAATATATATGTGTGTACATATATATATATAGTCCTGAACACACGTACATATATAATGCATAGCATAGCACATTGCATATTGAGCATACAGTGTACAAAAAAGGAAGTTAAAGAATATATATATATTATTTCTCATATCATGAGAAGCCAACAAACACTGACACCAATAGGGGAAATAGGGGAAATTACTTGTGCTTAATAAATGGAATGAAGAAATGATAAATTAATGGAAATGAAAGTGGATGAAAAATCGACTTGCCGCAGGTGGGAACCGAACCCACAACCTTAGCATTTTGCGTGTGATGCTCTACCAATTGAGCTACCGCGGCGCTGTTTCCCCATCCACTTTCTTGGGTATTTATGTGTACTAGTAAACCCTGGGAGTGTTAGCCAGTGCCACCACTCACAGACCTTGGCGGCGGACGTGGAACGTCCTTGTGGCCGCAGGCGTCACGAGAACGTGATCCTTTTGGGTGAAGGCAACTGGCAACTGGCAATCGGGCCCCTCGGTTAACGCCCTTTATTCTCGTTTATTACATAACGAGGGTCTCGAATCCGGCAACATTGATGCCTTCAGGTAGCATATGTGGGTTTATTCACCAGTTTGCCTGTAATAAGAAGGAGAATAAGGAAACTTCAGAAAAACCTAACGACTCTGCTACTCGTTATAGAAAGGAAAATGGTACGCGTAGCGCCAGAGATACACGAAGACGTCGCTATATGTTATAACAAAACACGTGTAGAGGATATTCGGATTTAGATAAGGAAGAGGTCCTTAACATCTAGCGGGGTTAACCTGTGGCAAGTTAGATGGACGGAAGGGAAGGGAAACGGAGTTTATTGCGGCAGAGGCTTTGGCGATGAGATGAGATAAAAAAACATTTTTGCAGGCGTAGGCTGCAGGCTATGGCTCTGAATTGAGATTGTCGGGGATGGTAAGCGGGCTGCATTAGCCATAAATAGGTTGCCGCTGACGGGAACAACAGCAAAGGCCGACGCTTGCCGAGAGCTTCGCGTAGTATACGTAGAAGGTATCGTGTTGAACATAACTCCTCTGATACGAATTCTTTAAGAATACGAGTCAGTGCAATGCAGGCAAAAATATGACGGCTGTATTCCTGTACAAAATTTCTCACATGCTCGCACTCTAGCGTAGTGACTTATATGCTCCTATTACAAAGAATCGAGCTTAGGTTTTCCGGCGCGTTAGAAACGGCGTACGTGTTCTGTTCTAAGGTAGTGGGCTTATTGCCAGTCAACTGTCCTCACCCCTCATGCCGTCTCGGTACTCGGTCTCTGTCAGCCCGGCGGCCGTCTCTTCTATGCTAGGTTTCCCCAGACACGTGCATCGCTTCAGCGACTGCGCAGCTGGGGAAAGTCGATCTCTTGCTGTGCTGCTGATGTCGCGCTTAGAGGCCTACAGTGGACTTGGCTCAGGACTAGAATAATTTTAATCGAGCCACTGCGGTGAAACTGTGCACAGCTTATATCCAGAGCTCAACGGTGCGCGACTGTTCTCGCTCGGGGAGTTTTGCCACAAATAAAGCTGCGCTAGCGCAAGCGTCTTCTAGCCGCAGACATCCCGGAAAGAAAACGTGAGCGGAGGTGCATACCAAATTGACAAATGAGTGCAGTTCATGCCACGCCCCCAGCTTTGCCCATCTCTACAGGAGCTCCAGCCAAACCTCGTAGGCGGTGCTTCAGCAACCTCCCCAGACACGCGCCGCCTCTCTTGGCAAGCAGTCAAAAAAACGTTATGGTTTCCAGCAACATTCACCATGGCTCTCGATGTGTCCTGTATATACTGGCAAAAACTAAAAGCTCGGTATTTTCACGTTTCGTTAATGGTGGCACGAATACGCGTCTAACCATGAGACAATGAATGACAGCCATAGCGTACACATCCCCCTTTCCTGGAAAATGGGTAAACTACACCTTTGAAACAAGTCGTTACGAAACACAACTGTGTTGCTTTCAACTGTGTCCCAAGCTCAGTACCTGTACTGGGACTGGTAATGATGATAGCCCAAAAAAGAAATCGCAGGGGCGCTGTGATGCCGAGGTTAGGAGAAGGGTCGTTGTTGTTGCCAATTTTTCCAAGAATGTCAAAAACGGAAAATGATCGATACTTGCAAGCAGCCGCTGCCCATACGGCTCGCCTAGCGTTCCCCTGAAATCAGGAACTAAGAAACTGTGAGCTATCCACATGTTAAAATCAAGCATTAAAATTAATTAATAAAATGGACTTAAGAATAACTGTCTCATGAGTTTTTGGTTAAAATGAAAAGGTGCAAACGCGAAATGAAAACAAAGCATAGCAATACAGATCTTGTCAAAAGAGAAGGAAAGGAAAAGAAGATTGACGAAATAATAAATAAATGACGAAAAGATAATGAAGTTTACCAAAATATAATAATGTTTGTGAATAATGCTTGATGAGAAAACGAATAATTTATTGAGAGAATGGCTAACCAGGTGTAGTACTGCAGTAACTTAACTACTGCTGGTTGCATTCGTGTCATTGGTATAACGAATAGATTCTAAGACGTCGACGTGAATCATTTGTAACGTTTTGAGTCGATTTTAGAGTACCAAGCTGATCGAAACGTCTTTGACTCTACAGGTCGGCGATTTTGCAATTCGTATTGCAGAATCGTTCTTTAGTAACGCTGCTTAACCCACCGTTTCCATTTCGTGCCTAGCACATATAACCGCGCGTCTATCGAGTAGTCTTGGTCGCTGTGTCGTTCCCCTGCTGCAGGCCACTCTCACTCACCACGCACCGTCAGGGTTTGACACGCGTGACCGTCGGTGCCGGGCCCGCTCCAAGCGTCTACCGCCCCTCCTCGGCGGAGCTCCTCTTAACGGTGAAGCCGTGAGGCGCCACTTTTTGCCCTTAGCGGCCTTCCCTGCGCGCAGCGCCCCGTAACTGGCGCCGTTACGCCACAGTCGGTGCTAACCGTGACGCCCCTCCTGGAGCTTCGCGTCGGTTTTCATACTCGCATGGCGCTCTGCTCCCAATTAGGACTAATGAGAGGCGCCATATGGTGTCCTCTGACGGTCGCGGCGACTCCCGTCTATGGCAGAGACTTGCGCTTCGAGTTAGTTGCAGAAGATGTTGAAAAATCCGACGATTACGATACTCCCTAGCAAAAAATTTAGGCGCAGCTTTATACGTTTTGTCATTTCGCGATATATCGAGGGTAAGAATTTGAGACCAAAAACTGTCTGTGGCTTAGCTAAGGTTAAGCCCAGGATGCGAGGCATACCAGCCTTTATTTTAACGCGACAGCGTTAAGGAGCTCGTGTCGCAGAAAAGCCGGTGTCGTCGGCTCAGGCGTGCGGCGCTTGCCGAGGCGCACATTTCGTTGTCGCGCCGAACGCTGCGTTGCTCGACGCTCACCGCGTCCGATGCGGGGCGCGTAGTCGCTGCGCAGTAGCAAAGCCACCTAGAAACAGTCTCTGTAGCACGCCGCAACCTTCGCTTCTCATTGCAACGAGCAGCTCTGTCTCCAGGAGGCATCTCACCGCGTGAGTGTCTAGCAGAGGCAAGCGCAGCTGCTTATATACCGCCGCGACGCCGCGAGCGACGGCGCGAGTTGGAGCCCCGTTTCTCCTCTGTCGTGACGTCACGGTGTCACGTGGTATTGAAGGCAACACCGCCGCGCCTGAGGAGCTGGGTTGAGCTCTAGTAGTATGCTTCGCATAAAATCACCGCACCAGCTGGCAGTGGGTCAGTGCCGTCAGCTCCTTCGCAGAGGGAGGGGCAGTAAGGGAATGCTGGTACAATGAGTGGCATTGGAGCCAGCTGTGGTGGAAGACGACGCCGAACGCGCGAGCAGTGGCACGAGCGCGTTCACGGTGTTAATGCCGCCGCCGCCGCCCAGCCGAGGAACGGGCGCCTAAACGCTGCGCTCTGAAACTTTTCGGATGCCGCGGGAGACTGCAGAGAAGCATTCGTGCTGATCCAGCGCATCTACTTAATAATATTGGCCACTTTTAGAGCGCAGCTCTTTGGCGTCCGTTCCTGGGTTTCGCGTCGTCGTCGGCGTTGTCGTCGGCCTCGTAACCAGCTCCGCCCCCCTTTCATCCCCCCAGCGCTAGCAGCGACCGACTGATACCGCTGGATGCCGCTGACGCCGCTAGAGAGTCAAGATAACGTGACTGCATAGAACACCGTCGCCGCCATGCAGAAAGAGGAGGAAAGGGTCCCCCCCCCCCTGTTCTTGTGTGGCGGATAGGGTGCTCTTCAGTTGCCGACGCGCCGGTTATTTCACGTAGGCCCCGGCACGTCGACGAATACGTGACCACCTTCCCACGGCTAGACCTGGTTCTTAGCGCTGCGGAAGCGAGGGTATCATATTGTTTGTGTCGGCATCGGCGGCGTTGTCCCTGAAACCAACTCCGCAGCTGGGGTTGACTCACTATCGGCGTCAGCGGCATCAGTCAGTCGCTGCTATCTCTTCCCTCCTCCCTTTATCGTGTTGTCCGCTTGCTGCGCGCGCTTCTGCCCCCATCGTTTGCCGCTGGGTGTACACGCCGCCCCCCTCCCCCTCTTCCTGCGAGTCTCCGGTTGTCAAAGCGCCGGCTCGAACTTAATTCCTTTCTTCGCTCCTCCTCCAATGCAACCCCTGTGCGGTGGCAATCAGAGAGCCAGATCGGTAGCGGCGGATCTGTATATGTGCACCGCCCGAGCCGAAATTGCCGCTGCCGTTCGCCCTGTGCGGTGGCAATCAGAGAGCCAGATCGGTGGCGGCGGATCTGTATATGTGCACCGCCCGAGCCGAAATTGCCGCTGCCGTTCGCCACTGCGAAATTATCTGCCAGTTCTTTCTGAGCCATGAGCGAGACGACCGATGGAAGTCCTCCGTCTGCTGCTGCTGCTGCTGCTGCTGCTGCTAAACGAGCTGCCAGAGCAGAGGCCCAGCGCCGTCACCGTCAGAATCCAGAGGTGCGTGCCGCCGAAGCAGAAGCTTACCGTCGCCGCCGTCGAGATGATCCAGGAGTACGCGTCGCCGAAGCAGAGGCTAAGCGCCGCCGCCGAGAAGACTCTGCCGTTCGCGCCGCCGAAGCGGAGGCTCATCGCCGCCGTCGAGAGCAACCAGCAGTAAGCGAGGCTGAAGCAGAAGCTCATCGCCGCCGCCGAGAAGACCCTGCCGTTCGCACCGCCGAAGCGGAGGCTCATCGCCGCCGTCGAGAGCAACCAGCAGTAAGCGAGGCTAAAACAGAAGCTCATCGCCGTCGCAGAGAAGACTCTACCGTTCGCGCGGCCGAGGCCGAGGCCAAACGCAAACAAAGGCTCGCATTTGCTGCGCTCAAATTTCGCATTAGGAAGTAACGTAATCGTCGGTAATTTTTTCTGGGGAAAAGAATTCGCACTGACTCTCGTTCGCTATCTTATGTTAAATGTTGCTAATATTCTAAATACGGAACTTTAACCTAACCTAAAACTGAACAGGATATCATTTTATGGAGCGGCACGTCAAAAGAAAAATCGCCATATGAATGCTTGTTTTTTTTTAGAAAGAGCTTAACATGTGACACTCCATCTAGCAAAAACGCAATAAACGCAAATTGACGCACTTGCTTTCGGCCATGACAAAGGTTGCTTCGACCAAAGAATAAGTAGGGCGAGATATGCTGGCTGTACTTCTTACTTTAGCCAATAAGCAGTGATCTCTAAAATAATCATATAGACGTGTGTCTAAATTAATACGTCTTGCGTAATTAATCAGAAATCCACGCACATTACCTGCGCACAAGAAACTTTGCACCAACACAAAAATAAAAATTTGCGTTACAAATACTTAGAATATGCAGTGTTTTTCTTTTTTCAATTCCAAAGAGCGTGCTCGCTTAGCTTGATACTGAAGATTCATGAAATTATAGCGATTTTCGGCCTCCATTTGATTGATAGAGGCTAGCCCGAAATATGATCCCATGTAGCTGACTTGAATATTTTTGCATCATTTGCTAAGAGAAGCTTTTGCGCATTACAAATATTTTTCTGTAGAATTTCATTTCTTGGGCCGTTGGACCGCTTTTCGGGGATGCAAATAATCTTGACACGCGGGTTTTCTTTTAGATAGACACTATTCACCTTTGTAATTATGTATATATATATAGCTCTCCAGTGCTCCCCTTCAAGTCATTGTAACACTGACGTCCTAAGCTAGCGAATCTCAGTTGAAGTGTTCCTTAATTACAAAAAGTATTATTAGGGCATAAAAGTGCAATGGGATGCACTTTGATGTTCTATTCTAAAAGAATGGAAATTATGTCGTACCTTAGCCTCACGCCAACAACGCTGTCTGTGAAACTATGCTTCAGACTATCGACATCATTAAAAGAGCACTAAAAGCTTTTAGAAATATCCAGACGAAGAGATAGGGACAATACAGACGCGTTGACTAGACGTATGTGAGGTGTATACAAGATTTACTATTTTGTGAACGATGAGTTAAGAGCCCCCCTCCCCCCCCTCCCTAGTAAGTACATGCCCACAGCTCTTGAAGAGATCCAAATAGCATCTTCAAACTTATAAACCTATATCATCATCATCATCATCAGCCTGGTTACGCCCACTGCAGGGCAAAGGCCTCTCCCATATTTCTCCAACAACCCCGGTCATGTACTAATTGTGGCCATGCCGTCCCTGCAAACTTCTTAATCTCATCCGCCCACCTAACTTTCTGCCTCCCCCTGCTACGGTTCCCTTCCCTTGGAATCCAGTCCGTGACCCTTAATGACCATCGGTTATCTTCCCTCCTCATTACATGTCCTGCCCATGCCCATTTATTTTCCTTGATTTCCACTAAGATGTCATTAACTCGCGTTTGTTCCCTCACCCAATCTGCTCTTTTCTTATCCCTTAACATTACACCTATCATTCTTCTTTCCATAGCTCGTTGCGTCGTCCTCAATTTGAGTAGAACCCTTTTCGTAAGCCTCCAGGTTTCTGCCCCGTAGGTGAGTACTGGTAAGACACAGCTATTATACACTTTTCTCTTCAGGGATAATGGCAACCTGCTGTTCATGATCTGAGAATGCCGGCCAAACGCACCCCAGCCCATTCTTGTTCTTCTGAATATTTCCGTCTCATGATCCGGATCCTCAGTGACTACCTGCCCTAAGTAAATGTATTCCCTTACGACTTCCAGTGTCTCGCTGCCTATTGTAAATTGCTGTTCTCTTCCGAGGCTGTTAAACATTAATTTAGTTTTCTGTAGATTAATTTTTAGACCCACTCTTCTGCTTTGCCTCTCCAGGTCAGTGAGCATGCATTGCAATCGGTACCCTGACTTACTAAGCAAGGCAACATCATCAGCGAATCGCAAGTTACTAAGGTATTCTCCATTAAATTTTGTCCCCATTTCTTCCCAATCCAGGTCTCTGAATACCTCGTGCAAACACGCTGTGAATAGCATTGGAGATATCGTATCTCCCTGCCTGACGGCTTTCTTTATTGGGATTTTGTTGCTTTCTTTATGGAGGACTACGGTGGCTGTGGAGCCCCTATAGATATCTTTCAGTATTTTTACATATGGCTCATCTACACCCTGATTCCGTAATGCCTCCATGACTGCTGAGGTTTCGACGGAATCAAATGCTTTCTCGTAATCAATGAAAGCTATATATAAGGGTTTGTTATATTCCGCACATTTCTCTATCACCTGATTGATAGTGTGAATATGATCTATTGTTGAGTAGCCTTTACGGAATCCTGCCTGGTCCTTTGCTTGACAGAAGTCTAAGGTGTTTCTGATTCTATTTGTGATTACCTTAGTAAATAGTTTGTAGGCAACGGACAGTAAGCTGATCGGTCTATAATTTTTCAAGTCTTTGGCGTCCCTTTTCGTATGGATTAGGATTATGTTAGCGTTTTTCCAAGATTCCGGTACGCTCGACGTCATGAGGCATTGCGTATACAGGGTGGCCAGTTTCTCTAGAACAATTTGCCCTCCATCCTTCAACAAATCTGCTGTTACCTGATCCTCCCCAGCTGCCTTCCCCCTTTGCATATCTTCCAAGGCTTTCTTTACTTCTTCCGGCGTTACCTGTGGGATTTCGAATTCCTCTAGACTATTTGCTCTTCCATTGTCGTCGTGGGTGCCACTGGTACTGTATAAATCTCTATAGAACTCCTCAGCCACTTGAACTATCTCATCCATATTAGTAATGATATTGCCGGCTTTGTCTCTTAACGCATACATCTGATTCTTGCCAATTCCTAGTTTCTTCTTCACTGTGTTTAGGCTTCCTCCGTTCCTGAGAGCATGTTCAATTCTATCCATATTTGCTTCCTTATGCCAGCTGTCTTACGCTCGTTGATTAACTTCGAAAGTTCTGCCAGTTCTATTCTAGCTGTAGGGTTAGAGGCTTTCATACATTGGCGTTTCGTGATCAGATCTTTCGTCTCCTGCGATAGTTTATGGGTATCCTACCTAACGGAGTTACCAGCGACTTCCATTGCACACTCCTTAATGATGCCCACAAGATTGTCGTTCATTGCTTCAACACTAAGGTCCTCTTCCAGAGTTAAAGCCGAATACCTGTTCTGTAGCTTGATCTGGAATTCCTCTTTTTTCCCTCTTACCGCTAACTCATTTATCGGCTTCTTATGTACCAGTTTCTTCCGTTCCCTTCTCAGGTCTAGGCGTATTCGAGTTCTTACCATCCTGTGGTCACTGCAGCGCACCTTGCCGAGCACGTCCACATCTTGTATGATGCCAGGGTTCCCTGGCATCATAAACCTATATGTCACTGAGGTATAAGTATAGGTGGGGGAATATGGAGGTTTTCTGACACAAATCAATGTGCACAGTAAGTACCGAATATCCAGTCGAATATCGAATAGTCAAACGTAGACACACATATTTTACAGGAGGGATATTTATTTCGTTGTAAATTGTTTTATTTATTTTATCACTCATCATTTAGTACATGACGAGGTCTCGGAGTTACAAAAACTGTCAGGGTGGCCTCCTATTAGTAATTTAACAATTTAGTAATTAATACATTAGAGCAACATAGTCGTGACAGAGATCAGATTACACGAAGTTAGGGAAGTAAATAATTAAATACAAGGCGCTTGCAATATATGAAGGTCAATGAAATAAGGAGAGGAAATAGATGCTGCGCATCAGTAAATGAAGATATAGTAATTGAGACATTAGGAAAACATAGGAATGACGAATATTAATCGCTCTTGTACCGATTAGTGAAATATGGACAGTCAAGTATCGTGGCCGATTACACTGACTTTTAAACGCAAGATCACTTTAATTGCCACGAAATAAACTGCACGAATAGCCACTCGAGAACGTTCGAGCCTGGCTGCAAACAACCGTTAGAAGGATGACCGGCTGCCGTAATGACTTCTTGTGTCCGTGTATTGCTGGGCTACGGCGGACACCATGCCCTTCCAAAAACGCTCAGTAAATTCCTGTTGAAAAAGACATGAAATGTGGAAAAGGAAAAGTTGCCGATGTACTTGTGTGGCTGTAGAAACAATAAGAAAGCCCTTTACTAGCAAATCACCACTCGCTATAGCGTGAAAGATAAAACTGCTACACGACAAGACTGCAAGAAGCAATATTTGGCAGTCCAAAAGGAAAAATAACCGGTGGTCTCGTAATGGACAAGAAGAACGGGAACTAAGGGCCAGACTCGCGTTTCTCAACACCTTATGAAGCCCGCAGATAAAGAAGAATGTAAGATCACTCATAAAGCTACGTGTAGTTTTCTATTCAACTCTCTAAAGGGAAATGGAATTGGAGGGGGAAATACATTTTTCCTGCCGGGGGCAGCCGAACCCACACCCTCCGCATTACACGTGCCGTGCACTACCAGTTGTGCTATGGTGATGGCTGTTCCCAGATCGATATTCTTGAGTAATTACCTATCTGTAGAAGAATTAATCTAAGGAGTGCTAACCAGCTCCACGCTAGCGCCGTGAAACCGAAAACAAAGCTTGCATTATCTATTTTGATTCTGCATTGCTTCGAAAATTTTGGCGTTGTTTTAATTCTGACAATTTGCTACAAGTTTTTTTCGGGGAACAGTCCTCCAACTTTAACAGTCAGTTGTTGCAAAATAATTGGTTAGCTTTCATATTCGACAATACCGAATGCGCCATTTACGAAAACGAATGGAATAATACGCGCTAACTATTCGTATTCGAAACGCGCAATATTCGCCCACCCCTAGTTATATGTGAACCCAAACGAGCCGTTGCTGCAAAGGTGACGTAATTCAGCACCACGCCATTTTTTCAACGTAATTACCGTTTGTGTAGGATTGTCAGGCAAATATATGCATCCGAAAGTAATACTTTCGCAATACTATTGAACAAACGTTCTCAAGTAACGCATAAAAAAAAGTATTTTTTTTAAATGTGCTGTCGTGTTCGTTTTAGCCTTCAAAATTTGATGTTTCGTAAACGGAAGATAGGAGAAGTGTCATGACTATACTACGACAAAAAAGCTGCATGATGCTCCTCAGACGGTCTATTACTTATGGAGGCGCCCATAACTTGCGAGGAATGCGAACCACAAAATGATCGCGGCTGGCGACATCTTATACCAATCCGCTGCAACGAACTTCTACTCCGAGAGCCATAAAGTTGCCACGAAACAGGCATGACCTGAAGAACAAGGGGTCTGGGGACGGGATTTAAGGGGCTGGATAAGGCACAGGGTTCCTCGTGAGGGGCGCAGGCGCGGTATAAGTACTCGTACATGGGCCTGCAAAGAGGATGTCACTTCTCTGAAAAGACGACGGGCGCGTGAGAAGAGGGAGAGGGAGTGCTGAAGTAAAACAGTTGAACAGAAATTCGGAGGGGAAACAAGACCGTCCCAGCAAGAAACAAACACACACAAGAAATAGGAAAGCGCCTGCTGTGGGAGGGGCTGTTATGTATTCTAGGTGCCAGATTCCACTAACTTTCTTTTGCGCATTACGGTTGATTATACGTTTGCCACAGGCTAATAGTCATTAGTGTGTAATAAATTGTATGTTCTGCGGCTTGCGCCTGTTTGAATAGCCCTACTGAGGCGCGATTATTTCTAGGTTGCCAATTTGACTCACTTTCCCTTGCGGATTACGTATTGTGACCCGTTGGCAATAGGCTAATACTGAATTCTGTATACACGCCTTATTCCGTGTTTTGCGGCTCGGGCCTGGCAGCAGAGCCGATATGCAGACGCGTTTTTGATATACTGTTAGGAAATACATTTAGAAGTTTACAACTGGCGCTCCCATGGTATTTTTTACGTGGGTGAATCGCACACAAAATCATATTCTAGAAGTGCTGTGGGATAGTCTTTTATCCAACTAGTTTGACGTTCATGCGGTCGTTGTCAGTTCTCTCCTTTAGTTACCCAGAATCCAGATCAATTTCTGAGAATGCGTAATAAATGTGACAAACAGGGATAAGGGGCATCAGAAAGGCTGGTCAGCCTTTCGAATAATAATAATAATAATAATAATAATAATAATAATAATAATAATAATAATAATAATAATAATAATAATAATAATAATAATAATAATAATAATAATTGTTTATTTCCTCCAATTCGCACAACGTGTTCCAGGCTGCTTAAGCGTTACCGCTTGTGTGCAGGGCTGGGCAGCCAGGTTAAGTACTTGAAAAAACAGCGAATGAAACAAAAAAGAAAAAGAAAATATGCAGCAATTCCTTGCGCGACGTAAGAACGAACGAACAAAGAACTAACAATACAAATGATAGTAAATTTCCAGCCCTGCACACTATACTACGCGGAATGAAATCCTTAAGAATAAGGCAAATAGTAAATTACGTCAGTCTATTTTATCATTCACTCACCATCGGAGAAACTTTTTAAGGTTATTTTATTCCGGTAATGCTTGGCATGGTCAGTATTTTATTTATGTAGCAAGGAAAATAGTAGATGCGGAATTTTTGCCACAGTTGGTGAAGATGCGGGGTGTGACACGCTTTTCCGACCGGCGGAGAGGCCATACTTCAACGTTCTAGATTTTAAAGGATCTGTTTGTATATTTTGTGAAAGATAAATTGCTTCTGTGCAAGTAGCATACCAAAATGGTCCATAATGGCTTTGGCTGACTTATCTTGATAGTTGGTTCCGTGGTCGAGATTGGCTGCAATTCTGTGGAATATGCTGTCTAGTGAGTTTAATTTAGATAAATATGGGGTATTATTAATTGTTATTCCGTATCATATAACTGAATCGCCTAAACCTTTATGTGCCATTTTTCTAACCGACACACCGCAAATAGATCGTAGAGTCTATATACAGACACGCTAAGCGTAAGCGTTTGACTAACTCTTGAATATGTAAGTTTCGCGACAATGCTTCGTCAAATGTGATACCAAGATATTTGAAATTGCATTTAAGTTCTGAAGGCGGGCATGAACAGCATGTACAGTTCCTCTCATGAAGGTATATATTCGAGAAGGTTCTAAATACCTTGTATGAGCTATGAAAACAAAGTAGGCCGGTTTTTGTAACATTAGGAAAACTCTTATTAGGAAATAGATGACATATCTTCATCAAAGGCGGCCGCATCTGACGTCACTCTACTTACATTTTAAAGCTAACCTGCCGAGGATGACGAGCCCGCCTTTGATGAAGATAGGTCCTCCTATTGAAGTGCTGGCCAGCGTTTCTAAGGCACCCCAGTCCTGTTTGTAACTTTAAACCACAGCCTGTTATTCCAGCTGTCGGCGCCCTTATTGATTTTGGATGTCTATGAAAGTGTGATGCATAAATATTGCAACTGCGTACAAACTATTTACTAAGGTGATCGCAGATAGAATCAGGAGCACCTTAGACTTCTGGCAAGCAAAGGACCAGGCAGGATTCCGTAAAAGCTACTCAACAATAGATCATATTCACACTATCAATCAGGTGATAGAGAAATGCGCAAAATATAACCAACCCTTATATATAGCTTTCATTGATTACGAGAAAGCGTTTGATTCAGTCGAAACCTCGGCAGTCATGGAGGCATTAGGAATTAGGGTGTAGACGAGCCGTATGTAAAAATACTGAAAGAAATCTATAGCGGCTCCACAGCCACCGTAGTCCTCCATAAAGCAAGCAACAAAATCCCAATAAAGAAAGGCGTCAGGCAGGGAGATACATTATCTCCAATGCTATTCACAGCGTGTTTACAGGAGGTATTCAGAGACCTGGATTGGGTAGAATTGGGGATAAAAGTTAATGGAGAATACCTTAGTAACTTGCGATTCGCTGGTGATATTGCCTTGCTTAGTAACTCAGGGGACCAATTGCATTGCATGCTCACTGACCTGGAGAGGCAAAGCAGAAGAGTGGGTCTAAAAATTAATCCGCAGAAAACTAAAGTAATGCTTAACAGCCTCGGAAGAGAACAGCAATTTACAATAGGCAGCGAGGCACTGGAAGTCGTAAGGGAATACATCTACTTAGGGCAGGTAGTGACGGCGGATCCGGATCATGAGACGGAAATAATCAGAAGAATAAGAATGGGCTGGGGTGCATTTGGCAGGCATTCTCAGATCATGAACAGGAGGTTGCCATTATCCCTCAAGAGAAAAGTGTATAACAGCTGTGTCTTACCAGTACTCACCTACGGGGCAGAAACCTGGAGGCTTACGAAAAGGGTTCTACTCAAATTGAGGATGACGCAACGAGCTATGGAAAGAAGAATGATTATTGTAGCGTTAAGGGATAAGAAAAGAGCAGATTTGGTGAGGGAACAAACGCGAGTTAATGACATCTTAGTTGAAATCAAGAAAAAAAATTGCCGACGATTACGTTACTTCCTAATGCGAAATTTGAGCGCAGCAAATAAGCTGTTTCACCTTTTCGATAGATTGAGGCAAAGAAATCGAGCAACACATGTATGTGCTATCACAGAATTTTTTTTTATTTTTCACACGTATTCCTTTAACAAAGACTCCACTAAAAGTTCTTGACAGTCATGAAGGAAGCTTTGTGGTCGGAGAAATAGACTGATATATGTTCGACTTGGTACACCAATGCTTGATTCTCAAAGACGAGATCTATACAAGTGCCTCGCGAGGTTGTCACAGCCGTGGGACGCGTTACGAGCGAGAGGAACGGGATGTTCTCCCGCATAAGTGTTAGGAAATTGCTGTTTGTCTTTATGTCAACATTAAAGTCCCCCACTACTAACATCGCTGTGGATCGATGGACGGTTAATGCGAGTTGCAGGAAGTGCACGACGTCTTTCGTGAGTGCGGTAGGGGCGAAGTAGGCAGCTACTACCAGCAAGCCGTTGGGCAACTTTGCGGCGCACAGTTCGCCAACTTCAAAGTTCGAGCCGCCGCTTTGACAACCGGAGAGTCGCAGGAAGAGGTGGGAGGGGGGCGGCGTGTACACCCAGCGGCAAACGATGGGGGCAGAAGCGCGTGCAGCAAGCGGACAACACGATAAAGGGAGGAGGGAAGAGATAGCAGCGACTGACTGATGCCGCTGACGGCGATAGTGAGTCAACCCCAGCTGCGGAGTTGGTTTCAGGGACAACGCCGCCGATGCCGACACAAACAATATGATACCCTCGCTTCCGCAGCGCTAAGAACCAGGGGGGGGGGGACCCTTTCCTCCTCTTTCTGCATGGCGGCGACGGTGTTCTATGCAGTCACGTTATCTTGACTCTCTAGCGGCGTCAGCGGCATCCAGCGGTATCAGTCGGTCGCTGCTAGCGCTGGGGGGATGAAAGGGGGGCGGAGCTGGTTACGAGGCCGACGACGACGCGAAACCCAGGAACGAACGCCAAAGAGCTGCGCTCTAAAAGAAATGGGCATGGGCAGGACATGTAATGAGGAGGGAAGATAACCGATGGTCATTAAGGGCTACGGACTGGATCCCAAGGGAAGGGAAGCGTAGCAGGGGGCGGCAGAAAGTTAGGTGGGCGGATGAGATTAAGAAGTTTGCAGGCACGGCATGGCCACAATTAGTACACGACCGGGGTTTTTGGAGAAGTATGGGAGAGGCCTTTGCCCTGCAGTGGGCATAACCAGGCTGATGATGATGATGAAAGATTGCAACTGACCTCGACTCACACGAATTCGCTTTCAGGGAAACAATATAAGCAGTGACCGTTAACGCTGTACAGGAAGGATAATAGTTTGCCTTTCTCCGTTACTGCTACTGACACCGTTTTCTTAAAGGAAATAGACCTTTGTCGCTACACGCATATTTTATAGCGTATCCTGATTCGTTGGAAACTGCTAGATCAACTTTATTATACGTTTCTTGGTACGGAAAGCAGCCGTCTTCAAAGAGCCGAATTATAGCTGGGATTTCTGTTACTGTTGCGTAAATAATAATACAAAAAACAAAGGGGCATTCTAAATGGCTCTTTGTAAGAGCCAGAGCTGCCTTCATCGATAGTAATTGTGATACTTGTAAGTAAAGTATGCATCTATCAAACTATAACAGCGAACATGCCCTGTGAATTGCTTTCCACATTGAGAGCCATTTTGAAGGCGAAAGGTCGTCGTGTGTATTTTCGATGTTTATGATAATCGTATCAATTTCTCTGCGTCTGTATAATGTCGCCGAAACTTTATGTAACATTTCTAATTATTGCAGTAGCGTTGACTCTCTTCACAAAAGAAAGCCCCTTCATGTTTTCTGAAGAGCCCGGTACTTTCTCCGAAGTCGTTGTTATTCTGGTACGAAGACTTCGCAGGCTATATATGTTTAAGTAAGTTTGATGATTCCCAAAGCAAAAGAAAAGTAAGACAAAATTAATTGCTAAATGGAAAACCGTGAGTGCTACGTCTTTTGACTTAGATATAACTGTAATATTCTTTCTCTCTGTAAGTATGTATGAACTTCTGCGAACCAGAAAGCGATATTGCAAAACTAAGGCCAAATACTCAGCGCACCGCACTAGTATTTAACAAGAAAAGCATTGCATATTATATCTATGCCTAGGGAATAATTTACGTTGTAAGTGTGCTTAGAGAACTATTTACGCAGTAACTTCGCCTGGGGAACTATTTAGCCCGCTAAGCTCGAAGTATTCGAGACTTCTCCTTCACTTACGCCAATATCACTAGTGCGGCATTCGCTCTAGGCAACTGGCACACGATAGCCTGCCATCCCGTTTCATAGCACACAGTATAAGTAGCGGTTGAATGCATTCGCAATTTCTGTTTCATGAGATCAAGATATGCGACGGACCCTAAAATTCGGCATGTTACTTTCATTTTGTGAAAAGTGTCAGATTGGTTTATTTGAAGATTATAATACAACTTTTTTTCATAACAGTGAGCTTTTAAGGATCCTTTGGAAACGGGATGCTGCTTTTCAGCTACACAAGCGGAGCGATAACTTTATTTTCGAAGATATACCTTGACTGCCTTGAACCATGTCCTATTCTCGCTATTTTTTTTTTTGCATCTAAGACGCGCAAGGTACTTTTCTCAACCAGGAATTAGCTTTACACCTGACTTAACGTTTTATGTGCAAATATGCATCGTTTGATTTTTTACAAGGTACACTAACTATCGACAAGATTGTCATTCGGTTATTAAGCAGGAGCAATCAAGCTCATCAAACACCACAAACCATCATCCAACAGATCTAGTACAGAGTATGCTGTTGGTTACATGAAAAAAAGAACATTGTTCATTTGTTGAACAGAACGTGCAGTATTATAAAAATTCGGTTTACCTACGGAAAAGCACTACATGAGTGATGCGTTCCCCGGCTAATAAAGCATTCCTGAAGTCACCATAATAATTACCACATCGGTTTACTGATGGAACGTTATCCCCAGTGAAGCATTGTAGCCATTATTGGTGGTTGTTCACTGCAAGTTACTGAGACTTTCAAATATAAGTGAAAGTTTGATAGCCACTTATGATACCGACGTGTTTGTTGTAGCTCTAGCGTTCTAACTTAGGTAATCGACTTTCAGGGCGAGAGAAAGTTTTACGGCTGAACGAAAAATCACAGTATAGATAGGAGCACAGATCCAGAGTTTCAGAGAGTACTGAACCTCAAGGAAAGCCGCACTAATCTGCAAAACACACATTCTTGTAAACGGCATTTTAAATCTAACTGTTGCTTCCATATTGTGCTTTTTGTGTGTACTCTGCTAGGCTACAGCTCAGTAGGCAGCCATGACGGAGGCTGTATATTTGAAGAGTTAACTGCTGGGCTAGTTGGTGATCTTGCATACTTAAAAGATTTTGCGCCAGAGAACAGCACACACAAGAACGACGACGACACCACGGGCGCCCGTGGTGTCGTCGTCTTTCTTGTGTGTGTTGTTTTTTGGCGCAAGATCCCTAATATATGCTGTATATTAGGGATGTGGTAAGCGATGTATGTTCCTGTAATGCATGAATAAAGAACAAGTCTGCGAGCACTGAAATGCATCCTGATTAGCTAGAATGCGTGCGTGTGCGTGTCACGTGCACGCGCCCAGAGCGCCATTGCGGTCAGGCGGCAACAGGGGACGAAATGTGCGAGAGAGTGAGAGCGGGGAAGGGCGGGCTGGAAGCCACCGCGCCGGGGTACAGATTAGAAGGCCATAACTCAGGCGTGCGGCGCCCGACGACTGGAGCTGCCGGCACTAGAGGTGAAAGGTCGCACATTTGCGCGGCCTATGCCCAACGGGAGCGGTTATACGAAGGAGAGCTACAGGGGCCGTTACGACTGATGCGCAGACGCGGAGGCGAACAGCGCGCATTCGGGAGTGATCCACTAAGAGCGCCGGGCTTGTAGTTTATGACGCCATCCTAATGGCTCACACCGACTGTCGAGCAGCTGCAGGCATACTCCCGCTCCTAGTTGGTGCGTGCGTTGCGTTTCTTTCTTTGCTTGCTTTGAAGACAACGACCATGCATTCATTCGTTGCTGGGTAAAAAGAAAAAAAAGAAGGTCTGCTCAGTTATCCGTAGTTACATTTGCTATTGCGATAGAGATTATATTGACAGCCCAGGCGCATTTCTGCCGTCCTCGTCGCATCCATTGAAGATCGTCACAGAAGTGATTCTCTTTCCGCGTGCGTGAGCTCGTAGCGGGGCCAGGTATAGTCTTTCGCTTTTCCCTGATGCCTTCAAGAGCGACCACGTAATTCTGGCATGCCTCTCGGACATGAGTTCTATGATGGAATCATTCCGTTGTCTGTGCATGCTGCAGACTACAGCTTTTACTCTTCCAATAGATTTTCCTATAGCGCTGTACAGCATAATGTGCTTGTCATGTGCTTGATGATGTTTCGATTATAGATACGCTTTCGTTTTACTTAGATTCATTTTCAGAGAATATTGTAGATGTGCAGGAACTATGGGAACGCTTTAAGAGTATTGTTAATAAATGCATTGAAAAATATGTACCAACTATTGTTAAGAAAAGAAAAAAATTACCGACGATTACGTTACTTCCTAATGCGAAATTTGAGCGCAGCAAATAAGCTGTTTCACCTTTTCGATAGATTGAGGCAAAGAAATCGAGCAACACATGTATGCGCTATCACAGAATTTTTTTTTTATTTTTCACACGTATTCCTTTAACAAAGACTCCATTAACAGTTCTTGACAGTCATGAAGGAAGCTTTGTGGTCGGAGAAATAGACTGATATATGTTCGACTTGGTACACCAATGCTTGATTCTCAAAGACGAGATCTATACAAGTGCCTCGCGAGGTTGTCACAGCCGTGGGACGCGTTACGAGCGAGAGGAACGGGATGTTCTCCCGCATAAGTGTTAGGAAATTGCTGTTTGTCTTTATGTCAACATTAAAGTCCCCCACTACTAACATCGGTGTGGATCGATGGACGGTTAATGCGAGTTGCAGGAAGTGCACGACGTCTTTCGTGAGTGCGGTAGCGGACTCACGAAAGCGGTATCAGTCGGTCGCTGCTAGCGCTGGGGGGATGAAAGGGGGGCGGAGCTGGTTATGAGGCCGACGACAACGCGAAACCCAGGAACGGACGCCAAAGAGCCATTTGTGTAGCCAGCCCTCCTCCACAGTCTCTCCTCCTCCCTTCCATCATCCTCCCTCGCCCGGAGAGCCGACAGCGCGCATGCGCGGCGGCGGAGCGCGGCGGCGGAGGCGAGCTGGTTACGAGGCCGACGCCGACGACGACGACGCCGACGACGACGCGAAACCCAGGAACGGACGCCAAAGAGCTGCGCTCTAAAAAAGAATCCCTGGATTTTTCAGGAGACGCTGAGATTGAAAAGGCAAGCTCCAGAGGTTAAAAGATAAAATGAAAAAATCAAGCAGTGCTTCACCAGATCAACGGCAGAAATTTCTCTCTCTTTCATCTAAACTTCGGATCCAATTATCTACTGAGAAACAACGTTACTATGAAGAATCATTGCCTAAATTCATCACAGCGTCTCCAGATAGATTTTGGCGGGAGGTGTCACCGAAACATTACCAATGCGATGTTTTTGAAGTTGATGGCATTCACTTGAATGATGAAGAAAAAATTGCTAACTTATTTAATGAGCATTTCCACTCAGTTTTTACTAGTGATGATGGTGTCTTACCTATGTTTGAGAATTGTTTGCCCCCTATTTCTGATGTATCAATAAGCGAACAGGGTATATTCCTCATGCTTTTAAAACTTGATGAATAGAAAAGTTCAGGTCCAGACGATATACCCAACACTTTCCTAAAAAGGTATGCCGAATGGGTTTCGAAATATTTGTACATTGTGTTTTTACGTTCCTTGGAAGAAGGTCAACTCCCGAATGACTGGAGAACAGCCCGAGTAACACCACTTCATAAACAAGGTGCCAAACAGTCTATAAAGAATTACCGTCCCGTGTCTTTAACCTCTTACACTTGCAAATTATTAGAGCACATAATACATAAACATATCGTGGATTTTTTAGATACACATAACATCTTAACAAAATGCCAGCATGGATTTCGGAAAGGGTACTCAACTTGTACACAGCTAGTTGCTACTATCCATGATTTTGCCGTATCTGTAAATAACGTGAAACAAATTGATGCAATTTTTATGGACTTCTCCAAAGCTTTCGACAAAGTATCACACAGTAAATTGTTATTTAAATTAAATAGTCTGCTTAAACACTCTCAACTTGTTAATTGGATATCAGCGTATTTGAACAATCGCCATCAGTTTGTTGCCTTCAAAGGACATCAATCTAACCAGTTACCAGTAAAATCGGGTGTCCCGCAGGGCTCGGTCCTAGGGCCACTCCTTTTTCTTATGTATGTCAACGACATGGTAGAAGGCATCTCTCTCAAAATAAAATTATACGCGGACGATTGTGTTCTATATACGGAGGTTAATGATCAATCTGATCAGGCATTGTTAAACAATAATTTTCAGCGTGTTGCTTCTTGGTGTAAGCGGTGGCAGATGAGTATAAACTTCAACAAGACCGTTTTCATGCGGATCACTCGTAAGAAGAGGCCCTTATCGTTTCTGTATAATTTTAACAATGTGCTTTTGTCTGAAGTGTCTGAATACAAATATCTTGGGCTATGGATTTCAAACAATCTAAGGTGGAACAAACATATTCACTACGTTACAGTGAATGCTTATAGAAAGTTATTCTTTTTAAGAAGAACATTAACTTTGGCTACCCCTGCTGTAAGAAGATTAGCATACACATCCATTGTCCTCCCAGTCTTAGACTATGCTGCTATAATATGGGACCCCTACGCAAAAGGTAACATTCTGAAACTAGAGAATGTCCAAAAAAAAGCTGTACAGTTCATTTATAACAACTTTCGACGTAGCTCAATCACTGAACTACAAGCTCGCGCTAACCTAATCCCGTTATCCGATAGAAACCGCTCATCCCGACTAAAATTTTTATATCAATTAGTTAAGGGGCACTATAAAGTCGACGTTAGCGAATGGATTACATTTTCTTCCGGTTATTCGACACGCCAAAGACATGAACTAACAATAACACCTTTTCGTTCTCATAATGATTCTTTCAAGTATTCATTTTTTCCACGAACAGTCAGAGACTGGAATAATATCAGCAGCTGTATCGTTCAAGCAGACTCTTTTTCAACTTTCGCATCCCTTCTTGATGGCTGAAACATAATTGGTTATATTATAGTGACTGTCTATATGATTTATACGTTGAGTGTTCGTCTATTTCATTTGCACATTTGATAAATGTTTTGCTTAATTTTTCTTTTATTCTTTCTTGACTGTGACCTAGGCATGTACATATATTTCGTTTGCCATTATGTTGTATTTTATCTCATGTATTGTAACCCACCCTGCTAAAATCCCGGTGGGGATCGCAGTATCAATAAATAAATAAATAAATAAATAAATAAATAAATAAATAAATAAATTTATTTATTTATTTATTTACACATACTGCAGCCCCTGCTGGGGCTATAGCAGGAGTGGATAATACTATACATGAAAGAAATACGACAGGCAACAAAGAAAGTTTAGGCGCAGTGTTGAGGGAGTACAGACAAGAATTCATTTAATGGGAGAGAACGGTTGGTTCCTGGTAGCGAATTCCAGGCTTCAATTGTTTTAGGGAAACAGCTATACTTAAAAGTATTAGTGCGTGCAAAAAATGGTGTAATGTTAAGCGCGTGATGTCTCCTACTAGAAGAGTTTTTTGCAAAGGTGATATATTCATTACTGGAGAGGCGACACGATGAGTGAATAATGCCATGAAAAAATTTTAAGGAATTAACGTGTCGCTGTTCGGCGAGAGATGTCAGGTTGAGTGAAGACATGACTGACGATGGTGAGAACTGGTGGTCATAACGTCGGTAGGCAAATCTGATCGCTTTCCTTTGTTTACTACTGCTTGTGTCAACAATGCCATATATATGCGCTCTTGATAAAAAAATCTCTTAATACGGCTTCTATGATTCTCGTTCTTCAAAGCTGTATGAAACCCAAAGTAGAAGCAAAAGCACGCCTAGCGCAGTAATACGAATGATTCGACAGACGCGTGTACGCTAGAGAAAAATACACTATCGATGAAAACGACAATTTCAAACTGTCGAATTTCAAGCTGGTCAAAATACCTGTAGCCTTCTTCCGTGAAGTGGTCGGACATGACGCAGCAGCACTGCCGTTCACGCTTTCTTGGCCGCTGCGACAGTTTGCGTAGCCATGCCAAACACGAACCTGGAAGAAAGTAAGTTTTGCTGAGGAGTAGAGGCCTGGTGTCTTGTTATCGACTTCCGTAGTTGCGTTTCTACGCATGAATATTCAGCAAATGCCGCAGAATGTTAAGAGGGGAAGAAAAAAAGACCCCACTATTTAAAGCAACAGCGATGTGTTGCCGAAAGCGCATGCTGACGTGCGCATTAAGCATGCAGCAAAGACAGGCAAAGTCTACCTTAGTAACTTGCGATTCGCTGATGATATTGCCTTGCTTAGTAACTCAGGGGACCAATTTCAATGCGTGTTCACTGACGTGGAGAGGCAAAGCAGAAGAGTGGGTTTAAAAATTTATCTGCAGAAAACTAAAGTAATGTTTAACAGTCTCGGAAGAGAACAGCAATTTACAATTGGCAGCGAGGCACTGGAAGTCGTAAGGGAATACACCTACTTGGGGCAGGTAGTGACGGCGGATCCATATCATGAGACGGAAATAATCAGGAGAATAAGAATGGGCTGGGGTGCGTTTGGCAGGCATTCTCAGATCATGAACAGCAGGTTGCCATTATCCCTCAAGAGAAAAGTATAAAATAGCTGTATCTTACCAGTACTCACCTACGGGGCAGAAACCTGGAGGCTTACGAAAAGAGTTCTGCTCAAATTGAGGACGACGCAACGAGCTATGGAAAGAAGAATGATTGGTGTAACGTTAAGGGATAAGAAAAGAGCAGATTGGGTGAGGGAACAAACGCGAGTTAATGACATCTTAGTTGAAATCAAGAAAAAGAAATGGGCATGGGCAGGACATGTAATGAGGAGGGAAGATAACCGATGGTCATTAAGGGTTACGGACTGGATCCCAAGGGAAGGGAAGCGTAGCAGGGGGCGGCAGAAAGTTAGGTGGGCGGATGAGATTAAGAAGTTTGCAGGGACGGCGTGGCCACAATTAGTACATGACCGGGGTTGTTGGAGAAATATGGGAGAGGCCTTTGCCCTGCAGTGGGTGTAACCAGGCTGATGATGATGATGATGAAAGTCTGGGGAGTTATGGCTCAACTGCAACTGCGCTGCAGTTGGCACAAGGTTCCACTGCAGCGCAAGAAAAAAAGGGCGCCGCCGCACGCGTCCCAATGGAATTTTTAGAGGGCTCATTTCACATGAATGTGATTTCAACGACACGTCTTTTTGCGACGCCCAGAGTTGCTTGCTGCCAGGTTTCATGGCATACGCTGAATAATTTTACAAATGTTGTGAAAAAAGAAACTGTGGTATGAGATTGTGACCGGTCTATATAGGAGCAAATAATGCACGTGCTTTGTAATATAAAAACGCTTCTGAAAATGTTTCAATAATAGCCGAGGTAGAAACATTTCAGTGCCGCGAACCCATGATTTCAGAAGGCGAAGGTCACTGCCAAAAGAGACACTCTCTCCACATGCAAGCGCAATTATTTCCCTGCGTCCTTCCATACCGAAGCTCGAGGATCGCGTGGCGCATACGTCACGACTTCATTTTTTCCCTCGCTTTTTTCCGCGCAGCGCACATTCGCTGACGGCGTCGCGCGTGAGCTGTTGCATTTGTCTTGTTTCGCGTAGCACACAATTTTGCGCGCTGCGCCCGAGAAGACATGACTAGCGGTATAAGTTAGTGCTACGCGAACACTGAGGCAGGCACAAGCGGTGTGACTGCACGACGTGTGAACATGCCGACAAAATGGGAGTGCTTTCCTCTTACTGTGGCACGAAGTAAAACAACAACACGCAGACATTCGGTCTTTGCGTTTTATTATTTCTCGAAACTTTAATTCGTCTATTGAAGCAACGGTTTACACAAATAACAGGTGTTGTCTTGAATAATTCTCGAAGCCACGTGTCACTACGAGCGACGTCATAGCAGTGCGATGTACGTAGCGCACTTGTGCGGTATGCGTCGACTCTTAGGAGACATAATACTTAGGAGACACGATCAATAGCGCGCTTTTTATACACGGCGCTTGTCTGCTCAATATGGCCAGACATAGTGAGGTGCCATTTAACAAAATTTTATGCCTGTTCCTTGCCTGTATTCACCCAATGATTAAAACAGTGGAGATCGATTCCTTTTCTTACCTATGAAAAGATGCTTGGGTGTCCATAGCGTACGATATATTATTACAATATGATCAACAGGTGCAGACGAGACGGGTCGCCTCGAAAAAGACAATTAAGTGTCTGGGCTGTGGCAGTAGGGTATTACCATTTCTTAAATCACTAGATTCTTCGTCAATTTCTCATGGTGGGCGTGAGCCACTCTGGGTGGAAAGCAAAGCAAACCAAATTGTCTGCCTGGCGGTCTGGACTCGGTATGCATACAGTGTAAATAGTCTCTCTTGTCTATGTATTTCCACAAGTGACAGTTTGGTGAAGGTTTGCGACCCCCGTCCAGGGCACGGAGCTCCACAGCCGTCTGTATATCAAGCTTGTCACCATGGCTCCCGGTGAAGGGACCGCATCAGCGACGACTGCGGCTCTTGAGGCTGCTCCAAGCGTCAATGTCGCCCAGCACCGCGACTCTGGTGCGTTCGCTCGCCTGGAGGGACACGACGTTGACAAATGGATCGAGCTCTATGAAGGGCCCAGTGCTAATAACAAGTGGGACCAAGCGATTATGCCTACCGATGTCATCTCTTATCTCAGCGGCACCTCAAGCGTGTAGCTCCAAACGCATAAAGACGAGATCATCTGCTCGGACACTTTGACGAAAACCTACGCGAACTGTCTGGCGGGCCATTTGGGCGCAAGGTTGTCGCGAGAAAGGTTGTTGCGACTCGTGTTCAGATATATACCGAAACGTAGGTTTCATACATCAAAGACATCTTGGCTCTTTGCCGCCACACTGACGACACCTTGGGCCCTATAACGTAAAACTATTCCGATATGTTTTTATTCCAATGTCCTGACGTCAAATTTGCGTAACCGCTGACGCAAGCATCGGGCGGTCACCCGAAGGTTTGTCTGAAGAGACCAATCAAACGTTCATCGCGATTATAGGAGGTCACTTTGGTTTGCTTTAAAAGCGAATAACATTACCTACACTGAGCGACTTGTCTTGCCTAATTGGTTGACGAGAGGCGAAGAGCGTGTTCGAGAGGCGAGGAGCACGCTAAAGAGGTTCGATGGGGCCGAGCCAGTGTATGAACATCGATAACCGCATGAGAGGGTGGTGCCGGCGTCGGCGATTGGTCCGCTTTCCCTTACTTAGCTCACGGTGGCTGGTCGAAAATCGGGACGGCATGCAACGGAAGGTTAAGAATGCCGCTAAAACGTATTTTCAGCAAAGTTGGCAGAGGGAGGTTGTAAATGTGCTGAAAGTGTTCGAAAACGTTACACGGCCACGCAAGAACCTTTATTGTACGAAAATAAACCCATGCTTTCAGGCAGATGTGAGTCGCCAGTGCCTGAGCGATCGGCGGCAGCCATCTGTTATTCCTTTCGGAACGGGGCAACCTGCGGCTATTCAGAAAAAAAATTCGGTGTTGTTTGGCATGTTAATGCATCTTGACCGCGTACACGTCACTTTGACGCAATGAGTATTCGCAGTTTGGTGACGTCGTGTCACAGGCAAGTGAAGTGGGTGCAGCCATAAAACTATTGACCAATAGCCGAGGTCTAATGGCGAAACGGCGTCGAATCAGAAATAAATATTTTGTTTTGTTCCGTACAATCACGCATAATCAATGCGTACAAGTAATCTCAGACGGGGAGCTATCGCGGTTTTCATGACGTCGCTTGTCAGACGGGCAAAGTGGCGGTGGTTCAAAAAGGTTTTTGACCAATCGCGGAGGATTGATTGCTGAATTGAAATTGAAAAGTTTGGAATAGCTTTATGTTATATCGGCCCATGTCTGAACCAGACAAAGGGGCTTATATACTACAAGGAATTGCGGACAACGCTATCAATTTGCTTGTTTTCAGCAACGTCTCGACTATCAACGCCATCATAAAGGAAAGCCTTCGCGTTGCAGAAGCTAAGAGCCGCCGTATCATACAGCACATCACACGGCTACCCAATGCTGTTGCTACGTTGACATGTGAGCGTCGACCGCGTCATCCCACCATCTGTGACGACGTAACCCGCATTTTTCGCCCTGAGCTCTAGGCTGCCTGTTCGTCAACCTTCTTCGCCACGCCTCTTGATCCGCCAGCAACCATGATTGCGATCATTCAGGCCGTTGGCAGACTGGAATTCCAGAATATAGGGGCGCTATAACGTAAAACCATTCCAAACTTTTCTATTCCAATTCTGCTATCAGCCCTCCACGATTGGTCAAAAACCTTTTTCGGCCACCCCCACTTCACCTGTCTGTCACGCGACGTCACGAAAACCGCGATACCTCCCCATCTGATATAATGTGTACACACTGATTATGCATGATTTGACAGAAGAAAGAAAATCAGTTATTTCTGATTTGACCCCTTTTCGCCATTAGCCCTTGGCTATTGGTAAAAAGATTTCGGGCTGCACTCACTTCACCTGCCTGTCACGCGATGTCACAAAACCGCAAGAACTCACCGCGTCAAAGTGACGTGTATGCGATAAAGATGTACTAATATGCCGAAAAAAACTGAATTTTCTTCGGAATAGCCGCAGGCTGCCCCGTTCCGAAAGGAATAGAAGATGGCTGCCGCCGACAGCTCAGATGCTGGCTACTCGCACCTGCCGGAGAGCATGGGTGTATTTGCGTATAATAAAACATCTTGCGTGGCCGTTCAACGTTTTCGAGCACTTTCGGCACGTTTACAGCCTCATTCTGCCAACTCTTCTTTGCTGAGGGTTTGTTTTAGCGTCATTCTTGAGCTTCCGTTGCATTCCGCTGCGATTTTCGACCAGCCACCGCAAGCTAAGTAAGGGGAAGCCGACCCATCGTAGACGCCGGCACCACCCTCTTCAGCCGGTTATCGACTTTCCGTGCAGCGGCTCGGCCCCATCGAATCCCTCTCCACTTGCGCGTTCTCCTCGCCTCTTGTCAGCCAATTAGATACGACAAGCCGCTCAGTGTAGGCAATGTTATTCAATTTTCAAGCAAACAAAAGTGACCTCCATGAACGAGGAGAGCGTTTGATTGGTCTGTTTAGACAACCCTGCTGGTGACCACCCGGTGCTTGCGTTGGTGGTTACGCAAATTTGACGTTAGGAGATTGGAATAGAAACATATTGGAATAGTTTTACGTTATAGGGCCCTAGGTCTCAACTCCGCGTGTTTTTCGACGCAACCCAGCGTGCTACAGTTCAGAGTGGCCCTCCAGGTACCCGGCAGTCCTTTGCCGCCACATATCGCAACCCGTCCGATTGGCGTACCCGGAAGACAAGCTTAACTGCTCCTATTGCTGTCGCATGGACCAGGTCACTGGTCACTGCCGCAACCGATGGCTACCACTAGCTCGGACATACGCAGGCGCTTATTCCCGCACCTTCAGGCCTATTGCTCCCTATGCTACCCGGCATGAACGCACTGGCGCTGATGCCCCCGCTCCGAACCTACACTACGGCCGCTCTCCTTCACCTCGACGCCGTCAGTCTTGTTCGCCCTAACCCCATCCCTTCTCCTCGCCGCGCACCCAGCCGGAATTCAAGGCACTGCAGATTCTAGAGGTGAAGCTGCGTTGTAAAACCTGCCATCAAATCCTCTGCTCACGTTACCGACGAAGTAAAACGTTCTTGACGTTGACGGCTATCCTGCTACTGCACTGATCGATTAGGAGCCCATCTTTCTATCTACCGTGTGTATGTCTATCTACAGAGACACCAAGGAAAACATAGGGGAAATTACTTGTATTTACAAAGTGAATTAAAGAAATTACAAATTGGCACTGAAAGTGAATGAAAGAACAACTTGCTGCAGGTGGGGAAATATCCCAGGTCTTCGCGTTACGCGTGCGATGCTCTAACCAACGGAGCTACCGCGTCGCGTTTTCCCCTCCGCTTTCACGGGTATTTATGTGTTACTACTAGAACTAACTTTGGGAGTGTTAGCCAGCGCCACCACTCAGAATCCTTGGAGGCGCATGTGGAACATCCTTCCTGCCGCAGGCGTCACGAGTACGTGATTTTTCAGGGTTAATGCAACTGGTCAATAAAACCGCACACGCTACATGAAGGCATCAATGTTGCGAGACTCGAGACCCCTGTTATATAAGAACGAGAAAAGAGGGGGTTAACCGAAGGTCCCGGGTTCATTAATTATTTTGTGAGAAGCCAACAAACAGAGACGCCAAGGAAAACAGGCAAAATTACTTGTACTTACCCATTGAATGAAAACAGGTATAAATGAATCACAATTAAAGTGAGTGAAAAAAGAACTTCCTGCAGATGGGGAACAATCCCACGTCCACGTCTTCCCTTTACATGTGCGATGCAGGATATATATATATATATATATATATATATATATATATATATATATATATATATATATATATATATATATATATATATATATATATAGTCATTTACAGTGGCGTCTTCTGCAGCCCCATCTCTGCTCAAACAGGTAGGACGTGTGTGGAGCTAACGCCTGAACACTTAGCAATGTTGTAAGCATAGTTTAAATCACGGAGACTAGACCTCAAGGAGGTGCGACGTCGCGCTAACGCATTTCCCTCGCATCTGTCGGTAAACGGCCATTAAATTCTGTATAAGTATTTTATCGTCAATTTCTGAAATACTCAGAACTCAAGCCAAAAGTAGTTTAGAATGTGAAAACTGAGAATCGGTGAAGAGTCAGCGCCTTTTTCCACGGAAGTGTCTTGCTGGTTACATGACGGTACCCACTTTGTTAAGAAAGGGTTGCGCTTATAAGTTCCAGGCATTCCGTCTTTTCATTCTCGGTACGAAATCACTGTATAGCTCATTCACTCACCCATGTGGACTTTACTCACTTTTTGCCATAACGGTCATTCACTCTGCCTATCTTTTAAGTACTGTCAAAGAAGGATTTATGAGGCAAGCAGTGACGCCCGCTAAGACTTGCTCAACCTATCTTGATGCGCATGGTTCCTCGAACCACCCAAGTTAAGACATATTTGAGAAAAGGGATAGCATAAATCTAGATCAATGTGATATCATAGTAACAGCAAATCAAACATCAACTTGTCCGATGATGTCATCGTCACTGCGTTTAGAGAAAAGGACGAACTAGATTTTATAGACGAAGTCCTTCTTGCGAGTTGCCCCCACATTTTTTCGTACGGGGTATGTGCGTTTCTAGTGTATTTCGTGAGCCTAACTAATGCAGTATAAATATAAGAGCCACAGGGGCCACGGAGCAGGTCACTGTATATGTGCCAGTGCGTGTGTGCCTCTTGTTATTGGCCAGAGGGAATGTGCCACATAGTTTGTGCCAATGGTGTGAGTGGGCATGCGGCACATGGTATGGCTGCCCTTGGCGTTTGTGGGTATTTGATGGCTTTGAAGATGATACCGAAAATAATAGCTATGGTGATGATAAATGATGATGATGAAAACTAGTGGCCAATTTATGGGAGCCCACCGTGACACATTTCCACAACAGTGGACATGCGAAATAGTATAGAAATCGATATCAATACGTGGACTCGCTTGTTGGTCAGTCTGACATTGTGAGTATGTACCATATTATGAAAATCATCATCATCAACGTGCGGACACACTTCGTCGATGCCTTGTGGTGGGTATGTGCCCCAGAATGAAAGTAGTCATCCTAATCAACACCCGGCCACGCTTCACGGCTGAAGCCCCGTTGTGGGTAGGTGCTATAGTATGGAAATAATAATTATCATCAACACGCCGTGAACACTTCGTACAGCTACTTGGCGACCCGATATGCTCCACAGGCTTCACTAATCCCCCGTTGCGGGTATGTGCCATTGTGGCACCCACTCTCGGGTGTGTGTCATTATAAGGGTATCATCATCATTTTGAGAACGGGGACACACTCCTTAGCCGATCCTTCGTTGTGCGTACGTGTCATAGTAGGAAATCATCTTCTTCACCATGCGGCGGCAATCATCTCAAAAAGCCTTGTTGGCAAGGTCAAATTTCTACCGCCCGTTTCTTGGTCAATGCCCTGTAGTGAGTATATGTCACTGTATGGAAACCATCATCATCATCATGATCATAATGGACACGTGGGCCCACTTTTCGCCTGATGACCTTTTGTAGGCCGGTGCCATAGTATGAGAATCATCACATTTTCCCACCGCCGAGAAGCTTTCCCGCCGCCAGACATGCTCATATATATATATATATATATATATATATATATATATATATATATAGTCATATAATGAGAAGCCAACAAACACTGACACCAAGTACAACATAGGGGAAATTGCATGAGCTTAATAGATGAAATAAAGTAATAATAAATTAATGGAAATTAAAGTGGATGAAAAAACAACTTGCCGCAGGTGGGAACCGAACCCACAACCTTCGCATGTCGCGTGCGATGCTCTACCAATTGAGCTACCGCGGCGGCGTTTCCCCATCCACTTTCTTGGGTATTTATGTGTACTAGTAGAACCCTGGGAGTGTTAGCCAGCGCCCCCACTCACAGACCTTGGCGGCGGACGTGGAACGTCTTTTTTGCCGCAGGCGTCACGAGAACGTGATCTGCGACATGCGAAGGTTGTGGGTTCGGTTCCCACCTGCGGCAAGTTGTTTTTTCATCCACTTTAATTTCCATTAATTTATTATTACTTTATTTCATCTATTAAGCTCATGCAATTTCCCCTATGTTGTACTTGGTGTCAGTGTTTGTTGGCTTCTCATTATATGACTAATAATTATCGGGTCCCTCGGTTAACCCCCTTTCTTCTCGTTTATAACTAACGAGGGTCTCGAATCCGGCAACAGTGATGCCTTCAGGTAGCATATGTGGGTTTATTGACCAGTTGCCTTCACCCGAAAAGATCACGTTCTCGTGACGCCTGCGGCAAAAAAGACGTTCCACGTCCGCCGCCAAGGTCTGTGAGTGGGGGCGCTGGCTAACACTCCCAGGGTTCTACTAGTACACATAAATACCCAAGAAAGTGGATGGGGAAACGCCGCCGCGGTAGCTCAATTGGTAGAGCATCGCACGCTACATCCGAAGGTTGAAGGTTGTGGGTTCGGTTCCCACCTGCGGCAAGTTGTTTTTTCATCCACTTTAATTTCCATTAATTTATTATTACTTTATTTCATCTATTAAGCTCATGCAATTTCCCCTATGTTGTACTTGGTGTCAGTGTTTGTTGGCTGCTCATTATATGACTAATAATTATCGGGTCCCTCGGTTAACCCCCTTTCTTCTCGTTTATATATATATATATATATATGTGTGTGTGTGTGTGCGTGCGTGTGTGTGTGTGTGTGTGTGTTTGTGTAAGCGCTCACGCAGTGTTACTAAAGCGGCAGAGACTTGGAGAGTACAAAAAAAAAAAACTCGCGGAGGACCGCGCACAGGGCGATGGAATCAACAATGTTAGGCGTAACGTTAATGGCCAGGATGCGAGCGATGTGCATCGGAGAGCAAATGGGAGTAGCGAATATTCTAGTTGATATTCACAGAGTAAAAATGATGGAGCTGGGCAGGCCATGTGATCCGTAGGGTAGATAACCCTGGACCACTGGAGTTACAGAATGGGCGCCAAGGGGAAGGAAGTGCAGTCGAGGACGGTAGAAGGTTAGGCGGAGTGATCAAATTAGAAAAGTTGCAGGCGCAAATTAGAATCAGCTAGCACGAGACAAGGGTAATTATTGGATGGACATCGCTGGGAGAGGCCATTGTCCTGTAGTGGACATATGAATATGATGATGATGATGATGATGCTGATGACATAAAATATGCTGCGACAACTGACGATTTAACAGCACGAAATTACAAAATGAAGACGGTAATAATTAGAGAATACCTGCTTCAAGTGAAGGACCAAGCACTGCATGTGAAGGCATTGGTGGTTGGCGGGTTGCGAACATGCATTCTAATTTCCACATTGCTTATTATCGCTTTATTTTGTTCATATATACACCCGCCGTGGTTGCTCAGTGGCTATGGTGTTGGGCTGCTGAGCACGAGGTCGCGGGATCGAATCCCGGCCACGGCGGCCGCATTTCGATGGGGGCGAAATGCGAAAACACCCGTGTACTTAGATTTAGGTGCACGTTAAAGAACCCCAGGTGGTCAAAATTTCCGGAGTCCTCCACTACGGCGTGCCTCATAATCAGAAAGTGGTTTTGGCACGTAAAACGCCAAATATTATTATTATTATTATGTTCATATATACGGTCGCACAAAGCACTTTCCGCCGGCTTGGTGTCCTGTTTTGACCGGCGCATGCGCAACTCGCACGCGGTGCTTTAACAAGGCAGCTAATAGAAACACCCTTCCTTGCATAAAGCTTGTAGAAACACAGCTGGCGTTGACTAGGTTGTTCAGTGAGAAGAAGATTTAAGCGAGGCAGTGTTGGATGCGATTGCAGGACCTGCAATTCTAGGCAGTTAAAGATCTGACGCCCGGGCACCGAGCTTCTTGGGATCATATTTCGCACTGTTCAGTTTTTGTTGTTGTTGTTGGGCAACGTGGCTAGGGTTGGCTGGAACACGCTATGTGTTGTTTGCTTTCGTATAATAGTTCCCTGTCATATACAAATGTTAGGTCTGTGTTGCAGTTGTTAGATTTTTATTTTAATGATTTGCTGATTGCTTTTAGCTACAACCGCTGCACTTCACGTGTGAGTTGCCGTTTCATTTTTGTGCGACAGCATGTTTTTCTTGTCTGTTTTTGAGATGTTTTCGTTTATATATGTCAGAACTACTCTCTACCTCTACTGTATTGCTCTTAACTTCGTAAGCCACCGTAGTGGCTAAGCGCTATGGTGTTGCACTGCAAAGCATGACGTGGCGGGATGAAAGCCCGGCCGCGGCAGCTGGCCGCATTTTAATGGGAGTGCACTACAAAAACGCTTGTGTTCATCGGGGGCGCGTTAAAGATTCCCTGGTGGTGGAAATTAAGTCGGAGTCCCCCATTACGGCTGGCGTCGTAATCAAATCGTGGTTTTGGCACGTAATGCACCAGAATTCGATTCTGGACTTTGTAAAAGAGGACAAGGCCCTGTCAGCCTGTATGCGCCTTCACTCTCGACCCCCTCTCGGGCACTGTCTGAGAAACAAACCAATAAATAAATAAAAAGTGCAATTCGTGTTATTTTCATGCTTTTTGTGTAACTGATACTGTGTTCTGTACAAACAACATTTTTGACTGTGCAGGTCAGGAGTCATGCGACCTTCCCGGTACCGTATCAAGCTTGGATCGACTGTCCCTGATAGTGCAAAGTCTGAATGGCTCTAGGAACCAGCTGCAATCTACCTAAAGAGAAGCTTGCTGCAGAGCGACGGGGAAAAATATATGTGTACAATACAATGAGGCCGGACCGTAAATATTGCCAAGTGAAATGTGCCGTCCTTAGGGGAAATACCTGCTGCTTCATATTATTGGCATCTACGATGGACCGACATGTGCCTTACATCATTGCAGGGAGTATTGCCTGCTCCCTGTGGGATGCTAGCTGTTACTGTTAAGTCTGACAGTTCACGCAATAAATATTTTGAGAAAGTCATTTAGATAAGAAAAGTTGTATGTCAGACCTATACCTCATCTGGAGTAAAAAAAACAAATTGTAAAGTAATGAATTGGCTGAAATATTTTACTTGCGAGGAATGAACTAGTCTTTCCGATGACAGGAAATGAAACTGCGTGATTCATTTTTTGCTTAGACCACCGCACGTAATACAAAGAACAGCAGTGTTCATGTAATGAAGTCTCTGCCCACTTCTTATCGAACAGCTTACACAAACACTTATTTGCTGACAATGCAGCCAGTGAACAAAAATTAGATTTTGTTCACTCTGGTATACCGACTATGTACTTGTACGATCTTAAACGCTATTAAAATCTGGCATTTGCATTACTTTCGGAGCTCTCTATATTCTTCCCTATATCTGACGAAGGCGCGGCAAAATATTTGTAATCATCTAATCATGCGAAGATCGACAATACCGTGACATGCAAAAATGCAGCCTGTATTATTCGCGTTTGAGAATTCGCTTGCCTCCAACAGTAAAACGTTTTGCAAAACTGGGTTTACAGATGCATGATTATGTTCTTGTACCCCTTAACTTACTGCAGCAGATGGCTGCGTCAAGGTAGGAAAATGAACTTCGCTTTGAATGAGAGTCGGGAAGTCTTCTGTGACATAATCTACTGGTCAAGGAGATCTCAGGCGAATGTTCAAGAAGGAACAAACATTTAGGTAAATTTGAAAGCGCATCATGGGAAGAATAGAAAAGGTAAGCAGGAGATAATTTCCTTCTACAGCAGCGATAGGAAAGTGGTCGTAAAATATTGCCAGCGCCTAAATAAATAAAGCAAGAATATTTGTCGAAAGATTCGAGAATGGAAATCTATAATAAATATTTTGAGTACATAAAGATACCTGTAGAAGTCACGATACCGATAGCACGTGCTCATACTGTGTGATGCAGTACACAAGAAGAGGATAACATTGTGCACCTAACTATGTGACAGTAGAACAAAATATCAGAAAAATTTTGATTAAAACTAGATACATTTAAGATATAAAACCTACGGCCCCTTGTTATAAGGAATCTGATGCTGAGATATATTATTTTCTGAAAGAAAAAGCATGTGGAAGAGAACTTCGCAAGGTGTTCCAAATTAGTTGCACCAAATGCAGAACCAAGCGATTGGCGGGCCGGTTGGTTTCTTCGCATACGTAAATAATTTCGCAATAACCATGAAGTTCCTGTACGTCTTGAACGCAGTGCCACTTACGCGCTATTCCTCATTGATCACAGCTTCACTTGCACGTTGACTAATTTGAGCTTGGAAGGCCCAAAGGCTATTCGCATTGTTGAAATCTCTGTACTTGCTGCGGCACGCTATTGTCGCGCTATAGATGCATTCACACCATCTGCTGTGAATGACAGCAGATGCTTAGAATATATTGTGGCACACTTTTGTGACTTAGCTCTTCTGTCTCGTTGCGTGTGTATTTGCGTGTTTGCGCGTGCGACTGAGCATGATACCCTAGAAGGCTAGATATTCAAACGAGCACCATGCTAAAATTGGTGTCGTACGTAAAAGGCCAACTGAATATCGATCTTGAAAGCACACAGGACACACGTTAGACACTTTATATTCTTGAACATTGAAACTAGAGAAATATGTTCTCGAAAGTAAAGAAAAAAGTAATTGGACTGAAACGACTTAGCTTGGCACTTGATGCGAAATTATACTAAAGCTTCAATGAAGTGTCCAAAGGGACCAACGTGAAATCTTTTTGGTAGCAGGTGTGACAATTCTCATCTGAGGCGCCATGAAATTAACTTGAAAAGTGATAAACGGTCGCTGAGCCAAATAGAACGTTAGTGTTTTTGTCACGCATAGAAGGCCACTCTGCTCTTCTCCCTCTTGCAGCCATAGTTCCGTATCTATAGTAATTTGTGCTGTGAAAGCAGACGACCTAAACAAATGTTCCGAGCGGAGCTCCTCCTTCGGTATGCGTACTAAATTTAGGTGTGCACGACGGCAGTATTCTTCGTTGTGAGTGTTGATATGAGCTTCAAAATATATGAACGCGTTCTCAACCCCTCGAATAACGCCTTGGTGGCTACACAATAACGTTAAGCTGATAAGATACTTCCACACACATTTCCAAGTTTAGGGAACTGAGCGCAATGGTTCTCTCGAAGGCAAAAAAATATTTTCACCATTCGGAAATGAGAGCCGACATCAATGTTCGAATACGACAAGCCATGAAAAATGCAACGACAATCACAGCACAGCGGTTTCAAAGCATTGCGTCTTAGAGACGAATTTGGTAAACAAAAATGTAGATACGTCGCTCGCCTTGACTCTGAACCACGTGAGGCGAACATATGCTATAGCAAAACAAATATTTTCCTAAAATTTAACATTTAGTGTTCTTGAATAGCTCAATCGTTACATGCGGTTAAGTTTGCTGTGATATCCATTTTCTTGACAACTCAAAAGCAAATGTACATGGAAGGAAACAAGAGTGTGCTGATTGCGACCGCACAAAGCAAAGCTTCTGCGTAATGAATGGGTTGCTCTACTTAGATTACGGGCTTGGCTCCAACCGCAGGCAAACTGCCCATTTTTTCACTTCCATTTCCCTTTTCTCTCTGCACCAAACTGTGTAAGGAACATGAAAACATAAACGCAAACTTCTAACACACATGTGGCTAGAAAAATAGCGGCCCGAGATCCCGAGACAGCATTAGGCCGTCTTCGGGATCATAAGGGCTAAAGGCTGTGTTGTAACTGCCTCTCTTGTCCATGAATTTTCATGACGTAAGATTCTTACAATAACTTTTATTTAAGCATCCTGACATCAAATTCATGCAACCGCCAAGGCAAGCATCGGGTGGTGCAGCGTTATTGGAACCGCCGAATTAAGCCCTCTCCTCGCTTAAAGGAGATCACCTTCGTTTGCTTTCAAATCGAAAATGGCTGTTTTCCTTGAAATATTGTTCTTATATGTTTTGCTGACAAGATGCGAGGAGTACGCTCAAGTGAGACGGTTACGGTCGGGCAAAGCTAGCGCAGTGAAAGTAGGTAACAAGATGAGGAGGCTGGTGCCGGCGCCTGGGTTTGTTCAGCTCATCTTTTCTTAGATTGCTGTGGCTGATACAAAACCGCGGCACCTTGCAATGCAAGGTAAAAAATGCCGTTAAAATGGTTCCTAAGAAAAGAGCTGCCAGAGCCATGTCTTATACGTGCCGAAAGGGCTTGACAACGTTATAATGCTATTACAAATTTTCATTACACCTAAAGAAATCCATTCTACCCGGCTGCTCCGAGTAGCCAGTACCAGAGCGACCGGTCCGCAGACGTCGTCTATTCCTTCTGGAACGGGGCGCTTTCCCTGTCGACTACGAAAATAGTTTAGCTTCGTTCGGCATATTAATGCATGTTTGATGCCAATACGTCATTTTGTCGAGGTAAATATTAGCGGTTTTGTGACGTCATGTGTCAGAAAGACAAAGTGGGCGACGCCCTAAATCTTTTGACCAATAGCGGATTGCTGATGGCGAAAAAGTTGCGGAATCAAAAAGAATTATTTTTAATTTTTCCGCCTAATCACGCATAATCAGTGTGAACACATCAAATCAGACAGGCAGTTCTCGCAGCTTCCACGACGTCGCGCGCCAGACAGGTCGAGCTGGGGCAGCCGGAATAATGTTTAACCAATCGAGGAGGGCTGGGGTGCTGTAACGTAAAACTATTCCAAACTTTTCTATTCCAATTCAGGAATCAGGCCTCCGCGAATGCTCAAAAACTTTTTTGGACCACCCTTCGCCTGTCTGTGACGCGACGTCACGAAAACCGCGATAGCTCGCCATTTGATATGACTTGTAACCGCTGATTATGCATGAGTTGACCAAACAAAAGAAAAATGGTTATTTCTTATTGAACGCCTTTTCAGCATTAGCCCTCGGCTATTTGTCAAAAGTTTTCGGGCGACGCCCACTTCACCTGCCTGTCAGGCGACGTCACAAAACCGCAAAAGCTGACAGCGTCAAAATGACGTGTACGCGTTAAGGATGTATTAATATGCCGAACAAAACTGAATTTTCTTCTGAATAGCCGCAGGAAGCCCCGTTCCGAAAGGAATAGAAGAGCGCTGCCGCCGATCGCTCAGTCATTGAATAGTCACATCTGTCGGAGAGCATCGGTTTATTTGCGTATAATGAAACTTTTTGCGTGGCCGTGTACAGTTTTCGAGCACTTTCAGCACGTTTAGACCTCATTTTGCGAACGCTTCTTTGCTGAGGATCCGTTTTAGTGACATTCATAAGCTTCTATTCATGCCGCCGTGATGTTCGACCAGCCACCGCAAGCTAACCAAAGAAAGCGGACCAGTCGCAGACGCCGACACCACCCTCTTCTTCCGGTTATCGATTTTCATACACTGGCTCGGCCCCATCGAATTCTTCTCCACTTGAACGTGCTCCTCGCCTTTCGTAAACCTATTAGATAAGACAAGCCTCTCACTGTAAATAATTTTATTCGTTTTTAAAGCAAACAGAAGTGAGCTCCTCTAATTGAGATGAGCGTTTGTTTGGTCTCTTCAGACAAACCTGCGGGTAACCGCCCAATGCTTGCGTCGGCGGTTACGCAACTTTGACGTCAGGAGATTGGAATAAAAACATACTGTAGTAGTTTTACGTTATAGGGCCCCTGATTGCAGAAAGGGAACGGAAACATGTTAACATTTCTTTATGGTATCGCGCCCCATAATTGATTGCAACGGTGTCTGTCCTATCACATTCAGTAGCTTCTGAGTGATGCCACATACTGCTTAACAACAATGAATAACCCAAATATTTCCTTACAAGAGCAACTATGCGTGGTGTATTCTTCCGGGATGTAACAAATCATCCGTGTTACAATCCCTTATGTTTGTATAAATAAAAATAAATGCCGCACATACGTAATATTCGTGTTAGCATTGTGGGGTCAAGACAACGCTTATTGAGCAGCCTTAATTGCAGGAGGTTTAAAGAAGTAACGGTCAGCAAAAGAAAAAATTACCGACGATTACGTTACTTCCTAATGCGAAATTTGAGCGCAGCAAATAAGCTGTTTCACCTTTTCGATAGATTGAGGCAAAGAAATCGAGCAACACATGTATGCGCTATCACAGAATTTTTTTTTTATTTTTCACACGTATTCCTTTAACAAAGACTCCACTAACAGTTCTTGACAGTCATGAAGGAAGCTTTGTGGTCGGAGAAATAGACTGATATACGTTCGACTTGGTACGCCAATGCTTGATTCTCAAAGACGAGATCTATACAAGTGCCTCGCGAGGTTGTCACAGCCGTGGGACGCGTTACGAGCGAGAGGAACGGGATGTTCTCCCGCATAAGTGTTAGGAAATTGCTGTTGGTCTTTATGTCAACATTAAAGTCCCCCACTACTAACATCGGTGTGGACCGATGGACGGTTAATGCGAGTTGCAGGAAGTGCACGACGTCTTTCGTGAGTGCGGTAGGGGCGAAGTAGGCAGCTACTATTAAGTTCGAGCCGGCGCTTTGACAACCGGAGACTCGCAGGAAGAGGGGGGAGGGGGGCGGCGTGTACACCCAGCGGCAAACGATGGGGGCAGAAGCGCGCGCAGCAAGCGGACAACACGATAAAGGGAGGAGGGAAGAGATAGCAGCGACTGACTGATGCCGCTGACGCCGATAGTGAGTCAACCCCAGCTGCGGAGTTGGTTTCAGGGACAACGCCGCCGATGCCGACACAAACAATATGATACCCTCGCTTCCGCAGCGCTAAGAACCAGGTCTAGCCGTGGGAAGGTGGTCACGTATTCGTCGACGTGCCGGGGCCTACGTGAAATAACCGGCGCTCGGCAACTGAAGAGCACCCTATCCGCCACACAAGAACAGGGGGGGGGGACCCTTTCCTCCTCTTTCTGCATGGCGGCGACGGTGTTCTCTGCAGTCACGTTATCTTGACTCTCTAGCGGCGTCAGCGGCATCCAGCGGTATCAGTCGGTCGCTGCTAGCGCTGGGGGGATGAAAGGGGGGCGGAGCTGGTTACGAGGCCGACGACAACGCCGACGACGACGCGAAACCCAGGAACGGACGCCAAAGAGCTGCGCTCTAAAAAAGAACCACATGGCGGCATGCGCGCGTTGAGCTTTACTTCATTGCTTCAAACAGCCTGCAGTAGCAGTTTGCGCAGTCTCCGGTGCCTCGTACAGCTGCGCAGGCGTCGGCGCTACGCGCTCACCATCCATCGTCTGAACGCGGTGAATGCTGCCCTCGTGACATACGCATCGTCGGCTGGGCCAGACGCCTGAAATACGGGCGTCGGAACGGCCTTTCCGTGACGCTCGCACGACTAGCATAGTTCCATCCGACTCGGTCCACAAGCTGAAACATTCATTCGTCCTCGATTTTGTCGTTGCTCCTGGGGCCTTAACACATGGCACTTGTACTGTCACTACATTTCTTGCCTTCCTTCTTTTTAATTTTCTATGCCGTGGCGTTGCGCTTTTCCATCAGTGCTACGTCGTGTAAGGGCTCCAGACTGTTATATGTGTCCCTTTGACCGTGCCCACGTCCTTTACGCTGACAGCGACAGCCACCATCTTTATCGCAACTACCTTCGTTCTCCGGCTACAACCTCGCCATAAGGCCACGGTGAAAAGAGCATTGACCATTGTCCACCATTACAACCAGTGGTGCCCACTAGAAGTAAAGAGAACCTGCAAGTCCAAAAACCCCAAAATCTTACCAGCTATAGGGGTGCCTAAAATCCGTTAAAATCTCCCTAATCGCACACAAACATCAGAACGAGGTCGGAAACACATTGTTTTGTATAAGTAAAACAGAGTAGAAATAGGTTAGCTTGGGCAGGAAAGTGCGTTTTTTTTTTCGTCTACAATGGGATAAAGATATGGATTCCTAATAATAATAAGCGCTTTGTTGTGCGACTATGTAGTGTGGCAACTTATTGCGAAACGAAACACAAAAAGGGGTGCTTTCCTGTACTGGCCGGAAATGACGTTGACCTGCCCCACGTAGCGATGAAAATTACAGAGTGATGTCGTCTCTTTTATATTTGCATGGTCGCGCGTCCTCTGTGTCTATTCGTTTGCTGGCGTGGCTGGATCTAGGCTCGTCGCCATCATCGGCCCCATAGACGTCCCTCTTGGCGATCTTGCAAACAACGTGCTCGCGCAGCGTGTAACTGAAGCAACATTTATCATTTCTTCGAAGACCGGACCACACAGTAAGAGAGGCATTTGTCAACCCAGTGGAAATTTTGCTGTTTGATGTTGATTTAAGCATATTCAGCTGGCTGACAACGCGATCAGCATCCGCCATGGACCACGCCAGCACCACTACTGATAAAGCAATATTAGCCAGCTGAATTCTTGGATGTATTTCACCGGAACCATTTCGTGAGGCGAAATTCCCTGAAGTGCGTCTGAGAAAATGGCGAAGTGTGAAACAGCTACGAAGTGCTGAAATTACTGGAGCTGTAGTTCACACACAGGTGGCATACATGCATGGGGTGGTATACTGGACGTCGTCAAATTCAGCCATGTTGTCTAATTTTGGTATGACAACTTTTCGGGTCAGAGTGTCCGTAGCAGCCCTCTGGTCCTCTCCTGTTAGGTTCAAAGTGGTGCGATACAGAATTTGACAATATGGCGCCATTTGGCAATGTCCTGAAAAGCACCTGAAAGTAGCATCTGTGCAAGAAGAAATGCGAGGCGCACTGCGTGTGGATCATGGTCATAATTCCCTCTTCCAAAAGGTCATGGATAAGTAGCACGTATTCGACTCGTGGAGCCCGAATTATTGTCAAAAATGTTATATTCTTGCACTACCACAAAAGAAGACAGCGTTGCATGTAAACCACTAAAGATCCCGCCGCCCGCAAGTGAACAACGTTTCCCGCTCCACAGTGCACAAGAACGCTAAATTTAAAGGGAAAGCAGCTAAATTGGCAACACTGATCACAACTGCTGCGGTCCTGTCGGGTGTCCTTGTTCGTCCTGTTTGTCTGCGCGGTTTGTTCGACATATCGATTTACAATCGAATAAACCAAAGCGACGCTCCTTCAAAACAAATACGCAGAATTGATGCGACTGGCGCGCTCCTCTTTCTTTCTTTTATTGTAAGGGGAAGCTTTAGGTAAGGCCTAACGAGGCCTATTCAAATATATGTAAAACGCAAAACGTTTTTCCGAGATATCCCCTGGGCTGATCTTAATGAAATTTGTTGCATTTGAGGGAGAAAGTTGACTGTTGGAAGCGGAATCACGATTTCGGGCATCAATTTTGTTTAAAATATTTTCATGGATTCGAAAGTTTCATAAAAATAGAAGCATGAAGTTTAGAAGAGGAGGAGAAGGGAAAACATTTATTTAAAAAGAAAAAGAAAGGACGAGCGGGTGTCTTTGTTCTTGTGCGAGAGGCGCCCTTAGTCAAGGGCTTCTGCGGCTCTTGCTGTTTGTCTCCCGGGACCGCCGCACCAGTTGCTGCTGGTTACGAGGGTCCGAAGTCGTCAGCACGGCATCCCACTGCTCGGGTGTGGGGTTGGGCAGTTGCGGGGCCAACTTCACGTTGGGGCTTGCGGTTCTGTAAAAGGCATCAACCAGACCAGTGAAAGCGGTCAAATTTGTTTCGTCGATTTATATCTTACGTTATACTTTTACGTTGTCTACAAGGGTTCTGCAAAAGCTGTATTTTAATATAAATACATTTTTTGACATTCATGTCTAACGTATCATAATTGTCCGCTTTAGATGTACTATTATATGCAAATCACATAATTGGGATATCACTTTTAATTGATGAGTTACGGAGTTGTAAACTTGATAGTTTTGTTTTCTGAAAATGTTCGACGTTTGCCACTATTTAATAAAAACTTAACCACTTAAATAAAAAATTCGAAACTAACAGTCACTAGATTTTAAGTTGTTCTTTTAAATCCAGAAACGTCGCCAAATTTGGTGTAGTGGTTGCCGATAAAAACGAATTCTCCTTTTAAATGCATTTACATACGAGCACCAGTGCTAAAGCTTCCTCTTCAGGATATCTCGCCTATCGCGACTCATCTGCATCAGAAAGAGACAGGATACTCCGTCAGAACAATTTGTAGCACTTCTGTGTAGGTTTCAGTTACCTTTTCTCTGTTGCTCAACCATGACGGGCCTAGACCCGCAAAGAGCTGGTGGAGTGCGAAATTACAACTTGATCTTTCTTATTTGTCGCAAGCGTGCAAATTTACAAAACCACGTGGTGTTGTGTTTGTGTTAGTGGTGAAAGTGCAGCCTCTCTCAATATTCTGCGTTTGTACGAACAGGCTGCGTGTCACACGTTGTTCATTCGAGCTCCTATAAGTACATAGAATGTCCTCTTGAGAAAAGAAATGTCATCGCATTCAGTAAGACAATGGCGCATTTAGTAATGTAGCTTTAGGCGATCTCATTACTGAGAAAGCGACTCACAAAGAGGGTAATTGTGCACGCTTGAAAGGACGCTAAACAGAAGCTAGACCTTGTGATGAAATAGTTAACAACACTTCTACAATAATAAAAAAACACTGTTGCTGCTAAAGGAGTAGTGCCAGCTGGAGAAAACGCAAAACAGACATACTGGCGGCAACGCTTGCTCGGGCGTATAGTTAATGTTTTAATAATAAAGGTGGAGTGTATTGTATTCCGAAAGAGTGAATGACTCTGCTTGAGAAGCTTCGAGAATTTCTTGTTGAGCAATAAAGGATAAAATACGCGAATATTAACCTATACGAGATGGCACTGAGTACCGCTGCTAACTTTCGGCGCGAGGTAAAAAAAAAAAAAACTAGAGCTACAGCTAATAATTTTTCATTTATCTATTTAATTAGTTATTCTTTTGTTTACTGCACCCTCAGGGTCAGAGGCATTAGAGATGAGAAATGTGCACGAAATGCTGCACAGTATGCAATAAACGCAGTGACAAGAAAACGTATTGTGTACAAGAGTTTCTTGCAATAAAATATTAGGTATCGTGTGCCAAGAAAATAAACAGGAAAATGCAAAAGTTTCTTGTTTTACAATGTTTGCTAAAATTTCACCGAAAAGAGGCGTTATTAGTATTTCCTACAATATGTGCGGGAAGGTGGATTCATGGGAGGCTGAAAAGACTGCGGAAAATTTCTCGTATCACATAGATCAGTCGCAGCCTGATGACACTGGTCAGCACAGTGGGATGCATAACGTGGTCTTGTAAAGAAGTGTTGCTACAATGACGGATGCTGATGTAATATGTGAAATTAACTTTTCTGTTTCCTTCGAATGATCATCCTATTACAAGCTAAATCACAGACAGAGAGTTTCGGAAAGAATTATATAGTCTAAAGGGGGTAAATGCTTCAGTTAACTGTTGATTCAGCAATTAGGACAAAAGAACTAGCGACGGAATAGGCATGCGTATGATACAACTATTACACACGTCCTGAAAAAAAAAAAACTTCCGTATCTTGTATATGCGCTTCCTTATTTGGATTTCGTCTCAGCTGACCGTGTTAATACTAGCCCAGCGCTTGTCTTATCCGGTTACTAATGCAACGGTGGACGTATTACTGTGGAAATGGTCGATTCTACGACTACCTTTCTAGCGAACCTCTGCTGGAAGCATCAGAACGGCCCGTGCACTCCAAAACCTCTTTTCGACTCCGCGTACTCCGCACTGGTGTCACTCCGGTCATCGGCGCTCAGCACGTGGGGCTCTTTCCTCACAGCCAAGCACGTGCGGAGCCTCGCTTACCGCTGCAGAGTCACGTGGTTCCGTCGAGCTCGCGTCACCGTCGCGTGCAGGAAGCCGTTCTTCTGCGCCCGCCTAGTCGCGGGCAAGGATGAATGAGTGCGGTCGCACCGCGGGGCCTCTCCTGCGCTCATAGTCGCCCAGCTCGCACGTACGCCTCGAGGCTGTCTCTCGCTATCTCTCTCCTTTCCTTTGTACCTTTCAACTTCCTTCACTACCGGGGCGTCCGTGGAGGGCTTTATATATATAGAAGGCTAACCGGGCGCGAGGTGCATCCCGGGCTACCACGTTGGCGGATGTACGACGAGGGTGTTGAAAAGGCATGCGCCCCGGAACAAGCGCCCCGTTTGATCTCCGGGCTTCGGAGAGCACCGTAGCACTGAGGGGTGCACGGACCCTCGCGTCATCTAAAGAGTGAATATCTTGATTTGTTTCTTCACCATACAATGAAGCCCTTCTGTCAGAGGGTATTTCAATGGACGGGCAAGGGATTTACTTTTATTGCACGTAAGTAAAACATGGAAACTGCAATAATAAAGAAGACACTGAATGAACTGAACTGAACTAGCAGAGTGTCCTGTAAAAACAGGACACTCTGCTAAAGCCCGTGTAAGCAGTGGACCGTGCTAGAAAAAAGAAGCAGACAGAAAACCGCGCTCAGAATATGAACACCGATTTCATGAGATGATCGCGATCAAGTTCTTGGAAATTCATCATTAGTCGCGTTTTTTTTTTCTTCTCTACTTCTTTCCTTTTTTTTGCTCTGCCTCAAACGCCGTCTTTGTACCCAGTCACTCGTGCACTCGGCGGGACGCTATCCGGACAATCGAGCAAGCGAATAACCAAGCCAGGAAAAAATGTATTCATATAAAAGCACCATGAGTCGAAAGTGAGCCTTGCTCGCGTGCAGGTGCCTTTTGGATACTGGAAAACGTTACTTAACGCGAATGAGATAAAACGCGAAAGAACAGGCAATGAGAGGCTGTATTTTGTAGCAGCGCTGTGTGTTCGGCTGCATTTGTGAGTATGTAGTTCCTAGGTGACAGATCTCACAATTTCGTTTCTCAAGTACAACAATATTGCTCGGCTGCATGGCTAAACGCTAACACTACACACAATTTAATATCCTCGTCGTTCCGGACACAATTAGCCTGCAATATACTTAGGAAAAAGCAAGACATTTCATGAATCATTTCTCCCCAATGACATTAAACTATGGAATGATTACCGAGGGTAATTTTGATGAAAGCCATGCTTGAAATTTTGAGACTTCCTAAACTTCTAATAAAACATAAGTTTATTATTACTTATGCAACTTCCTTTTTATGATTCCTTATTTGATCGTATGTTGCACCGTATTATAGCCAAAAATCTCTATTGAATCAATGCTGTGGTTGATATTCATTTATACTGTTACCTTTAATACATAACCCAACTTACGTAACTTAAGGAGGGGCTTATAACGCTGAAAGAGGCGACTCGACTCAAGGCGGATGCTGCTAATGCCCAGATAAGCCACTCGTCAGTACCTATAATAGGAATTGAATAGACTCGGAGGTAATGCATTTTGAACAAATAATGGGACCAGAATAAAATGTTGCTTGTATTGATATATCGAGGTATTACCCACTTCATTCTTGTAGGCAAGACGCCGTGTGATGATACGGCTATCTATAAGTTATTATGCGCCTATTCGTCATAAACCTTGGTAACGCGTTGTATCACATGTGGATCAATTCATTTGTCCTTTAGACGCCTCATACTCCGCCCTTAACCTGATAAATTGGGTTGGTCGGCGCCTGCGGAGCCTACGATTTTCTAAGCACGAGTTGTATTGAAAACTGGAGGTGTCTTTGCAACTATAGCTGTCGCTCATCTTTGTGATCAGTGAAGCACGTTAAACTACTGTTGCGCTTCTGAAAGGGAAGAGTGCAAGCGTGTTAGAATTCTTTTTGCTTGAGTTCTATTGCTTTCTTATTGCTTTCTGTTCCTCCCCCTCCCCCAGACTGTGCCACCAAAGCAGATCACTTTAAAGCTAAAGCACGCGCGACCGCACAGTGCAACGGTATGGGGGTACCGCTGGCAGGGTAGTTTCGTTCAGTGCCGCATGGGGGCATCGTGGTAGGGAGAGCGTCAGGAAAGAAACCATTTATGATAACTCAAAGGGAAGCTCATTACTTTTCGAAGCGAGATCAGGATGCCTTAGAACACGCACCTATAAAGCGAGATATAAGAAGGAGGAAGAAGCATGTGCTTGCTGTGGTAAAGCTAGGGAAACTACGGAGCATGTTTTATTAGAATGTGAAGACGTCTACCCAGCGGTCGATTTAGGCACCACTGGCCTCCTTGAAGCCCTTGGGTTCAGAGGGAGCAGTGGTAAAGCAAACATGTCCGCAATAGACATTAGTAAGAGGCGACTGGAGGATTGGTGGAAGAAAAGTAGGGAAACGACAAAAGACGGAGACGTACAAAAGCACAGTTCGCAATAGGGGATCAGGAAATTTGGGCGTGGTAGTTCATAGTGTTTTTTGTGTCTTTTTTCATTGTTTAACCTAGGTAGAATATTAGGCAGTACAGTAGCAAGAGCTTGGTGGCGCAACCCACCGCCCCGTTCCAAAGAGGACACTCATAACATCCATCCATCCATCCGTCCTCGCATTCTTCCCTCGTGACCGCTAGCGCTTTGAGACGCTGTCGTTGAGATGCCGCGCCTCTGTTCGCAGCGTCTGCGATCGGAGGCGACAAACCGGAGCCAACACGGAGGCCCAGGCAACTTCCTCGTTCGCTGGCTTCGCGGCTTCACACGAACAGCGCCGATTTCACGAGCTGGCCAGTGATGCTTGAGCGTAAAAAGCATTGTAGGCACGATTGCGTGCTGCCACCGCTTCTTGCGTCATTTTGCCTTGGTTCTTCACGAAAGCTTCTGGTACATCGGTACCCGCAGTGCATGACGTCTAGATAATTTTTGCTTCTCATTTTTGTCGCAGCCGCACGCGAAGCGGCAGTCAATAAGAGTGGGGGCAAAGAGCAAGAATTGCTTAGGCAGCAAGTTCACCTGTTTCCATGACGTTTACAGGTTCTTTAGCCGCATTGAAGCACGCAGGGCATGTAGGCTCACAAATACGCGCCCGGTAACTATCTGAACTCTCCGATAAATTTGCTTTCAAGCACTGTTTTTGCTTAGAAACATATTTCTATGTGATTCCATGGCGAATATTTTCTTTTTTTTTGTTAGAAACTAAACGCTTGGCCCTACGCATAAGACCAAGAGAATTTCAGATCAATTGCATTTATCGATTATGCGCAGCCAAGACACATTCTATGAGCTAGTAGACCTAGTTGACCTTCCTCTGTCGTTCGCCGCGCGAAGGAACTTCGTGAATAACGTTAATGTCACCAACATATAACTCCCCCTCCAAAAAGGAATGAAAGAAGTAACATAGTGGCAGAATTGCAAGGTAGTTTCATTATGCATCGTGGCAGGCCCCTTGCCAGCAGCTGAAAACAGCCCCCGAGTAAAGTAAGTTATGCGCGGGAAGAATGCGCGTGGAACAGCTGGTGTTGCACCCCCCCCCCTCCCCCGTCGATGCGTACAGCCTAGCAGCGCCAGCATGTATATTAGCATGAGAATTACGCAGAAAAGACAGTAGTGCGACGGACAAAACATTTCAGTACGGTCATTATGCATGTTTGTCTTGCTCTTTTTGCAAGCTAACAATGAACAAAACGTTGCAGCAGCACGTAGTAGTTTCTACTGTAAAAATATGTTATGGTACACTGCAATTCATATAGCATTTGTATAGAATAGACCGTTTGAATTACAATATGCGTGGCATACTACACGGTTTAAGTTGTATAATAGGCCGGACACTATGAAGTTAGCGTAATCGTGTGTAATAAAGCAGTGATATAGCAAGGTTAAACCTAAGCCAAACAATTTTGACAACCACAAGTGCTATTGTCTAACGGATGCAGAAGATACAAAAAGGAAGAAAAACAAGAAATCACAATAAATGTTTGAAAACCACTGAAATCACTGCTGCAGCATCGTCATCACTGCACATCTATATTGCACATGTATTTCTCATGCCCATGAGCGCCCGAATTATCTCTTTCAAATTCTGCTCCAGTTGTGTTTATCGTTACCATCCATCATCATGGTCAGCCAATTTTATGTCTGCTGCAGGGCGAAGGCCTCTGCCTGCTATCTCCAATTACCTCTGCCCTGCACCAACGGATTCCAACTCGCGCCTGCTAATTTGTTAATTTCCTCCCTCCACCTAGTCGTCAGTCGTCCTCGACTGCGATAACCTTCCACTGACACCCATTCTGTAACCCTAATGATCCACCAATTATCTAAACTACGCATTACATGGCCTGCCCGGCTCCATCCTTTCTTCTCATTGTCAATTAGAATAACGTCGATCCCCGTTTGCTCCCTGAACCACACCGCTCTCTTCCTGTCTCTTAGCGTTACTCCTAACATACTTCGTTCCATCGCTCTCTGCGAGGTCCTTAACTTGTTCTTGAGCATCTTTGTCAATCAAGAAGTTTCTTCCCCATATGTTAGCACAGCGATAATGCTTTGATTGTACGCCTTTCTTTTCAATAATAGTGGTAAGCTTCCAAACAGAATCTGACAGTGTCTGCCGTATGCACTCCAACCCATTTTTACCCCTCTCTGAATTTCCCTCTCCTGATCAGAATGCCCTGTGAGTAATTGATCTAGCTAACCGTATTCCTTCAAAAACCCTAGAGGCTGATTGGCGATGAAGAACTCTTGATCCCTTGCCAGGATATGCATCATTATCTTTGGCTTCAGCATATTATTCTGCATCCCTAATTTTACGCTCTCTCTCTGAAAGTCCCCAATCATTTGTTGTGACTCATCCCTAGTTTTGCTGAGCAGGACAACGTAATCTGCCAACAGAAGGCTGCTGAGATATTCGCCCTGAACCCTCACTCCTAAGCCTTCCCAGTTTAATAGCTTGAATACTTCTTCCACGCACGCAGTGAATAGCATTGCAGAGATCGTGTCTCCTTATCTGCCCCGTTTCATTGTAGGTATCTTCCTACTTTTCTTGTAGAGAGTTAAGGTAGCTATGAAATCTTTGTAGATATTTTCCAAGAAATTTACGTAAGCCTTCTGTTCCCCTTGATTACGTTATGCCTCTATGACTGCTGGTATTGCTACTGAATCAAACGCCTTTCGTAATCTATGAAAGCCATGTAGAGAGGCTGATTGTACTTTGCAGATTTCCCGATTACCTGATTGATGTAATGGATGTGATCCATAGCAGCGTATCCCTTCATGAAGCCAGCACATTCTCGTGCTTGACTTAAGTCAAGTGTTGTTCTTGTTCTATAGTAAATTGACGAATATTTTATATAATACTGGAAGTAGGCTAATGTGTCTATGATTTTTCAACTCTTTAAAGTCTCGCTTCTTGTGGAATGTATAATGTTGACAATCTTCCAGTTCCCTGGGGCCCTTCATTCCGTGAGACATTTCGTATACAGGGCTGCAAGCTTTTCAAACATGATGGCTCCTTTATCACTGAATAAATCGCCTGTTATTCTATCTTCTCCTGCCACGTTTCCCTCTCTCATGTCTTGCAAGCCCCTTCCAACTTCATCGCTAGTTATAGAAGTGGACTCTGTAAGCTGTTCATTACAACTTCGAATCGAAGAACCGTGGCTGATCTGGATGCTGTACAGGTCAGAAAAGAATTCTTCCGCTGCTTTTGCTATAACTTCGAAATTCCTGATGATATTACCCTGCTTGTGTTTCAGTGCATACATCTTGACTTGTCCTATGGCAAGTTTTCTTCTGACTGATTCCGTGCTGCGTTCATTTTTGCTGCTTCCTTAGTCTTTCTGACGTTCTAATTTCGAATATCCCTTACTTGCTCCTTGTTCAACAGTTCTGACAATTCCGCAAATTCTATCTTATCTTTTGTATTGGACACTTTCATTCTCTTTCGTTTCGTTATATGGTCTTTCGTTACTTCAGAGAGTTTACCTACTGGTTGGCTTGGTGCCTTGCCTCCGACTTGAATTGCTGCTTCTGAAGCCAATCTAGTTACGGTTTCGTTCATTAGCTCTATGTCATCTTCATCGCTCTGTTGTAACCTCTAGTAAATTCCAAATAGGCCTGTTGCGTACTTGCAAATTCATGCGAAACCCCAGTACTTTGAGCTGCCTTTTTCCTCTTAGCAGACTGGCGTTCTCTGTAACTACGATATGTGTAGTGAGTTTCATTTCACCTAACCAGTAATATTTCACCAGCCATGCCTCAGCTAGTTATTTAATAGGTAACAAGGTCCACTGAAATGGTGAGCCACAGAAGACACTCCATTCAGGCAGCTTCCTATTGTCTCACAGTCTTGATACGAATGGTGCGTTTGACTGGTGGCATTCCAGCCCTTAAGAGCGCCCTGGCAGGCTGGCTTAAATTTGACAGGTCGAAATAGGATGTTCGGAACGCATTCGTCAAATTCATTCAGGACACCGTGCTCCGGCGGAGTGCGCTCTGGCGCGCTCTTACCTTCGGGATATGGGTGCGAAAAAGATTCGACAGAATGGTTATCGTGCGGCTGCAACGATTCCTCTGCGAGCAGCAAAATGTTCGCCTCGGGCATGCTTTGTCTGGCTCTGACGTCGAAGGCCTCGTAACCTGTGCAACTCGCGTTGTAGTGCGGTAGGAGCCAGCAGATTGTACCGTAAGTTCACTTGAAGCTGTTGTTCTATTACCAGGAAATTCCTAGTGAAATGCATTGAAATTCCTAAGGTAAAGTAAAACTTGAACAAAACGTGTTAGGATGATAGTCGTAACGGGCGGGTGCGCTAAGAACGCTAGAGCACTACCTTGCTTCCAGTGAGATTGACTGCCTATCTTTTCAAATCCATTTTTGTTCCACACACACACACACACACACACACACACACACACACACACACACACACACACACACACACACACACACACACACACACACACACACACACACACACACACACACGAGCGCGCACACACACGCACGCACGCACGCACGCACGCACACACACACACACACACACACACACACACACACACACACACACACACACACACACACACACACACACACACACACACACTCGCTTTCAAGCAAGATTTGCTTGGCGTCGTGGCTGGCTCTCTCGAGGGCCACAGGGGTTTGGAATATGTTGCAGGCGCTTAGTGGCAGCGCGAGTAGGGCTCAGACCTAATGTAAAAACAACAACGATCGCTCAATGGCAACGATGTGTGCAAGGCAGCGTTTCCAGCGCACCCATCTGATGGATCACCCGTGAATACAGCGCGCGGTAACTATTTACGGCTAGAAACGGAGGGGAAGATGTACAGGTCCTCAGTCATACAAGGTTGTGGATGGCTGAAAGCTTGGTCCTGTGAAAGAAGCGGCCTGGAAACACTCTGAGTGGAACGCATGAGAGATCGAAAAGCTCCTTTCTGGCACCTCAAAGCTTCCTTTTACTTTTCTGTAGGTACGCGCATATACCGAGGAATGTGATCAAAGTTTTAATATTTGAACACCAAAATATAAAATTTAACAACATTCTTCTTCACTTGAAGTTTAGCAATGAAACTTCCATTCTATTCGATGTAAAAATATCCAATAATGCTCCTGAAAATGTACTTTTTTGATACCAAGGGCACAACTGCCACTCATGGAGATAAGTATCTTAGTGACTGGGAGTGTGAATGAGTAGGTGAGGGTTTCTGGCTCAACTATATTCTTTACAAGATATGCCTACTGGAATCAATAAAAACCTCACGTAGGCAAGCAAAGGATAAATAGAGCAATTTTGGGAGTGACTAATTGAGTTTTGTTACTCGCACGTCCGTCACATTATTTATGTCTAATATTTCACGAATTGGACCGGCCATCGATTCATGACATAGTACTCGTTCATGACATGGATGGATGGATGGAATAACTTCACTGAAATGTCCTGCGAGCTACGGGGAGCAAGGCTCCATAGAGCGGGCTACTCCCACGTTGGGACCGGGAGTTTTAACTGCCTGGCCGCATCGTGGGCTCGCTGGAGGGCCCAGAGCTGCTCCTCCAGGTCCGTGCTGCGTAATGCTTCTTGTAGCCTGGCGGAGTCTTGATTCTTGGTTGCGTGGGTCCGACCACACGGGCAGGGCAAGTGATGTACGTCTAGTGTGCTAAGGCAGTTTTCGCAATATGATGTTGTGTATAGCTCGGGCATGTGATGTAGTGATGCAGTCTGTTCTGCGTGTGGTACGTTTTGGTTTGAAGCATTCTGAACGTGAGGGCTTGACGCCTTGTGAGCTTATTGTGAGGTGTGCTGTATATTCTTCATAATGCACTGTAATCGTTATAATGCTCGAGGCTCCAGCCAAATGGATAAAATCTTAAGGTGCACCTGTCTCTTTTGATGCTAAAAATCTCACAAAATAGAATAAAGGACACATGAACAAAAACATTCCGAGCGAACCTGTCTTGCGATTGCTGTCAATGTTAATGCGATTAATATTTCGCAATGCACCGACGCACCGTATCGCTAAAGACTAGTTTATTCTAAATCTGTAATGGTCCCTCTGAGACTGCCGCTGGTTCGGCTACACGCGACACCCAATTTTTCCGATGTGCGCCCAGTTGGCTATGACACTCGCACGTACCAATGTCGGTAATGCGCTTGAACGCACTACGACGACGGTATTATGACGCCGTGACATAGAAAGAACGACATGGATGAAACGAAAAGCAGAGTATGACGACGACCACATGGCAACAGTAAGATTATGATTCTGAAATATTCGCAATGGTATAAGACGACACAGTCGCTGCGACGGCATGGGGACAATGGAATGGTGACAATAGCGCGACGGTCACGGTATGTTTCCAGCGCGATCATTCATGTGACACTCAATCATTCGAATTAGTAACCGACTTCTATCATGCTGTCCATGCGTCTATACTAATTGATGCCACATTTATCAATTTCGTTAAAGCATTTCATAAAATTACTTACAGTTGTCTGACAAAGAAACTTGACTGCCTTAACATAAGCAGATACATTCTGACTGGATAAGTAGTTTTTTATCTAACCGTTATCAATTCGTTACTGGGAATGATTGGTCGTCTTCAATATACAAGTTGAATTTGGGGTACAAGGCTCAATTTTTGGACCGATAGTTCCTCCCCCACCATCTATTCCATTGCCCCCTTCCCTTTAAAGAGGGATAAATAAAGTTTTTCATCATTATCATCATCTTCTTCATCATCTGCATTAACGACATTATTAACAGCCTTACATCTACTACTGGTTTATTTGCAGATAACTGCACGATTTATAAACAGATTACTCACCGCGACGAAAACACGGCTTTACATAAAGAACTCGACAGCTGTTCCACTTGGTGTGATCAATGGCAAATGAAAATTAATGCTTCTACAACCAAAGTTATAACATTTAGGACTGCTAACCTTGAAGCTTCAAGCTTGCTAAGCTTGAAGCGCACCAAGCTTGAAGCACACACGTCTACACTGACTGCACCAATCCCTTCGACTTGGACCCCCCATCTGTACTCTATCGACTCGAGACAGCAGTAGTTTGCCGACTGTGGCTTTCTGTCGCTTTCACAAGGTATTTCGCTTTCCGAGTCGGTGTGGATGAGAGCGTGACTTGCAGTCACTCCGGCGCTGAGGAGACTATCGAACACGTATTTTGCCACTGTCCTCGATACAACGCGCACCGGCTGTTACTAGCGGCCGTGCTGGTGCGCCTTGACGACAGGCCACTTTCAGAACAGACAGTCTTGAAATGCCGACATGAACTCTCGTCACACCGAAAGTCGGTCAAGATTTTGTTGACCTTTTCACGTGGCAGTGGCCTATTCGCAAGCGTATAATGATCCCATCCCGTACCCACCCCCCTTTTTGTTTTCACGCCGTACTTTTTGTACCCGCTCTTCTTTCCTTCTTTACTCCCCTTTTCCATTCCTCTAGTACAGGGTAGCAAACCGGAGGCTTTCACGCCGGTTAACTTCCCTGCCTTTCTCTCCTTTGCATCTCTCTCTCGCTCTCTCTCCAACTGTACAAAAAAAAATTACAACCCAAAATCGCCCTAGTAAACAGCATGTACACAATTTTGACGTTTTACCCGTTACACGCCACGGGATACAAGCATGGAATTTGCTCGAAGTGAATTTTACTCGGAAATCGACCTTGGAAAAAAACAAAACATATGCGTATTAGTACGTGAAAAAATGAGCTTCATAGCGTGGGTGTGTTTATTACGGGGTGTTTTTGGGTGCTCTTTAAAGTGACCTTTACCTCGCATTTCTATGCAATTAGCTTCTACAGGTATATAGAATTGAAGATCTCCAGTTTCACCGTTTTCCTTGTGTCCGCCAGAGGGTTGGTATTGGTTACATTTAGCATGGCCGACGGGGAGTCGTAACGTCTGTAACGATTATAAACAGTGGACGGCTAGCCTTACATTTCTTTTGCTATTTTTAATGTTTTTTGACGCACATAAATATCATACGGCACTTTCATACTACAGGGTAAGTCCTCTAATTAATGTTTACGCTTTCCGAAGTAAAGCACTCGTAAAACGTAAAACACCGTCTTATTTTACGCTTTAAGCTAATTAGTTCTCTGTTGGTAAATTGTTCTGCTGGTTCTTCTGATAAACAGTCGAATCGAAACTGTGCCGCACTTTACATTTGAATGTGCGTCTTTGTTGAATTTAGTTATGTTTTGGTGCGCGATTCCATCGACCAAATTATCGTTATAAAGCTAGTTCTTACATTTTTCTCGCTCAGAATTGCAGTACGGCAGCATTAGGAATTTTAAAACCTACTGTCCAAACGAACGTTTACAAACATCACCACTGATGTTCCCGCCAACGCAATGGTAGACAAATGAGTGATTTATATGTATAAATTTCAAAAATTTGGCAACTACTCTGCTACCGCAGCGTCTCCACAAGCAATAGACCGCTGACTGTTCAAATAATGACAACGTGAATTCGTGTGAATACAACACCCGGCATGTGAACAGGGACCGACTGGAATCATCTGCCCACCGACGAAGTGCACCACTCCAATCCTAGCCACTTCAAGCCATTCATCGAAGACAGAGCACAAATGTAATGCCCACTCCTAATGCAAAACCCCGCACCAGGGGCATTTGATGTGTGAGTAAATAAATAAATAAATCACACTTTGCAGAAGTCCTTAGAGAGCCAATATAAAAAAAAAAACTGCAAGAAATCGGTACGTTTTCATGTTGCTGCAATTAAATACAGGTGAAGCACCGACAAAAGATGTGAAAGAAGGGCTAATTGGTGCCAATTCATTATCAAATACCGCGCAACAACAACAAGAAAAAAAGCAATGAACACAAAGCAAGCGAACGTACAAAGTGGCGACTCTTTGCCGTTTCTTATCTGAAGAATCGTAAAGAACCAACTAATACAAGTGCATATTAGTTAATGCGTGTGCATGCGCATTGGTTTATCATTTATGTTCCTTACAATTAAATTCAGTTGAAAGTTAGTGTTCTGTGCGTTCACTTTTTCCCTGTCCATCGTCTTGCCGTCGGGCTGCAGTTGATAATGAACGTGTAAGTCGACTGCAAACGAGCAATATAGAATCAATAAATACACGCACGAACAAGGGCGCGCTAAGTGTCAATACATTGACACAGCGTGATTTTCGGTAAGGGCGGTTACCACAGTTTTCGCCCCAGATCACGGCAACGCAGTCACTGAATACGCGTACTTAAGTTTTATGATGGTATACTTGAGACTGAAAGGATCCACCGCTTAACCGAGTTCTAACGATGTGCGCTGCCTCCAGAGTCGCCCCCAGGCGGAGGCCTTGTGTGTCGGTGAACCGCGACGGCTGCCGCCGCTACGCTGTCCGCAGTGCCGGCAGCTCCGCCGGGGTGGGTGAGCGGCGTATCGCTGCAAGCCGGGAGTCGTCACGGTAGCTCTTCACGGTGCCGTCGGCCCCGCTTCGAATTAGGCCCAATGCGCGCACCCCTCGCGAGCTACACCGCTTGCGGAGCGCGATACAGGGACGGCCCGCCCACGCAGGCCGCTGCTTGCGGTGTGCTCCGAAAGAACCGCTCCTTTGGCGGTGCCTTTACGCCATGGAGAAAGCAAAAAAAAAAAAGAAAGCTAGGCGGGAACTTGACGTCACAGGGATAGTCCTTTGACTTTTCTTTCACTGTTATGCGCGAACAAAAAAGCCGCCGCACCACCACGTGTCCCCAGCGAGCTCGACCCCGAGTGATTTGATCTTGGCACCTTTATGTCAAGGCGTTGTGGTTGGCCTACGTTGCCAACAACTGCGGACGTCTTCTCGCAACTTACTCGCTCAACTTGCTAGTTCTCTTGCCATGTAGCGTATTTGTTTTCCTCGTGTTTTCTCGTTGGAGCAAGCGGCTGCATAGACCACGTGTTCCTGTTACTTTCGTTTGTTTGCTCGAAGAAGGAGCAATAAATTATATCTCGCGCATTCACGCTCGATATCACCTGGAGCGATCACGTGGTAGTAAAATAATTGGTTTTTAATTATGCTAGGTGAAGTGATTTCCGAATTTCTTTCCTTCCGCCGTGCTTTACAGGCTTAAAAAAAAAACCGAGTGATTACCACAGCCATCTTATGAGCTAACGTTCTTCGTTATACCCAGGCAATGACCATAAGAAAGAAAGCAACTGGCGACGCTAAAAAAAGAACTCACGGTATAGCAATGAATTTTGCATGTCTTCACATGTGTGAGCTTCATCATACTCAGCTTTACATCTACTGCAGAGTTTACTAGTCAGCCATGGAGTACACCGACAGAATACATCCTTCGTTTTGAAATTTTCAAATATCCACTCTGTACTTGGCCACTGTTAACATTTTTTTCTATTTATTGGCACCCATAACGTCACATTGATAAAGCTTCAGTTGTTTTTATTGCGATAGCAATAATACGGACAATCCAGGCGCATTATTTCCGTCGTCGTGGCCATGATGTTCAGTCTAAATTCACAGGGCAATGACACCGTCGCAGCGCGCCGTAGGCTATACTTGCGAGTGAAAGCACGCAACGGAAGCCAACGATATCGGCTCCATCTGGCGCACGCGAGAAAGGAAAGCGGAGAGCGCACCGTATTCCGTCGCGCGAAACGCCGTGGAGGAATGGGAGTGAGGGAACGGGGGTGGGTGCGAGGCGTTGTGCTTAAGTTGTGCTCCGGCAGCGACATAGTATTTCGCGACCGGGCGCAAGGGGAACTGATCATCGCAGCTCAATCTCCCGCGCGAAAAGGAAGAAAGTGGGGAGGCAGCGCGGAAGGGAGTGGCGGGGGGGGGGGAGGGGGAGCGAGAGGCGGCTTGTACTCCGCCAGCAGCTGCGTGGTTTTCGCCGTCGCGCAGGCCAATCTTGAAAGCGACCTGCAGACAGCTCGTACCTTTGTGCGTGCTGTGTTCTCGCCAGTCAGTTTGCGTTGAAGCAATAGAAAGCACGAAGGTCACTTCGCTCGCTGCTGCTGCCGTGCTTGCTCGAGCCAGCGTTTGGATAGCCAGTGCTCGCAGTCATCGAGTTTGATCGGATCATTTCAGCCTTTGTGCGCTGACGACACGCTTGTTAATTGACTAAGGAAGCGAATGTTTTGAAGTTTATATGGCCGGTAAAACTAGTATCCTAACATCGTATAACTATCTAGTATTTTGCCATTGCAATCGATGATTAGCCTTTCCGGCGAAACTTCGACTTCCTTATTTTAAGCAATCCAGTACTTCTGAGAGGGAGCTTCTGAATCAATACATTCGTTTTTTTTTTCTGTCTGTAAATTCCAAAGCTCTCGCAACACATAGCGTTTTCATTACTTGTAGCCTCGGGCTCGAATATTACGGCGAATAAAGTTAATTTTCTTTGGTCGTCTTTGTCAGTTTCACTCATAGCTGAAGCCTCAATAGATTATGCTTAAATCCTGATTATTGGAACTGTACAAATGTCAAACTTGCATAAAATTTGGAACAAAACGTGATCTTGTTCTTCGTCTTTTTTTTTTCTGTGGGTTATATCTCAAGAAATGATGTATATGTTGTCTGAGTTCGCTTAATCCTTCATCAAGGAAACAGCAAGTACGCAATCCCTTTGACACACATGGTTCTCTCAATGTCAGCAACACACGGTGAAGTAAACAGCGTAGCTCTATATAACAATAAAGATCGCTAATGCCTTGTCAATCGCAATTTTACTTGTTTTTTCAAATGACGTTATTCTGTTCGAAATCTTTTTCCAGTGAATAAACTTTATCGACTGTTATATTCCCTGGTGAAAATGAAGGAGACGGGCATGGTTTCAGGGAAGCTTTGCGGTTGAGCGACCGTACGATCACTTTTCAGGAGAAGACGCCTATTGACCCTAAAAAGTGAAGCCGACTATCGATTATTATTTTTCATGGGGCCTACATGATAGCTCATTCGACACATATAAATACGTTCTACTCCGGCGGCGGCAGCGTAGCAGCGGCAGCGCACTGCTCGGCTGCGCGCAGCCACGCTGGCCTTATCTCGGAAACGATCTGCGATGAGCACAGAGTATAGGAGCGCCGAGGGCTCATAGCCTCGTGTGCTCTGTGTCTCCACCGCTTAGTTACCGTTGAAGCGCGAGGAAGCAAGAAGGTAAATTCGCTCGCTGCTGCTACCGCTCTTCCTTACGTCATCGTTTCGACCGCGAGTGCCCGCGCTCATCGAGTAAGGCGTGTCTACTTTTGCCTGCGCGTGCCTGACACCATGCATGTTAATTTAGCTAGTAAACAAATGTTTTCGCATTTATACGACCGGAAAAACTACCTTCATTTCCTATAGCTATCTACTAATTTGCTTTAGCAATCGATGCTTCGTCTTTCTGGCGAACAACGAATTTCGATTCAAGAGCGTCAAATGCCCCAGTGAGGGAAAAAACCGGCGGCGTCTGCAGCAATGATATTTGCTTTGGCTGCGACATCGCGCCACGAGCGCGTTCCCATTGTGACGTAACGTCCCGCTCTCGCGGGCTCGCGCTCGCTGGCCCGGGCCTCTACGGAGCAGAGTGGGCGAAAGTACGCAACCGCTGGGTGAGAGGGCATTGCCTCCACGCCACGTCAGCCTTGCTCGCGGAAGCCTGTGTTATCCGCGCGTTCCTTGCCCGCGCAAGCTCTCGCCTGCGTTCTAACTGCGAACCGGCAAGGCAAAATCAAAACATGCCAGTGTCTCAACGCGCTCACTTGCCCGCGATTGAGTTCATAACTCGAAGGACGACTCAACGCGCTTCAGTTGGACAATAATGTTGTGGCATCAACAACTCATAAGTGCTTAGGTGTCTTCGGATTCTTTCATTTACGAGTATACCGGGCTTACTTTTGGAAGCCCAGACAGGAGTAGTTTATTGTTTCATTATTTTACGTTATTTCATACTATGTTCCCTCATGGGAATAGAAATACTAAAAGCCTAATAAGCAAGCCAAACATTTTGAAACACACAGATGATTGCAAACAAATATCATGGCGCCATTACATTTGCTGAATATAGGAATGGCATAAAAAAAAATGGCTGTGGCTTAGCTAAGGTTAAGCCCAGGATGCGAAGCATACTAGCCTTTATTTTAACGCGATAGCGTTAAGGAGCTCGTGTCGCAGAAAAGCCGGTGTCGTCGGCGTCGGCTCAGGCGTGCGTCGCTTGCCCAGGCGCACATTTCGTTGCCGCGCCGGACGCTGCGTTGCTCGACGCTTACCGCGTCCGATGCGGGGCGCGTAGTCGCTCCGCCGTAGCCCCTTGTGTTACACCCCTTGGCGGGTCGACGAGAACGCTCTCGCGTTCCACTCTTGAAGGCGAAGCTTAAGCGTCCGCTTTGCAGCTGTTATGACGTCATATGGTAGCTACGCGGCCGCGCGCGGCGCAGCAAGGAAGAGCGTGGTTGTGCGGCTAGTATGCTTCGCATAAAAGAAACATTTAATACCTAAGAGATACAAAAAAATGGCTGTGGCTTAGCTAAGGTTAAGCCCAGGATGCGAAGCATACTAGGCTTTATTTTAGCTGTTGAACCACTGTTTAGCCTGGTGAACTGCTGTTGCTTGGCTATATTTGGTTCGACTAGACGAAGAAACAACTCATGCAGGCGAGCGCACGAGCTGAGACCCGGCTATGTAGCTACGCGGCCGCAAGCGAGCGCACGAGTTGAGCCTCCGCTTTTGCAGCTGTCATGACGTCATATGGTAGCTACGCGGCCGCTCGCAGCGCAGCAAGGAAGAGCGTGGCTGTGCGGCTAGTATGCTTCGCATAAAAGGAACATTTAATGCAGGACACTAAAAATACACCTGCACTACAGATAAGACGAGGCGGTTTAGTTTGCCAGGGTTTGCGCAAGGGCATTCCATTCGCGTACTTTGTTGACAGGAAGCAAGACAGATATGCGTTTGCTCTAGTATACGGCATTAATATCATTTCATTATGCTTACGTTCTGTTCGTCGCAATTCATTAAATAAAATCTAAATGTCAAATATAATTCTAGTGTTGTTGTCAATGCTGTTTTATATTGTTTGTATACGGTGTAGATTGAGGTGAGCTTCTAGTGTTTGGAGTCCAGATTGCAACGTTTGGTCGGTGACTGAAGTGTGCTACTCATAAGCACAGCAGGTATATCTAAGTAATTTCTTTGGTACTCTTTCGATTATGACTATGCTAGTCTTTGTGTGCGAGTTCCAGACAGTGCCTGCATACTCGACCATTGGCCTAATGACCATCTTAAATGCCGTTAATTTGCTAGCACTGGTGCGGTTGTTGAAACGGTGCTTTATTAACCATAACTTTGTTTTGCGGCCGTGGAAGCGTACTAAACTTGTGGGTTGTAGCTCATGTTATGCCGAGATATATAAATTTCTTGCCTTATTCGATGTCTGTACTCTTGTAAGTGCAAACTAGTTCATTTATTTACGCGTAATAACCATGTGGGCGCATTTCGCGATGGTTAAGGTCATATGCCCCTGTAGACACCAATTCTCTATATTGCTATCAAAAAGTCGTTTATGCATCAGTCGTCCCGCAGATTCAAATGCCGGAATAAACAACTCAGTCGTCCGCGAAAAAGCAGCACATCACGGGAAATTTGCAAGTTAGGTCGTTGAGCAAAATAAGAAAGAGAAATGGCCCTAAAACCGGGTTCTGCGGCACCACCGTAAATACGGGGGCGAGGGAAGGATTCGAAGCGCCTATGCCGACAAATTGTTTTCGATATGTCAAGAAACAATCAAGCCAATGCAAAATATTTTGTTGCGTAGGATGCTTTTAGAACACAGCTCTTACAGGCTGTCCCATAAGTTGGTTGCTGCACTGCGAAAGCTGGCCAGATTTCATCCAGTCAGGAAGGTGAGCTCCTCCGCTTTGTGTTAGCCTGCCCTCACTTTTAGCCGTGGCCTAATTGGTTGGATGCCCATGCTGCGAGATCGTGCGAGTTTCAGCGGACACATTTTCAAATCCGGATAAGTCGAATATTTTCTTATAATATTTTTTTTCGCTGCCTGACTCCATACACCGCACCGCGCTCCTTGAGTCGTACTTTTGTTCCTTTACGTTCTGTAGCGTGTTCGTCGGTTGTCCGCGTCCTACGATTGCTCCTCATAGAAGTCGATAAAAACATCTAAAGGCAGTGAGGATAGCAATAGGGGCTTGTTGGTACGGCATATCTTATTTTGTTATAGCGCAAGCTTGACAAGGACAATAGAAGGCACACCTGACACACACAGCGCTATGTGTGTCAGATGTGCCTTCTATTGTCCTTGTCAAGCTTGCGCTATAACAAAATAATCTAAAGCAGGCCCTTACTATAAGGCTGGTTGTGTTTTTACGGGTATGATGTCGCTTTAGAGCGAAACTGTATGCGGATCACACCTAGCCAGTGAAGGCGGAGCTTGGGCTCGATCACTGGCAGCACCATCAAGATAAGTTAAGGCTTTCTGGCTGTTGGTACACTCCCCCCCCCCCCCCCCTCCTGAACTACGTCACGCAGAAGAGGCCCACATAGAAGTTCCGTGCAGCGCACTGCGAAGCCACTGTGTTGAAAAGGAAGCGAGGAAGATATGCAATGGTTAACTCCGGCTATACGGAGAAGACCGAGGGGGTGACGGCGGCGTCAACAATTCGCTTAGTTCCAGGAGGCTTGGAACTCCATGAATAGCTTCGGGGTTAAAAAAGTCCCGGCATGCTCGGCATGCTGCTGCATGCTTCTGAACGCAAATGTTTTTCTGGAAGTGACCAGTGTAAACATAATAATAATAATAATAATATTTGGAGTTTTACGTGCCAAAACCACTTTCTGATTATGAGGCACGCCGTAGTGGAGGACTCCGGAAATTTTGACCACCTGGGGTTCTTTAACGTGCACCTAAATCTAAGCACACGGGTGTTTTCGCATTTCGCCCCCATCGAAATACGGCCGCCATGGCCGGGATTCGATCCCGCGACCTCGTGCTCAGCAGCCCAACACCATAGCCACTGAGCAACCATGGCGGGTACCAGTGTAAACAGTCTGTGCATTTGTGCTGTGCTTGCGAGTGAGTGTCTCGCGAGTCTTCATTGCCCGGGAATGTGGATTTCGCTCATGCTGGCATATGCCTAATAAGTGCCGCACGCCCAATTGGCGGAGCAATTACAAATCGGGGCCAAAATATGTCTTCCAGTTTCCGCAAGATGAAGAAGGCCAGAATGCCTGGATTAGCGCAATACCACGTGCAAATTTCATTGCACCACCGCACTCCAGGGTAAGATGTTCAACACTTCTTTAAATATTTACTTTTGGACAATATGGGGAGGTTAATTGCTCAATTACAGAAAGTGCCTTTAAATCACGAATGTTGTTAGAATAAAGGTTAGAACAAATTTTAACTTCCTTCTTGGTTTGTAAACTTCACTTCATTGAGGCCGACGTCGTGCTGGAGGTCTCTCACCTTGACGACCTTACAGGACCCAGCGTCACTGCACCACTCTCGCACCTCCGTCTTCGCCCAGGCGCAGTCCCATCGAAGTTTCCTCATTGTCCACCTTATCTTTTGAAGCCAAGCACCTCGAAGGTGAACACTGATTGCGAGCGCATGCGTCTTGAGGCTGCTTGTTTGGAAAAAGCCTGTGAAGCGTCTGCTCAAGCATTCCGCAAAGAGAAGGAAGCGTATAAGATTGTAAACCTAGAAGACCTGAAGCAATTTATAACAAGCAAGAACTCTATATTCTGGAATGCTATTGAACGGAAGGTAGGACCAATTTTACTGCACATCACTGAAAACGACGCTTTATGCATCAAACTTCAGTAAAAGCCGACTTCGGAGTTGACAGTTTACTTCGCAATGACGCCGATAACGACAGTGGGCACCGGTTCTCCCTTTCCAACTGTAGCAAACAGCAAGAAATCGGTGACGAAGCTGCTCGAGAGCATTGTGAATAGCGCAGTGCCTATCTCGGTCAAAGTCCTGAATCCTCTAACGAAAGTTATCTTTCTCGCCCACAGATGGCAACTCCAATGTCATACAGTTCCTTAGCGAGCAGTTAAAGCTACTCTCAAGAAGAAAGTTCGCAGGCGTTACTCAGCCGACAGGTGCAGCGGTGGCGTAGAGGTAGAACACCCGCCTCGCGTGCAAGAGGTCCGTGGTTCGAATCCCAGTGCCAGCAATTTTCCACCGGATTAAAAAAAATCCGCGTGTTGATAAAATTGCACAAACAGGCCTGGAGTGTGGCCTGATCCCGGTGACCAGAACCGGTAACGCACTCCCTCACCAGAGCAGGATTGGCCACCCTGGTGCAGTACTTGGCCACAACCTCCTATGAACACTACAATCAAACCCCGGCCCTCAGTCCCCAGCAGCTGCGAAGCAACTGACCACGGCGGCGGTCAGACCTGCGACGCTGCAGAGGGTGCTAAGAATCACTGGCTCCGGTCAGGCCGCCATTGGAATATGAACCTGGCAACGTTTAATGCTAGAACGTTATCTAGTGAGGCGAGTCTAGCAGTGCTATTGGAGGAATTAGAGGGCAGCAAATGGGATATAATAGGGCTCAGTGAAGTTAGGAGGCCAAAAGATGCATATACAGTGCTAAATAGCGGGCACGTCCTTTGCTACCGGGGCTTAGCGGAGAGAAGAGAACTAGGAGTCGGATTCCTGGTTAATAAGAATATAGCTGGTAACATACAGGAATTCTATAGCATTAACGAGAGGGTGGCAGGTCTTGTTGTGAAGCTTAATAAGAGGTACAAAATGATGATTGTACAGGTCTACGCCCCTACATCAAGTCATGATGACCAGGAAGTCGAAAGCTTCTATGAAGACGTGGAATCGGCACTGGGTAGAGTGAAAACTAAATACACTATACTACTGGGCGACTTTAATGCCAAGGTAGGCAAGAAGCAGGCTGGAGACAAGGCAGTGGGGGAATATGGCATAGGCACTAGGAATAGCAGGGGAGAGTTATTAGTAGAGTTTGCGGAACAGAATAATATGAGGATAATGAATACCTTCTTCCGCAAGCGGGATAGCCGAAAGTGGACGTGGAGGAGCCCGAACGGCGAGACTGGAAATGAAATAGACTTCATACTCTGCGCTAACCCTGGCATCATATAAGATGTGGACGTGCTCGGCAAGGTGCGCTGCAGTGACCACAGGATGGTAAGAACTCGAATTAGCCTAGACCTGAGGAGGGAACGGAAGAAACCGGTACATAAGAAGCCGATCAATGAGTTAGCAGTAAGAGGGAAAATAGAGGAATTCCAGATCAAGCTACAGAACAGATATTCAGCTTTAACTCAGGAAGAGGACCTTAGTGTTGAAGCAATGAACGACAATCTTGTGGACATCATTAAGGAGTGTGCAATGGAAGTCGGTGGTAACTCCATTAGGCAGGATACCAGCAAACTATCGCAGGAGACGAAAGATCTGATCAAGAAACGCCAATGTATGAAAGCATCTAACCCTACAGCTAGAATAGAACTGGCAGAAACTTCGAAGTTAATCAACAAGCGTAAGACAGCTGACATAAGGAAGTATAATATGGATAGATTTGAACATGCTCTCAGGAACGGAGGAAGCCTAAAAACAGTGAAGAAGAAACTAGAAATTGGCAATCAGACGTATGCGTTAAGAGACAAAGCCGGCAATATCATTACTAATATGGATGAGATAGTTGAAGTGGCTGAGGAGTTCTATAGAGATTTATACAGTACCAGTGGCACCCACGACGATAATGGAAGAGAAAATAGTCTAGAGGAATTCGAAATCCCGAAGGTAATGCCGGAAGAAGTAAAGAAAGCCTTAGGAGATATGCAAAGGGGGAAGGCAGCTGGGGAGGATCAGGTAACAGCAGATTTGTTGAAGGATGGTGGACAGATTGTTCTAGAGAAGCTGGCCACCCTGTATACGCAATACCTCATGACATCGAGCGTACCGGAATCTTGGAAGAACGCTAACATAATCCTAATCCATGAGAAAGGGGACGCCAAAGACTTGAAAAATTATAGACCGGTCAGCTTACTGTCCGTTGCCTACAAAGTATTTACTAAGGTAATCGCAAATAGAATCAGGAACACCTTAGACTTCTGTCCACCAAAGGACCAGGCAGGATTCCGTAAAGGCTACTCAACAATAGACCATATTCACACTATCAATCAAGTGATAGAGAAATGTGCAGAATATAACCAACCCTTATATATAGCTTTCATTGATTACGAGAACGCGTTTGATTCAGTTGAAACCTCAGCAGTCATGGAGGCATTACGGAATCAGGGTGTAGATGAGCCATATGTAAAAATATTGGAAGATATCTATAGCGGCTCCACAGCCACCGTAGTCCTCCATAAAGCAAGCAACAAAATCCCAATAAAGCAAGGCGTCAGGCAGGGAGATACGATATCTCCAATGCTATTCACAGCGTGTTTACAGGAGGTATTCAGAGACCTGGATTGGGAAGAATTGGGGATAAAAGTTGATGGAGAATACCTTAGCAACTTGCGATTCGCTGATGATATTGCCTTGTTTAGTAACTCAGGGGACCAACTGCAATGCATGCTCACTGACCTGGAGAGGCAAAGCAGACGAGTGGGTCTAAAAATTAATCTGCAGAAAACTATAGTAATGCTTAACAGTCTCGGGAGACAACAGCAATTTACAATAGGCAGCGAGACACTGGAAGTGGTAAGGGAATACATCTACTTAGGACAGGTATTGACGACGGATCCGGATCATGAGACGGAAATAATCAGAAGAATAAGAATGGGCTGGGGTGCGTTTGGCAGGCATTCCCAAATCATGAACAGCAGGTTGCCATTATCCCTCAAGAGAAAAGTATATAATAGCTGTGTCTTACCAGTACTCACTTACGGGGCAGAAACCTGGAGGCTTACGAAAAGGGTACTACTCAAATTAAGGACGACACAACGAGCCATGGAAAGAACAATGATAGGTGTAACGTTAAGGGATAAGAAAAGAGCAGATTGGGTGAGGGAACAAACGCGAGTTAATGACATCTTAGTTGAAATCAAGAAAAAGAAATGGGCATGGGCAGGACATGTAATGAGGAGGGAAGATAACCGATGGTCATTAAGGGTTACGGACTGGATCCCAAGGGAAGGGAAGCGTAGCAGGGGGCGGCAGAAAGTTAGGTGGGCGGATGAGATTAAGAAGTTTGCAGGGACGGCATGGCCACAATTAGTACATGACCGGGGTTGTTGGAAAAATATGGGAGAGGCCTTTGCCCTGCAGTGGGCGTAACCAGGCTGATGATGATGATGATGACTCAGCCGACTTCATGATATTTTGCTGTCTACTATTTAAAGTATCACCTCATGCATAAAAGAATATACGCAGATCCGGAAGCGGACTCTCCAGCACCCAGTGACCATTGGTTCAATATGCTCATCGCACGGCATGAATAATCATGCCGTGTGATGATTTCTAAGCCCTTTAAGTGCTTAGAAACGAAGGGTTCCACTACCTTACAAGATGTGCGCAGCGGAAAGATAGGTGCGTAATTTTCTGCGCTAATTTTGTCTCTTTCTGTGGACTGGAACTACTCTGGCGGCTTTCCTTTCGTTAGGTAGATCCCCTTCACTTAGGCTTACGTTAAATATTATGAACAGCTATTTCATGAACAATTCGTCGAAATGATTAAGAAAACCATTATGTCATCAGGACCCGCAGATTTTTTAGGAAGTAAGTTTAGTTGCCACGAAAAGATGCCTTCGTCAGGTATGACAACATCGGAAGCTCGAAACCAACCCAATGAGCACGCGGTCCTACCCCGGATTCACGTAAATCTGGAGATAAACAAAACGTGTTAAACGATTCCGCTATACACTTAGCTTCGGTAACATCGCATTCACTCAAATTTTTCTTGTCAACAAGGCCGTTCCTCCTCGTTATATGCATCCAAACTCTTCTTGGGTTGTTTTTTAGAAAGAAGTGGATACCGACACTAAACAGTGGTAATTACGTGATTTCATCTCGGTTCTATAGATTTACTCGGAGGGAGAGGTTTGGATAGAAGGGATTTCATCTGGGTTTTAAGATTTACTTCGGGATAGAGGGTTGGACTGAGTGGATTGGCCGAGATGATATTTGTTTGAATCGACGCATGAACTCATGGATTTTGCGGCTAATATACGGGATTTTTAGGTTTATATTTTCTCGCTCTCTGTGAACGTATTCGTGCATTCCTGGACGGTGCTATTAAACAGCAGCCACAGCTCACCTGCGCCTAAAAACCTTGCCTGTGGTTTTGGCAAAGATATGCTGGGTAGTCGAAAAAATTTTCGTCTTCGGCGTTATTGGAACTTATTCCTTAATAGGTTCGTGCAATCTTGTTATCGTACAGTTGCATTTGCATAATCGTGTTTTCCGATCCGATATTCCGCAAAAGGATCGAAAGTTGGGCGAGTTGGTATGGTAACATGATCTTGGGTTGCAGCGCAAAGGGACACGGACACAGACTAGAAGAAGACAGGACGAGTGCTAACTCCCAACTAAATTTTTATTTAAACGTTCTAACCGGTATTCCGGCTAGAACATCCAGAGAAAAGAGCTTCTTATGAGTGGTTTGAGAAACAAAAGTAAGGTTAAGTATGGTGCGTGAATTCTAAGTGACACTTGTTATTGTGTGCACAAGTTTGTGAGATTTGGCAGTACGCATTGTGAAGCAACACTTTAGACTGTGCAAAGTGGTAGTGAGCGCATTTGCAAACACCTTATTGTGGGCAGTCTGCAGTCGCCACATATGGTAATCTTATATCAGTTGGCGTTCTTTTTGAGTAATACAAGGAATGATTGATGAATCGATATGACAGGATGCGGAATTCTGTAGACTACACCAACTAGCAGGCTGAATTCACACAGATGAACAAGGCTCCAAACGATTTTAACGCTCGTCTCATATGGAATAACATTGAAGTCAATCCCGCCTTGTGTCACGATACCTCCTGATCAATGTCTGAGATCAGCTGGGTACTACGTCCGCATCCAGGATGTTTCCGCTTAGCCACGTTTTATTGCGGAGCGTTACTTCCGGACGAGAGGCCAGCAGGGCGCTTTCTAGTTCTACAGTTTTATTATTTATGTTCACTGCATTAGCACGTAACATAACAAGCTCCCGTGGAGGAACGAGCATACCTTAATTGTTTTCATGTTCTCTTTTCCTTTTGAACTGCAGCTCGATTTGTTTACGGTACCTGGTCACTTGCGATTCAAGAGGACTGCTTCGCTGAGTGTATCATCCCACCTGGAAAGCTTGCTGTTAATCTTTACCTTTTCAAATGTTAACAAGACTTTGTTGCGATTGCCCTTGCTTTCCTTTGTGCATTCCCGCATCTTTTTCGCTTAATAACTGAACACGAGACGAGAAATGCTCAAAAAGATTGAAAGGGGTACCTTTACTACTGCTACAGTTATAACGGATCTTTATATTACCGCTACAATCAACTAGTTTAAATATGACTGGTGAGTTGTTCTAAATTCATTTCATGTTTATTACGTACATTAGGAAAGACACGCAGTAGTGCATATACGGAAGGAGCACCCAAAGTTTAATCACCATTGGCAGGACCTCCTGTGCAAGTAAAGCGAGTAAAACTACAAAGTAAAAAAATGGCTGTGGCTTAGCTAAGGTTAAGCCCAGGATGCGAAGCATACTAGGCTTTATTTTAGTTGTTGAACCACTGTTTAGCCTGGTGAACTGCTGTTGCTTGGCTATATTTGGTTCGGCTAGACGAAGAAACAACTGATGCAGGCGAGCGCACGAGCTGAGACCCGGCTATGTAGCTACGCGGCCGCAAGCGAGCGCACGTCTTGAGCTTCCGCTTTTGCAGCTGTTATGACGTCATATGGTAGCTACGCGGCCGCGCGCGGCGCGGCAAAAAAGAGCATGGTTGTGCGGCTAGTATGCTTCGCATAAAAAGCAAAGCAAATGAAAGAGAACATCTGTAGTTTGGCGAGCCACATCACCAGCGGCCTAATGAGGAAGAAATGAAGACGAGGAGAGCAGGAAGAATTTAACAATATAATTTTCCTCATATTGCCAACTAGTAAACTAGGTCTAGCATTTACAACGCCAAATATTTTTTTTCTTTTTGTGCGTGTAAATTAGGCACCAGCCATGACTCGACGATTGGTGATCTGAACATGTTCATTGAAGCATCCGGAAGGAGTACGCTGCTAGGGTATCAACTGTGGGACATCTTAATTTTTATTACTGTTATTTTTAGCATTTGAATTTCATTTTATTTTTGTTTATTTAGTTGATGTATAGGTACTCTCAAAATCTGTGTTATCAGTTATATTTCTAAATGATTTGTTCTAAATGCTCGCCTTCACCCATTTTATTATGTTGTTGAGTGCACGTTTCAATTTATCCATTGTTGCCAATAACCCTCGTTGGTGCGAGCGTTGTTTTAAGGCAACAACAACAAATGGGTTCTCACTGCAGTACCCTAGAGTGAGCGAGTGAGTGAAAACTTTACTGAGCTCTAGTAATTGTTTTTTTTTTTTTTGCGGATGGGGCAGATTGCTCAGGGGAGTCTTTTTCCTTGTGTCTTCCCGGCAGGTCCTCACGCGCTGCTTCATCCGTCCGCTATCGCAATGGCCGGCTGCCCTCAGCCTAAGGCTCTGCTGGCCTCTGCTGTCCGTAGTGCACGCCGCACTGGACCTAGCTGGTCTTCGCAGCGGTCGCTGTACAGCAGTTCCTCCCATTGCTCCGCACTTGGGTGTGATATGACTGTGACTACGTCAGTTTGTTGGCATGTGCATGTTATTCGGTATAATGTGGCTTTCTCAATGCACCATGGACATTTTTCCTTATATAATGTGGTGTACATTTTACTTAGTGCGTTGAGCTTAGGGTACGGCCCTGTTTGTAGTTGTCTCCATGCGACAGCTTATTCCCTGCTAAGGGACTTGTGCGGAGGTGGGTACCGCTTTCTGCTGCCTCTGTAATTGTCGAAAATGGCGGAGTACTCTGGAGGTGCAGGCGTGGGTTCCTCAAGGCTGTCGACGTTGGACGCTCGGTAATTAGTGCACCCTCGAGCTGTCCTGTCCGCCTCTTGGTACCCTGCTACCCCCCTGTGCCTCGCTACCCATACGAGCTTGTGTGTGATGGCTTCATATGGTTTTGTGCCTGTTTGTTGTTGAGTTTCACAGTCTACTGAGCAGAGTATGCGGAGTGCTTGGTGACTGATTCTGCCATGCAAGTATATCCGGCAGGCTGTGTGTGTGTGCGCCATAGTATTGTAAGCGACTGTCTGATCCGATAGCCCTCCGCTGCCGCTAGAGTAACGGCCACTTCTTCAGCCTCGACTACCGTGCAGTCTTGAAGCGAAACGCTGGTCCTTTCTTGTAGCGCCGAGCTGAGCATCGTTGCTACTGCATTCTTGCTTCCCCATTGTCATGTGTATATGACTGCGTCCACATACGCAGTTTTCTTTTGGGGAGTGTAAGTTTTCCGGAGATATTCGCCCCTTGCCGCCCAGTGACCTTTATAGAGGTTGGGGTCCATGTTCCTAGGCGTCTTTGACAGCGCGTGCATTTTTGCTAGCTAAGCCAGCTGCGATACTCACCGGGGATAGCTTCCGCCGTCGAGATTTCCCGTATCTGCTCAACGTAGCCGAGTCTCTGGAGTAGAGCTCGGCCTGTGGCTGTCTGCTGTAGTCTGCACATTTGGGCCGTGAGTTGTGCTTCTCTTAGTCTTTCGAACGTGCTCTGCAGCCCCAGGGCTAGAAGTTTTTCGGTGGAGGTGTTTTGAGCTAGACGGAGGGTAGTTTTGTACGCCTTACGCATCATCGAATCCGTGTGTTGGATTTCGCTCTTGATGTGGCTGTGGTACTGTAGGCTGTATGTCATACGGCTGACTACCAAACTTCTAACTAGCTTGAGTGTGTCTTCTTCTCGCAAACCATGGTATCTTTTTCAGACTCGCGTGATCATGCGTGTGGCTTGTAATGTTGAAGCCTTTAGTAGCGTGAAGGTATAGGAACAGCGTTGGTTTGGGGGTGGGGGGGGGGGCGTAGTAGCCACATGCCTAGTATTTGTATGGTTTTTTTTTTCGGGTATCGGTGTTCCTTCCAGGTAGACCTTAAGCCACAGCTCTGAACTGGTTGGGACAGCTGAGTTTTGTTTTCCTCTCCATACACGTAGGAGCTCAGAGTTTTTGGTCGAGTACGCTAGCCCTCTTTCTTTAACATAGTTTTCTACACAGGTGGCCGCTTTCTGTAACTTCTCCTCTTTTTGACGGAGTGAGCCCGTGTTGGTCCATGTGGTGATGTCAGCAGAAATTGCGTGTTGTATGCGCCAATTTCGCCTAGTCTTCGCGCCAGACCGATCATTGCCACGTTGAAAGGCGTGGGCGATGCGACCGACCCTTGCGGTGTTTCCTTGTTAGGTGTTTGAAACTTCTCCGATCGAAGTTGCCCCATGCCTATGGTTGCCGTTCAGTTTGACAGGAAAGCCTTGACGTAACCGTGAATCCTTCGTCCACAGTTCAGGTCGTCCAAACTCGTGAGGATAGCTTCGTAGCTTACGTTGTCGAATGCTCCTTTGATGTCTAGGGCCATTATTACGTAACAATTAATAATGGCTCTAAACATCAAAGGGGCAGCACCCTAGAGAAATCTTTACATACCTTTCAAAAGAAAAATAGATATATAAGTTCATCACTAACGTTCCTTTGTAGATGGATTTTTTATAGTTTAAAAACAGAACTTTTTCAGGTCTTTAAACAAGTGCAAGTGTGATATTGGTTTCATATGAGTGTGTAAACGATTTCCAAATGTTACTGAACAAAAATGCAAAGTGGCTCTACAATTATTATTACGCATACTAGGCAAGATCAAGTTACGATGGGTAACGGAGCGAGTAGATTTAGGAATAGAGTGTTCATGTTGTGGGACAATGCCTAAAGTGATGTGATGGTTATAAATTTTTAGGAATATAATACATAGATGATAGAAACAAAGGCTAGACAAAAGCAATATATTAGGATGAACAAAATAACAAAGAAGGTGAAAACTTTGGAGCAATTTTTATTATGTGAACTACGTGTTTCTGGAGTTTAATTAATAGGGAGAGGTGAATAGAGTATGTATGACCCTTTGATGAGATGCACTAGTTTATATGGCTGTGCAAAAAAACCTAATACAGTGTTGTCAGTATATGAAGGCGGAAGTAGAATCTGGTTTCAAGAAGGGCACGTATGCCAAAACATATTCTAATACAGACTGAATAAATGTTTTTGAAACTCAAGGAGGATGTCAACAATAGCTCCGAGAAAAGTAGCGTGATTCGATGAAGAGCCTGCTTGTTGATGAAAAAACAAGGAGACATATTTTTCTTGTTTGGTGAATGAAAAAGTATAAAAGACAATTTATGCGGGTAAATTATTAGCCGGTTTGCTGCACACCACTCTACAAGGAAATTCTAATCTGCTTGTAAATCGGAATCTAAAACCTTAAGGTCAGGGCTGTGACGAAAGCTGGTGGCATCATCTGCATATAAAATACACTGCGAGTGAAAAAAGCAAGAAGGCAGGTCATTAATGTAGGTTAAGAACAAAAGTGGTCCTAAAATAGATCCTGGGGGAATACCTTTAATATCATATGAGGCATTAGAAAAACATTCATTAACAACAACAAGCAGCCGTCTATTAGTCAAAAAGCTTTTTATCAGCGCTAGCGCTGACCAAAATATACCGTAATACCCAAGCTTCAAGAAAAAAAGAATGTTATGGTCAATGGAATCAAAAGCTCTTGAAAAATATGTACACAGGTGTTGAAATGTCGCCATGATCAATGTAATATTTATTATTATCTATGAAACGTGAAGTGACAGCGTCAGTACACAACCCTGAGCGGAATCCAAACAGAGAACTTAGATAACTTAGGTTAAATTTAGCATAGTAATTGTGTAGTCTTGTTTCAACCTATTTCTCGAAAATTTTGTCGAGGAATAGAACAGAAATTGCACGGTAATTTTTCGATAAGCACTTAACACTTTCTTCCAGAAAGGTATGACCTTGGCAACCATGACTTGGTCAGCAAAGCACCAGAACTGAAAGCAAAGTTAAATATGTGGCTTAAAATGAGTGAGATTGAAGAACGAATTTATTTGATGTGTTCCGTGGGGATGTTGTCCAGATCAAGGCCAGTTTATTTTAAACCTAAAACGATGAAATCGATTTCTTCAGGGTTAGTGGGTCGAAGACAAAACTGTGGTTGACGCGTGAAGGAAGGAGAAAAATCATAATTGTAAGGGAAGGTAGTATGCGCCGAAAAGTTATCACTGAAGAAATGGCTATCTCATTCGGTGATGTTATGATCGAACCATTTGCAGATAGTGATGTAATCAGGTCATGTGAATCAGAATTATTTAGGAATTCATTGTGCAACGGCCATTTTCTTCTAGTATTATTGTCGCATTATTGAATTTACTCTTCATAATAGCCACGGTTTGCATATTTCAGAATTTTGTATAAAGTGTTAGAAAATGCTTCTATCGAGCTTTAAGGGGCATGTTGAAAGGCTGGTACTCGTTTTTTTTTCTTTCGTAGAGGTTGTTCTTTTTTCTTAGACAACGTAAGAAAGCATTTCATAGCCCGGGGTAAAACGAAGCATGATAACGTGGCTAATAACGTAACGAGACAGGACGGTAGTAATTATAATGTGACGGCAGTAATCATAATGTGGATAAGTTTACTTAACGCAACTTCCGGACTTAGAGCTTAAAAACTTGCTACCAGTCTGCATATTCAACAATTTTAGTGTATTTAATGTTATTAAAATTGGTCTGATTTGCAGTTTGTTCACTCGGAAAACAAGTTTGACCCTACCCGCTTTGACCGTATTGTTACTTTCAATAACACCAACTTGAGCAGGACGGCAAAGTTAGAGATAATGTCGTCAATCAAAGGCTGTGACCTATTGTTTGTATAGCATGCAGGGTCAGTTATACGGCAGTGATAGCCCTAGCTGTAAATAGAGGTGAGGTATTCTAAATAATTTGATGTTTATATCACCTAGAATTAAGAAATTTTCATTTCCGCTAGGCAGTTGATGTAGTATCACTGGAAGTTCCGTGAGAAAACTGGTAGAATCTGAAAGAGAACCATGTGTGAAACCACAGACGACTTTGAGATGGTTGTTAGTTATGGCAAGTGTATCAAATTCTGCCCAAACCGACTGACAGATATGTTTGCAGTTGGGTCATGAAGTCTCGTGAATGATAAACTATTTTTTAACACGTAGATGGCAAAGGCTCCATATGGATCACCATCGCGATGGCAATACTCGGATGAGGAACCTCATAGATCGTAAATGTCTTTATCTTCAGGCGAAAGCCACGTGTCAGATAGATCAATAATCCAGAACGGACAGTAAAAAAAGCCCAGGCAAGCCGAAATCTCAGTAAAATATTTACGCGAACTGCAGGCGTTCACACGAATTGGAGAAAAACGTGCAGCATTGGATGTGATCACGTTAGCATCATGCCGTGATAGGTACGCCATCATGAATTTGTTTAAGAAGCTTGTAAAAGTGACGTGATGTTGGCTCCGCTGAGCATCTTGAAGTCTTTATCGCACAAACAGTGATAAACCCGCGTTTCCTGCGTTTGCCGTGGTTTGATAGTGCCATTGTCAGTCCGGAGGAACGACCATGCCTTGTCTTTTCAAGGTAAGTGCTTTACGAAATAAATCTGTGTTTTCAGGGGTCAGATGATGGTTAAAGTAGATTGGCGTTTCACGGGAGTTAGCACTTCCTCTTTCACTTGCCTCACTCAAAATTTGCGCTGACGAGGATGAAATGCGATAAAGGCCAGGACGACTTGTCGAAAAATTAAATTATGGGGTTTTCCGTGCCCAAACCACTTTCTGATAATGAGGCACGCCGTAGTGGATGACTCTGGAAATTTCGACCACCTGGGGTTCTCTAAAGTGCACCTAAATCTAAGTAAACGTGTGTTTTCGCATTTCTTTCCAATCGAAATGCGGCCGACGTGGCCGCCATTGGATCCCGCGACCTCGCGCTCAGCAGCCCCACACCATAGCCGCTGAGCAACCACGGCGGGTACGACTTGTCGAAGGGCGATCCTTAACGTGCTTTAATACGAAATGTGATGCGTTTGTCACGGTAACAGAAGGGGGCGCACTATCAAGTGTCTTTAGTCGGCATTGTGAGTTGGAACCCTGTGGACCGTGCCTGCCAATGTCTGTAGCTTTCACAAGACAGCCATTTTTTTCGTCAAGGGCTTCACTAATCTTAACGCATTCTCTTTGCGGGACAGGGATGCCTTTGATTTCAATGTTCTTGGAGCGAGAGTACTTCTCAAGCTGAAAAACGTTGCGCTGGAACATTTGGTTATCTTCGACTAATTTGTTGTTTGTGGCTGCCAGATGCACGTTTTATTCTTTCACGGATTAAAAATTTTAACTCATTGTAATTTAAAGAATCTGTAATTTCATTTACTTCTTTCTAAAGGTGTTTCACGTGATCAGGCTTGTGTCTAGATACTACAATCTTCAGGATTCGCAAAGCGTCAGTCATGTAAGAAAATTTCGCACTGAAAACAGCTCCAAATCCTCAAAATCGTTACTAAGGGGAGCGACAGTGTAAGCCATATACATCAGGAGCGATGTCAGATCTGTGCTCGGAATGGAAGCACGAAGGCAAAAAATACAGAATTTCTTCACCTGTGTACGAAGAATAGTCGAGTTAGATGCAGGCGCCGATGTTGACAGCAGTCTCTGATCTCACAATTTCAAGTGGCATGGTATCCTCGCATGGCATTCAAAGCCTATGAATATACTCTATATTTAGTTTTAGAACTTTCAGTGTGTTCTCAAGAATTTTCTTAGCAACTTCCTCGTTTTATACCCAGTGCTTTTCACCCTTCTTTTCTTCAAGTCCATAAAGAAATTGGTTGTTTTGTCTGGATTTGCCAAATCGTCTACTTCAAGAGACAGATGATTGACGGTTGTTTGTAGTTTATCGACTTTACACGTGTATTCGGTGTCAGTGGCAGCGGTAACGTCTACTTTCCTGAAAATAGCCCAGCCAGCGGCTTGGAAAGCTCATGCTTACCTTGATCTCGCGTATTTTATGCACCCTGAATTTAAGCAGTTAACGCGTAGACGTTTCCGGATTAGGTTTAATATCGGCGCAAGATGAAATCAGATCTACAAAGCGCACATTTGTCAACACTGCACGCAGTGGCAATGGGTGCGGCATAATCTTGGGTTGTTACTACTGTACCTAGGGATTGGGCAATATTCTCTCACCTGGATGAAAAACGAGAACGGATTGTTCTGATGCATTGTGCTGGTATCTTCGCCATGCCGACTAAATGGTTGCCCAAAGGTTCATTTCTGGTCCCCTTAATCAAAACAACTATACTGTATATTACGATGGAACAGCCTAAAAAAATGATTGAAACAATAAGGAAGGATAATTGAAGGAAAACCCAGTCAAAAAACACAAAGGACAAGAGGAGAGGTTTGCACCACAACGACTGCACTATTAAATGAGCTTTATTAGAATCGGTGTAGTCCCAGCAAGGCTAGCAGAGTATGCGCAACCCCATCATCGCTAATCACAGAGCATGAAAAGACAAGATATCGCTTCTGTCGTGACCGCCCTAGAAATGCAAATTCTTTTTCAAGTAATTGCACCGAAGTTGTACTAATGCAGTCGTCACCTAATAAACTGATGTATTACGCTTCCAGGATTTCTCCCTGTTCTTTGCCTTTGCCCCAACCAGGAGTCGTTACATTCCTGAACGAAGGGTAACAACCACATTCATTGCAATGGTCAGGTAAGTTTGCACCATTATCTGACCCCAGGGAGGAGTGGTGCTCATGCAGGCGGTCATTAATACATCGACCGGTTTGGCCTATGTAAAATCTTTCGCATGTGAGATTGAGCTTATACACAACCCCTGCGACACATGCCGTTAAACGGTTTTCATTCTGCGTTGTGCAAACGTGCTTCTTTGCCCTGCCTCGAGAAATGCGAGAGCACAGACCCGAAAGCTTACAAGGGACAGAAAACACAACACTTACTCCCTGCTTGGCGGCAACCTTCTCGATGTTGTGGCTCACTTTATGCACATAGGGCATGACTTCAAGTTTCCTACGTTCAGTTGCCCCACCATCTACCAGCTTCGTACGTTCCTCCTTTAGCCTCTGAAACAGCGATTCAGCCACCGCTTTCAAAAGGGGCGGAGGGAACCCTGCGGCTTCTAAACGTTGGAATTGTGCGTCAAAGCTACTTTTAATAGCGTGGTCACAGTTTCTTTCGAGTGCATTGCGGAAAGAATTCATTGCAATTGCTCTTTTTACAATCTTTGAATTTGCAGATCCAAATGGTAAAATAGGTTTCTTGCCCTTAGCTGAAAACATCCAGCATAAATGCCCGTCATCAAAGAATGTCACTTGCAGTTCTAGGAACCTGATGGAATGATTGTTAGGAAGTTCATGAGTGAAATTAAGAGTGCGTGAAGAAGCTTTTAAAGCAGTCAATACATCGTCTACTGCTGCGGGCAGAGTGTCATTAGGTAAAAGCTCTAAAAGTACTAAAATATCACCCACATACCTAAAGACTTTGCGTACACGCTTTGGTTTGCTGGGACTACACCGATTCTAAAAAAGCTTAGTTGATACTCAAGTCGTTGCGGTGTGAACCTCTCCTCTTGTCCTTTGTGTTTCTTGACTGCTTTTTTCCTTCAAGTATGTACCAACTGGCCCGGATTTCAACCCTTCTGCAAAGGAATGATAAGCTTCGATAAAACAAGATGTGTGTATTTCAGGACAAGCTCAATGCAGCCAAAAACGTTCTCTTCCGAATTAATTTCAGTGCACACACATAGACTTCATACGCAAGCACGCGCAACATGGGATGGTGTAACGTTAGCGAACACCCATGGAATAACGAATTGAAAGTAAGTAGCGTCAATGCAAAGTGTAAACAAAACCGGTGCTATAGAAAAACCGCCTGAACATGAGTTTCGGATTTTGCCTCCCTTGTATACTGTCTACCGCGTCGAAAATAAGATAACATGATTGAAATTCGTTAATAGAACAATTGGCAGGCTTCAGTTGGACAGATTAAACAGTTTATAATTTCTGCTAATGCAGAAAAGCTGTCGTAAACAGAGAAAAACACTAGAGATTAAGTCTGATAGCAAAAGAAGGGAAATAAAGGCAGCAGTCTTTTTCAACGCGCACTAAGCGTCACGTAACTAAAGAAAATGCTTCACATTGTTCGACAGAGTTTATATTTCTGCACCGTTTAAGATTAAATGTAATTAGTCTATTGCCAAAAAATTGAAGCTTCAGACACTCTATTTCGGTGCAAATTGCCTCCATGCCTTTCAAAGTACAAAAAAAAACACTGGCCCCATGTGATGGACAACGATTTATTTCAACACAGTAACTCCTAACACTCAAGAACGCAGTATCCAACAATGTGGAGTGAGTGGGGGGGGGGGGCAACAAAGACCCAGATAATCGCGACAGTAGAGTGTATATGGCATGTAGTGGGACCATCCTGCTCGATGAGGAACACAGCTCTCGTCACCTTCCTGTCAGTTTCACGAATGCTGTGTTCGTTGCTTGCCACATCAACAGATAATAGGAAGACACAAAGGGCGTACTGATACCTTTTTGCGATGGCTGCTCGTAACATACAGGACGTACACTTGCATAACCTACATACATTAGCACAGAAGAGACGGAGCTTCGCAGAAAAGTGGACGCCTGAATTTATCAACAGTGTTCGAACAAAGCATGTCGCTGGAACCACCGCTTACACAGTTGTGTTCGTCGGGAATGCAGCTGCTTTCCGTGGCAGCGTCAATATACGCGTACACTATCGCGCTCACCCTCAAAAGGGAGGGGCAGGAGAGTGAGCTGATGTGTAGAGCAGAATGAAAACAACTGAAGGTTGGGGAATGATCTGTTGTCATAAGCAGGGAACGGGTAAAGGTATTGCTATCAGTTGTTCAAAGTTCAAAGAAGTATAAAGGGATGACAAAAATGGAAAAAGAAGTACACGTGTAAGCAAGCGTTGTTAATCTGATGGACCTAGTTTTCCTAGAAAACAGGAACGCCAGAGAGGCTGAAGTTTACTCACACAATTTTCGCCGTGCACCCGCACACCTCTCCAGTAGCCATCCAAAACTACTTTTTTTTTCTCGAGTAATCATGTCACTTTTGCAAATTGCTGCACGAATAGCCGTCTCCATTAAAACTTCTTTCTGGGCGAGTTGGTGCATACTTGACATAAAAATTGTTACAGCGCAAACACATGCAACCACAAAGTATGAAGGACGGGACACAGCGCTTGTGCCCCGTCCTTCATACTTTGTGGTTGCATATGTTTGCGCTGTAACAATTTTTATGTCACGAATAGCCGCCTGCTTGTTTCAGCGTCGGTGTTGACATTTACTGTGAACCGGTAAACCGCGGGTCACTCTATTTGTCGGTTACTCTAGGTTTAGCATGTGCCGGCAAATAAAGGTCCTTCATAGATCGTCCTTGAGTAGTGTGCACCTAATGCGAAGTGCTGTAGGGAAGTAGTATATTGTGTAGGCTTACAATGACTTGCGTGGGAAGCCTGGTTTATAATGACATTCGCTCACAATTTGTTTTCCTTTTTAAAACCTAGAACCTTTTAGCCGAAAACTTTCCCCGCGATATTGCATCCCACAAATGTGCGTAAAGTGTCAGGAAAGAAAGGGGCGATCATTATGCGAGAAAGTGCGGCATAGGGCTTGCACATTTGGAAAACGAGCAATGAAAGTTCTGCACAGAATATTAAACAAGTACAAAAAAAACACTAAAGATTTCATAACGGCCTGATTGACGCATAATAAATTTTTTTTTCCCTCGAAAAACTTCCGCCAGAAAACGATAGCCTAGACGTAGGAAGCGGTTGCTGTAAAAAAAAAAACAAAAAAAAGAGCTACGCACTGAAATGCGCCACGACGCGCCCACTGCTAGTGTTTCTGGATTCATTCTCTAAAACGCAAGAAGCGGCTCGGGCACAAGTCGGCAAGGCCCCACCGCTCTCGGAGGCCGGTAGTGACAGAAACCCGACCCCACCCTCGAAACCGGGAGCGCCCCTCCTACCCCTCCCCCTCCCCCTCCCCCCCCCCCCCCCCTTAACGGTCCCGGAACGGGTCATAAAGCTTCCGCTAGTCAAGAAGCGTTGGAACCCCAGACGACCAGCTGTACTCGGCGGCAGAGAGCGAGTGGGGGTTCTTCCTACAGATGCCCGCTTGCGAAGGTCACCATGCATAAGCTGAAACACAGAACAAACACGAAAAAAAAGGAGTAGACAGGGGACGCAAAGAGGCCTCCTCGCTTCCACGTGCGCTGATTTTGTTGTTTTGTCTTCGCGTTTATCGGTGCATCGGTTCTCGCGTTACATACATTTTTTTTACTCATTTTCTGAAATCTAAGCGCCTCGTTTGTGAAACTTTTTTTGTGTGCGCGTGTCAAGGCGAATATACGATTCAGACTTTTCGGTATTTGGCATGATTCGCTTCGCATTTCTTTCTTGCATTCACAACAGACAGAAACAAACTATAATCAATATTATGCTGGTTGAAGAAGGAAGGACGTCTAGAAGGGAGAAAGATGGGCAGAACATAATTGGCCAGTAGCTGCTGCAGAAAGAATCACAGCGCCGGTCTTTCGGTACGAGACTCATGCGAGGATAGTGGCACAGGGAATACGAATAGCGAGCGAAGAATAGGAAGGGAAATATACAAAAGAATAATAATAATAAATAGAGGCACTTTGAAGACCAACACATATTGCACATGCACGGTAAAAAAACGTTTATGCCCTTAAGAGTGTTTTCTTGTCGCACTGTCCATTACCATCACGATGTTACAAAAATTTATAGAGGATGACAACGGAGCTCTAGCTGGAAGTGCGATGACAAAAAACGGGGTTGAAAACTGTGTAATCATTCTTACAGCATTGGACGCTCAGATATATGCGACCAGAAAGTTTCATGCTTTTACCTGCGAAATTCTCTTGTCGGATGTTTCTGTATGCACAGGGCTGTCAGAATGATTACATAGTTTACAACTACGTCTTTTGTCATCGTATGTCTAGTTCAGAGCTCTGTTACTTTTCTCTATAAATTTTTGTATAGCCGGGAAGATAAGGGTGTTACTAGCTCGACAAGAAAACACCCTCAAGGGTATTAACATTTTTATGGTTTAAATAATATGCGCATGCTACGTAAGCGGGAGTTCAAATTTGTCGCTTTAACGAAGATTATAAGTCTTTGCAACACCTTCTTGTCTAGGTGCGATCAGTCGGGAAATAAATTATTTTCTTTATAGCACTGAACGAGTAGGAGCTAACACCAACGCGGCAAAGCGCACCATGCTCAGCATTTAATGCGAGGCAGTCCGCGATTAAGTGTCTGCGTTTTCTGCGGCACAAAAGACAGTTCGAGACCCATTACGAGCTTAAGCACACTGCAGGAAGGTCGAGATCGCAGCGACATGATTGTTTAGACTGAAAGTTTTCTCCGAAACTCTGGTTTTCTTCGTTCAACAAATAAAATCAATATAAAAAAATAAAAATGAGATAATGTAATAAAATTGATAACTAACGTAAACTTGCTTCCCAGCAGCAAAATATTGGCCACCCTTTCTCGATCTCTATGTCTTGTCCAATACGCCGCATCATTTTCCAGTGAGGCGACTCATATTTTGAAGCATTTCCTTCCATTGCGGCCCATTTTACAAGAAAAAGGATGTCCAAAATTGCCACTTTCAATCTTTACTACATTTATAGCGTGTTATAGTTCATCGTAAGCAATAAACTTGTCTGAAGCGTTGCTATCATAGTGAATCGTATCACGGGTAGCTGATCGGGAACTTAAAAGAGGAAGCTTTAGCTCGCAGCCAACCCATATGTCCCTAATGAAATTCATGAAAAAAGCAGAAATTTGCTTGCGAGACAGAAGCTTTATCTTTTTGAACAAAATTGGTTGCACTTGAAATAAAAAGTTGAATTCTGGGGATTCTAGCAAGCAAGATGCGAATTTAAGAGAAATTATTTTTCAATAAGTGCTAAAACTCAGACGTGTAAAAGATCTGAAGGACTAAGTTTGCAAATTCCTAAAAGTACGACGCACTAAAATATCAAAGTTCTGGGACTACACCTGTTACAGCTTATAGCATTCACTAAAATGGACAGATTTGACATATAACCTTGATATTTTGATTGAAATTGTTGGAATGTTTACGAAATATTCTTAAATCCCTATTCATAAATTAATGCTACTTTCGCGGCGGTGTGCAATGCGCCAGTGAGACACGATATAGACATAATTTGCGATATATGTTTTTTTTTATTTCTGAGCGAAACGTTTGCAGGCTTGCTACACTAGGGCTTTTTTTTTGCGAGCTAGCAATATTCTGCAATTTTTGCAAAGAGAAAACATGAGTCACAAAATAAAAAAAAATTCAACTGACACTGCCATGTAGAGTTTACTCATTCTTTTAACTGCACCACACGTCATCAAAACTGGTCCACTGGTTGCCGAGAAAAACGATTTATTCGTGCCCACGTATCTGGACATAAGTGCCTCCAACCTAAAGCGTTCTCCTAAAGAGACTTCGCCAAGCATATTTGTTGCTTCATATTTGTTAACTTTCCAAGCCTCTGCTCTCTTTAAGATTGCATGCACCTTGAATATGCGAGAAAAGAAATCGGGTCCTCATAGGCTAACTCTCAGCAATTTCAGAAAAGAGACTACGCTAACCAACCAGCGCATTGCGAAAAATACAAAAGCGGAAATGAGGATGCTTCTCTAGCATCTTGCGATCAATGGTACTTGTTCATTACGAACCCATTATAACTAGCCCGCAGCAAAGTATGTTTCAAAATCGGCAATTCTAGCTACGCAAGTGATATATACATTGGTGCATTATGTGCTTTAGCGGACACAATATTAGCCAAAACGTAGGGGCAGCACGTACATAATGAACAAAAAGTTCTTCCGAGCTTCATAATTTTTAGGATAGTTGGGTATATTTATATTTGAAATTTGAGGGAAATCACGTTAGAAGAAAGCTACATTTTACTTCATGAACAGCAGGTTACCATTATCCCTCAAGAGAAAAGTATATAATAGCTGTGTCTTACCAGTACTCACCTACGGGGCAGAAACCTGCAGGCTTACGAAAAGAGTTCTACTCAAATTGAGGACAACGCAACGAGCTATGGAAAGAAGAATGATAGGTGTAACGTTAAGGGATAAGAAAAGAGCAGATTGGGTCAGGGAACAAACGCGAGTTAATGACGTCTTAGTTAAAATCAAGAAAAAGAAATGGGCATGGGCAGGACATGTAATGAGGAGGGAAGATAACCGATGGTCATGAAGGGTTACGGACTGGATCCCAAGGGAAGGGAAGCGTAGCAGGGGGCGGCAGAAAGTTAGGTGGGCGGATGAGATTAAGTTTGCAGGGACGGCGTGGCCACAATTAGCACATGACTGGGGTTGTTGGAGAAATATGGGAGAGGCCTTTGCCCTGCAGTGGGCGTAAACAGGCTGATGATGATGATGATGATTACATTTTACTAGAGACTTTTAAAGTGTTTGTGTTCCGAATTGTAAACCGTGAATTCGTACGTTCAGTTGCTAACTTTGTGTTCTAAGACTCAGATTCAACGCGAAATTGAACCCCGCTCGTGACGGAACCCATTACAGGGGAAAGCGCTAAGCCAGAGTTTGGTTTGCCAGTTGAAAGCAGGAGCGCAGAAGTTATCAGCTCCATCTAGCTTCTACACTGGCCTGGTCTCAGCGACCTCATGTGACGGAAGGAGGGGAGGTGAGGGGAGTGGCAGAGGTTTATTTCCGTGTCGGGTTTCCCACCTCTGAATGCAAAATTGGCATATCAAGCGTCCAATTCGATGGCCAATATCTCGGAACACATTTTTTTTAGAAGTTTGAGTCCTGAGATAATAATCATTGTTTCAGACAATACTACTGTCGTGAAGCTTCCGATATAAAGATATGCTAACACTCTCAAAGCAGTTTGCACCCTTTCGGGCGCACCTTTCTTCTGCAACAGTGATTGTGTATATTTTTATTTTCTTGAAAACTATCCACGCTCGCTACTTTTCTGTCAAGGATGATAAGTCAAGCTGCTAACGCTCCTGCCAATCATGAACTGGAAAAACCGGGCGCGCAGCGTTAGAAGATTGCCTACAGGAAATGTCCGCCTTGCTTTGTTGGATAGCCGTTGACACAAGAAATGTCGAGGGCGATTAGGCATCGCCTTTAATAGCGGAACGCGGTAGCATTCAAAGATCTCTGACTGGACCTCGCACTTCCCGGAAACTGCACCTTATGTAAACATAATATTTACCGTACAACGCTGGCGGTGAACACTATGCAAGAAGGCGAGCTGTCTTGTAGAAAGGCGACCTTTTGCGTGGCCGATTCCAGAGGTAGGGAAAAGCCACGCGAAGAAGATAACACCATCTTGATGTTTCCGTTATTGTTTCGCACTTTTAATACTTACGTCTGCGAAGTTTTAACTTAAAACCATGCGATGTCGCTGTTCTTTTTTTTTTTGATGAGATTGGTTTTTGGGCTCTCATTCTCAAAGTTCTGAGGCATACCATTGTCGACAATGTAAGACAAGGTACGAGCGTCTTTAGTGATGGAATGGTGTAGCAATTTAACCCGCATATACCGCATGCCATATGCAAGGGGTGGCCTATACATATACCTAAATACACACGTCACTTTTCGCTCACCGACAATTCCGCCGACGCCACATGTTCTGCCACAGAGCGCGCTTAAATGCCGCAGCGCTTTCACGTTGAAGAGATACATTCGGGACACTGAATTGGACCATTTCAAAACAAGCGCCAGGAGCAGCGCGACGTCGGACGCGAAAGAGGAGACTAAGCGCGTCATTTAAACCTGCTGCGGCGGTGTCGTGGCACCAGATACCACTGGCGTGTAAGCATATAGGATGGTCGTGCTTTTGAAAGCTGAGCCCATTATGCATGCACACCACGGGAAACGCGGGGAGAGCGTGGCCCCCTTGCGCTTCCGTGAAAAATCCCACCATGGGAAAGGCCGCCTTGACTACTGTTGGCGACGCATTTTTTTTCACGGCCTTCAAACCTTGCTGACTGTTGGGGCTCCTAAGTCGCTTGTGATACCACGTGGCCACCACCTTCACTCTTCTGACGTATTGAATCTTTTTTATCATGTCCGAAGCCCTTTGGCGCATCGCGGGCATTTTGAGGGAATCGTTCAAAGGTGTTGTATTGAAACATTCGTGGCGCTCTCGAGAACTTGAGGCTTCGCATTGTAAATATTGAGTGGACAGATACGTAAAAACTAGAAAAAAGGAAAGTGCAACAACAATGTTTCGCGTTAGTACTCCTTTACAGAAAGAAAAGCCACGTAAAATAGATAATGATCAGTCTTGTGGAACAACTTGACATCCCGAAGCGTGTACACTTTTGCTGCAGCTAACTTTACCTTTATCACAGTTAGGAAATTATGGGGGTTTTACGTGCCAAAACCGCGATATGGGTATCAGGCACGCCGTGGTTGGGGTCTGCGGAAATTGAGACCGCCTGGGGTTCTATAACATGCACCTAAATCTATGTGTACACGGGTGTTTTGCCCTTTCGCACCCAACGAAATGTGCCCGCTGTCGTCGTGATTCGATCCGGCGAGCTCTTGCTTAGCAGCCCAAAACCATTAATCCCAGGTATGAGCAAGCTGTGCAGGCATAGTATGGCTAACTTTGATATACATATATAGCAATAGTTTCTTAGGCTCCATCCTTAAGTTACTGTAGCGGGACAACATAGTTCAACCATCAGTTCCTATATATATATATATATATATATATATATATATATATATATATATATATATATATATATACGAGAAGAAAGGGGGTTAACCGAGGGACCCGATATTTATTAGTCATATAATGGGAAGTCAACAAACACTGACACCAAGTACAACATAGGGGAAATTGCATGTGCTTAATAAATGAAATAAAGTAATGATTAATAATGGAAATTAAAGTGGATGAAAAAACAACTTGCCGCAGGTGGGAACCGAACGCACAACCTTCGCATGACGCGTGCGATGCTCTACCAATTGAGCTACCGCGGCGGCGTTTCCCCATCCACTTTCTTGGGTATTTATGTGTACTAGTAGAACCCTGGGAGTGTTAGCCAGCGCCCCCACTCACAGACCTTGGCGGCGGACGTCGAACGTCTTTTTTGCCGCAGGCGTCACGAGAACGTGATCTTTTTGGGTGAAGGCAACTGGTCAATAAACCCACATATGCTACCTGAAGGCATCAATGTTGCCGTATTCGAGACCCTCGTTATGATAGACGAGAAGAAAGGGGGTTAACCGAGGGACCCGATATTTATTAGTCATATAATGAGAAGCCAACAAACACTGACACCAAGTACAACATAGGGGAAATTGCATGTGCTTAATAAATGAAATAAAGTAATGATTAATGAATGGAAATTAAAGTGGACGAAAAAACAACTTGCCGCAGGTGGGAACCGAACCCACAACCTTCGCATGACGCGTGCGATGCTCTACCAATTGAGCTACCGCGGCGGCGTATCATATCATGCGAAGGTTGTGGGTTCGGTTCCCACCTGGGGCAAGTTGTTTTTTCATCCACTTTAATTTCCATTAATTAATCATTACTTTATTTCATTTATTAAGCACATGCAATTTCCCCTATGTTGTACTTGGTGTCAGTGTTTGTTGGCTTCTCATTATATGACTAATATATATATATATATATATATATATATATATATATATATATATAGAGAGAGAGAGAGAGAGAGAGAGAGAGAGCGAAACTGATGGTTGAACTATGTGGTCCCGCTCGAGTTATTTATGGATGCAGCCTACGACATTATTGCTCTACAATATCCCTTTCAGAACCACAATTTCAAAGAAATAACTGTCAAATAAAGCAGCATATGTATCTCCTATACTCGATCAATAGTAATATTACAGATAATTTTAATATCTGTTTCGGGTACAATCTTGCGGAGTTGTAAACATTGCTCATCGTGTGGCACACATGCTAGCGCAGCACTTCCGGTTCACCTCCTGATTTGACAGGGAACGAAATTCAACATAAATCAGAAAAAAATTGAAATATAGTAGAGTACGAAATTTATCGTTTCAGTTCATCGCTACAGAAAAAGACCACCGAATAGTGTTCGAACGAATCCTGCGACACTACGGTGTGGTAATGAGACCGCCGATGCTGAAGCAAGGTGCGCCCTCAGCAATGGCCTCCGAATTGCTAGGCCATTCTCTAAACCGAACATGACGTGCCTCATTTCGGAATTAATGGGGAGTGCGACGGGAAGATATCGGACCGAGCCAGACGCTCACGACGTCCGCCCTAATAAGCTGGATCCCACGATGCATTTCTCTGTTACACGTGGAATTCCACGTACTCCTTCCTACCTGACAGGTTTAGGCATTGCTTTCACGCGTAGGTACTTGCAGATAATTGGACTGACGGTCTCCCCGGGCTGTTCAGCATCTGGTGTTGTTGATAATATAGACAATGTGATCGTGGTGTGCTATGTGTATGCGCGCGAAAGACTGACATTGGCAGCTACATTGAGGCATTTAGATAACAAATCACTATCGGAGGACCTCCTGCTAGGCGCATGGTGGGAGAGTTGGCTAACGATAGAGTCAATGGGCGTTTTTTTATGCGAAGCATATTACGAGAGCTCAACCCAGCTCCTCAGGCGCGGCGGTGTCGCCTTCAATACCACGTGACACCGTGACGTCACGACAGAGGAGAAACGGGGCTCCAACTCGAGCCGTCTCTCGCAGCGTCGCGGCGGTATTGGCGGCGAGGAATTACGGAGTCGCCATCTATCGGAAGCGCCTCGCTGGTGTAGTATGAGGGATCACGTGGCGCGCTCTTCATAGGTTTTGCTGTCAGCGCTCACTGAAAACACCATGCGTGAGCTCTCCCAGACATTTCTGTAAGTACTTTCGAAACGAGAGAAGTTTCTTACTGTCTAAATAATAATCTTGGGCAAACTGAAAGCACACAATCGTTTACAGACGCTATCTCTTTACCGAATACGTACAGTGAACGCCACTGCGCGCGGTCGCCGCGATGGAGTCTCCCCAACCCGCTTGTTGCGTGAAAGGTAGGTAAACGCTGGGAGCAAACTATGTGAAATATGTTCTTATAGTGTTCGTATAACTAAATGGAGTGTAATAGAACGAAGCCTCAATGCAGCGATCGCGCCGATTCGCAGCGACCGACTGCGCGTCTGCATGCTTGTCCGCGCACTGTGTCGCTTTCTCCGCGCGCGCGTTTTCGCACCGTGCCATGAGCTTTAGGCCGCAGAATATGAGCATTTGACAGTATACATGCAATCATTGTTGCGTGGGCGCTATCAGAGCTGTTCAAAAATAATTTCATTGTAGAGACTTCGACGCCTACGGGGACTGTGACGTGCCGTCGCGACGATTCAATCTTTTTTTTTCTTCTAAATTCTTTGATCTTTCAATACTATTTCTCGAGTTGCGTCGCACTGTATGTTTATCGTTGTTCTCAGCGTGCCATTTCCCGCTGCTCCTTTTTTGTAATCCAGTGCATTAATTCATAACACAAACATGACCATATGCCATGCTTTTTTTAAATGTGCTTCTTACCGCTGCCTTTCCACTCCACTGAACTTGCCAGTATCTATAGCATCGACAAGTTCATAGACCAAACCGTCATGACATTAGTCGGGCAGCGGACTCGGGCGAGCGTCTATGTGCGCGTTTTCAGAACATCGCAGACCGGGCGCCGTAGCAGAAATCGTCCTCGCGTCTGTTGTAGCCGATGACTGTTTGCCGGTTTTATGTTTCGCGAGCCAAGCTTCACACAGCTTCTTGTCTTGCGGCTACGTGTGAATAAGGCTGACACCGGCCTCCGTTACATGCGTCCGGCCCTGCGGCACCGAGCAGTAGCCTACCATGTTGCGCGCCTTCAAAGGCAGCCACTACCTATTTTAGTGCTTTCAAGCGTTGTAAAGGAGACACTCGAAGCGGGAAAATTTCGCCACTAAATGAGGACCGCAGCGCACACGGGAATTTAAACTCGTTTTCAGCTCGCTTCGGCGCGCCCGAAGCAGCCGACGCGGCCGCTATGTCCACGTGATCCCTCCTAGCACGTCACGCCGACGGTGGCGCCAGCTTTTCCAGTGGTGGAGCTCGAGGCCAATATAAGCAGCTGCGCTTGCCTCTTCTAGCGTAGCTAGCCTCTGCTAGACACTCACGAGGTGAGATGCCTCCTGGAGACAGAGCTGCTCGTTGGAATGAGAAACGAAGGTTGCGGCGTGCTACAGAGACTGATTTTCTAGGTGGCTTTGGCTCAAATCTTGCAAGATGGGCTGGGTGGGATTCGAACCAGGGTCTCCGGAGTGTGAGACGGAGACGCTACCACTGAGCCACGAGTACGATGCTTCAAAGCGGTATAAATGTGCGTCTAGTGAATGCGGTGTTGCCTTAGAAACGAGCTGTTTCTAATGCCGCGTTCAGACTACAGTCGCATCCGCTATAAGTGGCATATTTATTGCAGTTTACGCAACTGCTGGAACGACTGTTTACGGAGCTAGCAACCGCCTACGTTCACATTGAGCCTTTCGATAAGATACGTTTTTTACGACTGGCCAATCACCGTTCTGGGACAGCCGCGTTTCGCATTTTTTGACATGGCGCCGATCAGCAAGTGGCTTTTAGCGCAGGTCGAGGCTCTTCAAAACCAAATTTTTCAGGCGCTGGTCATAGAGTATCGGCCTCTGTCGCACTTCTTCAATTAGTTATTCATCGCTGCACAGCGAAGAAGCTTCCGCACTTAGCATCATCACTAGGCACAGGCAGTGTACACAACACAATGAGACCGGAAAACCGCACTGCACTCAGGGACACCGCGCGCGTTCGGCGCGAACCCGGGAAAACGCGGATGGCGTCGACAGCGGCAGCAAGGAACAGCGTTGCAACGCCGGATGGCTGGGAAGGCGGTCACCGGATGAAAACACGGAATATGGGGAGGCCGGAAGCTCCGTGACCGGAAGATGCAAACCGAAACTGCTTCGTGCATTGGCGGCGTCGTAACAGTCGTATCCGTGCCTGTCGTAAAAGTAGCGGGTACTCCAACACTTACGCCCAGGCTGGTTGCGATTGTTGCGTACTTTCCGCTAAATGCAGCATTAGTGTGAACAAAGTAGTTGCGCTTTTTGCGTTTACGCTTACGTTCCGTGCGAACGATCCGTACGTAGCGCACGTAGTCTGAACATAGCATAAGGCTCAGGCGTGCGTCGCTTGCTCAGGCGCACATTTCGTTGCCGCGCCGAACGCTGCGTTTCTCGACGCTCACCGCGTCCAATGCGGGGCGCGTAGTCGCTGCCCCGTAGGCCATTGTCTTACACCCCTTGGCGGGTCGACGGGAACGCTGTCGCGTTCCACTCTTGAAGGCGAAGCAGAGTAACGCATGAGTGGTTTCTTCGTCTAGCCGAACCAAATATAGCCAAGCAACAGCAGTTCACCAAGCTAAACAGTGGTTCAACAACTAAAATAAAGGCTAGTATGCTTAGCATAATAGGCTTAACCTTAGCTAAGCCACAGCCATTTTTTTTTACGTTTCTTAGGTGGCACGGGCCTGTATTCGCACTTGTGATGGCAGAACTTATGGGATGTGCTGTTTCACCCATTGTGATCCTCTTTCCTCTCCCCTTCCCCTTCCCTTGCCCAGAATATCAGCCCCGATACTCGATTATACGGCCGACCTCTCTGCCTTTTCCAGCCAATGGACTTCTTCCATGGGTTACATTAGAGATAGGATATCAGAGCATGTTTCATTACAAGTTACTGAAATATCTGAAAAAATTAGAACTCACTAGTTAGCTCATGTCGAAGCAGAAAATCATAGAACTTAGAGAGCGGCCACGTGAGGAAGAGTTCGGCGAAATTGCTGTTAACCCAGAAGTAGAAAGTGGAAATAATGACTTCAGTAATGACATCCAAACCAGAAGGTCACATTATATTTAATCGCTCAATTAATGGAAAACACTTGCCTGGCCTAAACTGAATAGCTGCCTAGCCGAGCGGATGTGACGTCACTGCCCTCTCTCTCGCTTCTCCGCTGCCGGCGCGCGCTCGTCACATGCCCTGACGTCTGTACGGGAGAGGGCGCGTGAGCTGCACTAAGTGCGGTGCTCGCTAGGGGGCTACGCGCCGCCAGCTGTGACGCGCTGCGCTTTCTCCTTAGGGTGCCTCGATGTAGCGCACCGCCGTACAGGGTGGTGACACCTTCCGGCCTGCGCCGCGCCGCCGTTTTGCTCCGCGGTCGCCATATTGGGGCGAGTCGATTGCGGCGCCCGTTCCTTCCAGGGTTGGCAAAGCAGCATTGTTGGGGAGTGTGCGAAGCTGCTGTGTTGTGCGCCAGTTGCTGTGCGATTGAACTGCGTTCAGTCGCAAAAACCAGCATGCCAGAGTGTGGTGTACCGCTGTGTTCCGACTCGACAACGACAGGCATGCGCTGTTTCCGCTTTCCACGGGATAAGGAACGGAGAAAAGTATGCACCTATCCGCTTTTAGGTACCAGCTTGGTGTGGCTAGAATAACGCCACGAAGCTTGCTTTTGTTTGTTGGATCTTTCTTAAGGATAGGATAGGATAGGAATAAACTTTATTTGTCCAGCGGTTGTTGATGTTGGTGCCCGGGGCTAGGCTGCCAGGGGTCCATCAACCGAGGAAAATCTTTCGAGATCCCCGGCAACGGCCCTGGCCCGCTGGACTTTCTTAAAGCGGCCCGAAACCCACATTATCAGATTTCCTGTGGCGCGAGATGCGACCAAATTTATCTCGATTGATCCGAGCCATAGGCGACTGTGTTGGCTTCCATAATTTTGTCGTTGTCTTTAGCATATTATCTCGAAGTTTCCTTGCCGTCTCAAATTGAGCTCGGCCGAGAGCGGCGGGCATCCTGTTCATCGATGACAGCCGAGCACGTTTGCCGCTATAGCCGCCGCAAAGTTGTGCAGTTCTTAGAAGTCGCATGTCAGCCTAATAAAGTGTTTCTTTTAGAAGCCTCAACTCAACGTCAACTGGTTGCTGATTTGTAGTAAGATATACAGTTGAAACCTGCTGCATGTAATGCACCTTATAAACTCTCATGCCCGACAGCACCGAAAGGCGTTCTTTCATAAAGCGGTCGATCTAGTCAAGTAATTCATCGGTTTGCGCATCCCAGTTAGCCAACGCGGACCTAGCTAGGTGTAGACTAGTCATTTCCCCTGAGACCTATGCATGCAATCATACGCTATTTTATTTCTGTGTGTAAAAAGCGCGAAGGATTGCGAGTAAATGTGCAAGACCTTTGTACAGCTGAATTTGCTGGCGCAAGCGCTTGCTAAACAAGAATATCGGCCGACGCTTCATTGCCCGCCGTATCTGCGCTCGCTCCAATATGACGTTCACGAAGGCACTAGAGAGTTTTAGATTAGGGGACGCAATCGGCTTGCGTACACGAGAACTAGGGGCGACAGTACTGTGCATGCGCAGACCGTGACATAGCGGTCCGTGCATGCGCAACATCGTGGCCCCTAGTTCTTGCGTGCGCAAGCCGCTTGCGTCCCCTAATCTAAAACTCTCTAGTATATTTACCCTGTACGGTGGCGCGTTACATCGAGGCACCATATTTCTCCGCGCCATCCCTCGCTTCTGGCCCGCATTTCATGCCAGGGGAAAGACGTTGGTGCCCTTAGCCTAAAGAACACCATCGCCGAGGTGCGAGTGCCACTAAGAGACACCTAAATCAAAGATTAGGGTCGCCTACCATTTTTATATCCGAAGGTGTTTGCGTAACCCCGTAATTAATGGTAGGCTCCGCTCTCGCCTCTTCGTGTTCCTAAAAGGAAGGATACCTGTCCGATAACACGAATCGAACTTTTTTATCCGTGAGCGATAACCTTATTGTCGACAAATTAGGCAGTGATCATGTAGCAATGCATTACTCTTTCCTACGCAGTTGGATTTAATTGAACGGGTGCGCCATATCGCGACAGATTATATTCAGAACAATAGTTGAATAGCTATTCTTGGAGCCAAACGCAATCGAAACACGAAACATTGCGTTGAAGCAGCGATATATCGTGAGGCAGTGCCTGCATGACCAAAGCGCTATCAAGAAAGGACCCTGAGCTCATTCAAATTACTAACAGCGCGCACCTCTCGCTGAGAAAGTTGAACTGTGCGTGATTATTTCCCTTACAAACGCGTAATCAATTTATAGTCGTATACCTGTGGTGACTGTGGATAGGAGTGACTACTATTTTGCGAGAGCTCTGTCATGATGAACTTCTGAATTACTGAGGCGTGAAAGCGCGGTGTTTGTGTAATTCTAAGTGCAGGTGGCGCAACGCAATTTATTCATAATAGCAACACTCTTAAACCGCTATGCCGCATTTGGCATGTCTACACAGACGCTACGTCAATGCGCATATTTCTGTACCGTTTTTAATTGCGATATCATCTCTCGAGCAGGCGTGCCGTGCATTGTTATTTAATGTCAACGTCTTTTAACCTTATTTAACTATTTGTGAGAGTTCCATTGCTTTGTTGGGTAGGCTACTAGTTACTTACGGCGTCATACATTGCTGAAGTTTTGATTGGAGTTACTGTAACAACTTTTTCTGATAGTTTCTTTTAATCCCATTAGCATTCTTTGGAAACTTCATGATGCTGTTTTCGGTATGATGTCCTTCTCTTCTACGCTAACTTGTGCCACTGCGTACACGCCCGGATATACATTTTAGGATAGGGAACTTGGGCAATACTGAGTATTTGCCAGTGGGTATGCGTATCTGCGAATGTGTCCCTACATGCATGTGAAAATTATTGGCCAGCATTAGAGAGTGTTTATGTGCTCCTGTTTGGGGCCCGGATATACAAATATACAGAGCCAGAGGCAGGAACTTAAGACTTCGCCAACAGACTCCCGGGAGGGTGTGCTGACGAGCTCAGAGCCGCAGGGGCAGCATACATTGGGCGCGCGGGGTGGCACAAGCCGATGTAACCCTGAACAAAGAGCCCAACCCTGTGACGGCGATGCCCCACACCAATACAAATATATGTATTCCTGACTATCTGGTTCTGCAACAGAAAATCGGAGAATTCAGCTACAGGATGCTGATAAAGTCGGCATTAAAAGCATTTGAGTGTGGGCTACAAAGAAATGGAGATGTCGATAAAAAAAAATTACCGACGATTACGTTACTTCCTAATGCGAAATTTGAGCGCAGCAAATAAGCTGTTTCACCTTTTCGATAGATTGAGGCAAAGAAATCGAGCAACACATGTATGCGCTATCACAGAATTTTTTTTAATTTTTCACACGTATTCCTTTAACAAAGACTCCACTAACAGTTCTTGACAGTCATGAAGGAAGCTTTGTGGTCGGAGAAATAGACTGATATATGTTCGACTTGGTACACCAATGCTTGATTCTCAAAGACGAGATCTATACAAGTGCCTCGCGAGGTTGTCACAGCCGTGGGACGCGTTACGAGCGAGAGGAACGGGATGTTCTCCCGCATAAGTGTTAGGAAATTGCTGTTTGTCTTTATGTCAACATTAAAGTCCCCCACTACTAACATCGGTGTGGATCGATGGACGGTTAATGCGAGTTGCAGGAAGTGCACGACGTCTTTCGTGAGTGCGGTAGGGGCGAAGTAGGCAGCTACTACAAGCAAGCCGTTGGGCAACTTTGCGGCGCACAGTTCGCCAACTTCATGTGACGTGCCAAACATTTCGACTGGTATTGCAGAGAGACCTGTGCGGAAGTAGATAGCGACTCCCGCCGCTCTGTTGTGGTCTCTGCGAGCACCACAGCAGTATAGGACGGCAGCGGCAATTTCGGCTCGGGCGGTGCACATATACAGATCCGCCGCCACCGATCTGGCTCTCTGATTGCCACCGCACAGGGGTTGCATTGGAGGAGGAGCGAAGAAAGGAATTAAGTTCCACCCGGCGCTTTGACAACCGGAGACTCGCAGGAAGAGGGGGGAGAGGGGCGGCGTGTACACCCAGTGGCAAACGATGGGGGCAGAAGCGCGCGCAGCAAGCGGACAACACGATAAAGGCAGGAGGGAAGAGATAGCAGCGACTGACTGATGCCGCTGACGCCGATAGTGAGTCAACCCCAGCTGCGGAGTTGGTTTCAGGGACAACGCCGCCGATGCCGACACAAACAATATGATACCCTCGCTTGCGCAGCGCTAAGAACCAGGTCTAGCCGTGGGAAGGTGGTCACGTATTCGTCGACTTGGCGGCGCCTACGTGAAATAACCGGCGCGTCGGCAACTGAAGAGCACCCTATCCGCCACACAAGAACAGGGGGGGGGGGACCCTTTCCTCCTCTTTCTGCATGGCGGCGACGGTGTTCTATGCAGTCACGTTATCTTGACTCTCTAGCGGCGTCAGCGGCATCCAGCGGTATCAGTCGGTCGCTGCTAGCGCTGGGGGGATGAAAGGGGGGCGGAGCTGGTTACGAGGCCGACGACAACGCCGACGACGACGCGAAACCCAGGAACGGACGCCAAAGAGCTGCGCTCTAAAAAAGAAATGCAAGAAGTCGGCTACGCGAAAGTGACGAATTTGGCATTGCGTCCGTTCCCTGCGTTGCTTCAAACCTAATCGCAATAGCGTCGACATTCACCGAGAGATGGGTTCTGCCCACAATTTGTTTTGCAGTGTTCTTTTTTTCAGTATGGTGCTGAAGAAATTGATATATTGTATTTCCTAGAATGAATACTCCATTTAACGCATGCGCTTTTGCTCCGTAACCACTGCTTCTGCATGAGAATGTAGCAAGGTTCGTTCATTTATCATCATGTATTACGTCTTAAAGGCCCTTTATTGGAATGTTACATAAGCGGCGCACATAAGAAGGAAACGCACAAATGTAGTCGTATTATGTAATCACTTAAAATACAACGTTCGACTGGACGGAACTGGTACAATCTTCAAAAATTTACACACTTTGGGGCTTAGCTTGTCCTACAAGAAAATCGTTATCTGCAACGCTTTTGTTTTCTTTCTTAAAAATTCTGCGCCCGCTACATTCCTGTCGGAAATGGAATGTTGCGTTGACAACCCCCCTGCCCTTCGCACCTGCAAGTACAGGCGCATAGCGTTAAAGAAAGGAAAGCCATGCCAAATAGATGAGGATTACTGTTGCAGGACTAGGTAAGCCCGAAAGGGTGCAAATGTTTTGAACCCCTTAACTGCCGCTGACAAGGTGTCTTGAATTTTGGATAGATTTTGCGCACATGTACGTGTGCAGTGGTAAACTTGAAAAGCAAATAATACGCGATCAAATTTGGTAATATCTTCATCTAGACCAGTAAAACAGCAATAGGCACTTCGGTGTGACATATTTTAGCAAAAAAATGGCGCGAAATGTGTAACTCTAAAATGAATTCCGTACTTTAAAAATGTATTTCGAAATTTGTCATGGCATTTAAAGGGTTAAGAGCGGTGAATAGAAAGAAATACCAGTAAGACCCACAGAAAGAACGCATTGAAAGTGTACAAGCCAGTTAAAAATCAAGGATATAATCTACAGACATTAAAACTGCTTGTTGGAAATGGCCGAAACTTGGAACGTTTAGATCCATAAGTGTGTAGTCAAGTAGTCTGTTTTATTGATTAATATCCATTATATAAGTACCTAGTTCTATTCATTGAAATCAAGTGCTCCAGAAAAAAATTACCGACGATTACGTTACTTCCTAACGCGAAATTTGAGCGCAGCAAATAAGCTGTTTCACCTTTTCGATAGATTGAGGCAAAGAAATCGAGCAACACATGTATGCGCTATCACAGAATTTTTTTTTATTTTTCACACGTATTCCTTTAACAAAGACTCCATTAACAGTTCTTGACAGTCATGAAGGAAGCTTTGTGGTCGGAGAAATAGACTGATATATGTTCGACTTGGTACACCAATGCTTGATTCTCAAAGACGAGATTTATACAAGTGCCTCGCGAGGTTGTCACAGCCGTGGGACGCGTTACGAGCGAGAGGAACGGGATGTTCTCCCGCATAAGTGTTAGGAAATTGCTGTTTGTCTTTATGTCAACATTAAAGTCCCCCACTACTAACATCGGTGTGGATCGATGGACGGTTAATGCGAGTTGCAGGAAGTGCACGACGTCTTTCGTGAGTGCGGTAGCGGACTCACGAAAGCGGTATCAGTCGGTCGCTGCTAGCGCTGGGGGGATGAAAGGGGGGCGGAGCTGGTTATGAGGCCGACGACAACGCGAAACCCAGGAACGGACGCCAAAGAGCCATTTGTGTAGCCAGCCCTCCTCCACAGTCTCTCCTCCTCCCTTCCATCATCCTCCCTCGCCCGGAGAGCCGACAGCGCGCATGCGCGGCGGCGGAGCAGCGGCGCATGCGCGGCGGCGGAGCGCGGCGGCGGAGGCGAGCTGGTTACGAGGCCGACGCCGACGACGACGCGAAACCCAGGAACGGACGCCAAAGAGCTGCGCTCTAAAACGACTTGTATTAAATAAAGCATGCGGCATTTCTAATGGAACTGCCCGGAAGAGAGAAGCCGAGGAGACAGCTAGCTTCGGAAGTGCCGCACGCTGCCTTGCTGACGAAAAGACTCGCCCCCCTGCATCTGTGCATTGCATCGGCATGCCGAGGAGGAGATCTCCCTTCCGCCTCGCTTCCACGCGCGCGCATACACACGCACATGCACACACACGCAAACCTGACAGCACGCCACTTTCCACACCCCGCCCCCCGCGGGACCTCCCTTTTGCGCTTCTCACCGCCCACGCGATAGAAAGTGGCACGCTGGATTTAGGACTTTCCGCCGCGCCCTCTCATTGCCTTGTATCAAAGCGAGTAATGTACCTCAGAACGACCAGATGGCGCTGGCGCGCATAGAGGCGCGTTATTCAAAACGAACAGTTCAGTATCGGAACGGCTGTGGGGAAGGAAAGAGTAGAATGGTTTAGAAATACCTCCACGGCTTTTCGTGTTTCTGTGTATCCAGGCTGTTGTACGGACACTCGATGTGACGCACGAGAACTGTGCGGTCCCTGGAGTTCAAGAGTTCTGTTGGAACTCGTATCCGTGTCTCTTTTTCACGTGCTCTTTCTGCGTCCTTGTCTTACGCCGAGATAGTCTGAGGTGCCAAAGGAATCTTTAGGCAAAAACAAATATGCAGATCCGACGCGCATATTGCAGTCTGTGTGAAGCCAAGATTTAGTAATGTGGTTCATAAAATATTGGATATCTGACGGCGATACGGAAAATTTGTTTCGCTTTCATTTTATTCAACGAGCAAAACCATGGAGCCTTTATGTTCGTGCACAAGCTATGCTGAAATGCAAACCCCTACTCAGGCCGGTGCACAGCGTGAGACGCATACGCAACGCTGTCACAAGACCGAAGGCGATGCAGAATGCTTCGTGAGGGGAGAAGGGTGACGACCAGTCTATGCTCAGAAAAGCACGACACGTATCAAGGAATATTTTGGGTTTCCGTAGAACTTGCGCCGCGGTGGTATATACCCATCTTGTAAGACTGGCCGCATACACCCACTGACACATAGCGAATAGCTAGCTGAAAAGAAAAGTAAATCTAAGAATCCGCGCAAAATAAGCCAGCGTTCTATTAATAGATTGGGTTTCTTTAGAGGTATCTGTAAGCCGATAATAAGTGTTCAGGACTTATCAAGGAATCGTAGGGGGACATGCCGCCCGGACGATTGATCGAGAACAAGCATACAACCATTGACACCATACCACACCCCCCCCCCCCTCAAGAAAAAGGAACTAAACTATCCGTTAAGTATAAGTCAACATTGTATAAACAGATCGGTTTAGTTTAGATATAGTCGTAAGCGGACAATAAATGTAGATGACTAATGTAGGAATAGCAGTGAGACATGCTCATTCTAGAAGATTGACCAAGAACAGGCATACGCCTAGCGGCACATACAGAATGGATAAAAAAAAAGAAATCCATGAATCCATAAACTATAAATGAATATATTATTAAAATATTGCCTTGCTTTAGCGATATCTGGAAGCCGTAATCAAATGTTCAGCGATTATGTATGTATCGTACTGGGGCGTCGCCCGTTGTGGGAGATCGGCCAAGAACAGGGATACATCCCGTCGCACATACTACGTGCCTAAATCATAAAGATGAGGTAAATCTAGGAATGCGGCAAATCTAATTCCCAATACCGTTGACAGATTGGTGTGCTTTAGAGGCGCCTCTAAATTGACCTTCTACATTAAATGTTGCTGTAGGAACGTAGCATAATGAAAAGTATAATTTTATGTGCAAGCTTGGTCGGCATACAAGGGCTTTCTGCATAACTTGTCTGGTAGTTATATATATATATATATATACATATATATATATATATATATATATATATATATATATATATGTATATATATATATATATATATATATATATATAATATAGAAGGATAGCGACCACCTCAAAACAGCAGCCAGGCACCCCTTCGAAAACCGGAAAAGTAGGCAAAGAAAGCTACTCCTTAATAATTGTGAGGTATACGGGACGGGTGCAATTGAATTCAAGAAGCAATCTTTCGCAACTGAGATGAGAATCTTGTTGACTTCTTATTTTCAGGTTGAGCCTTTGTGTTCGAGGAGACATTGCTCCAGGCTAAAGATTCTCAACATAGATATTTGCCGCCGAATAGTGGATGATGTGTTAGTGTGTAGCTAATCATAGTCATTGAAGTCGATACCAAAATACACGAAGACGGAGTTTTCGTGTGCCAGCCTTCGCGTTTGTTCGCTTGCACTTGAAAACCATCAATAGATATTTGCTGCAGTGGCATTCAAGTGAGAGAATTGTGTGAGCGTGTTTCAATGCATTATAACGTCATTCATCTCCATGCTGACAAGACAAGTAAATATTAACATGGAGCTTTGATCTTTAGCTGCTGCGAAAGAGACATCCATGTGAGCAGCTGGATACAAATGATAGCTGCTGAAGAATGACGGAGAACTGTTATATTGTTATTGGAACATCTTAAGGCGAAGTAAAAAATTACCGACGATTACGTTACTTCCTAATGCGAAATTTGAGCGCAGCAAATAAGCTGTTTCACCTTTTCGATAGATTGAGGCAAAGAAATCGAGCAACGCATGTATGCGCTATCACAGATTTTTTTTTTATTTTTCACACGTATTCCTTTAACAAAACTCCACTAACAGTTCTTGACAGTCATGAAGGAAGCTTTGTGGTCGGAGAAATAGACTGATATATGTTCGACTTGGTACACCAATGCTTGATTCTCAAAGACGAGATCTATACAAGTGCCTCGCGAGGTTGTCACAGCCGTGGGACGCGTTACGAGCGAGAGGGACGGGATGTTCTCCCGCATAAGTGTTAGGAAATTGCTGTTTGTCTTTATGTCAGCATTAAAGTCCCCCACTACTAACATCGGTGTGGATCGATGGACGGTTAATGCGAGTTGCAGGAAGTGCACGACGTCTTTCGTGAGTGCGGTAGCGGACTCACGAAAGCGGTATCAGTCGGTCGCTGCTAGCGCTGGGGGGATGAAAGGGGGGCGGAGCTGGTTACGAGGCCGACGACAACGCCGACGACAACGCGAAACCCAGGAACGGACGCCAAAGAGCCATTTGTGTAGCCAGCCCTCCTCCACAGTCTCTCCTCCTCCCTTCCATCATCCTCCCTCGCCCGGAGAGCCGACAGCGCGCATGCGCGGCGGCGGAGCAGATTCGTCGGCGAGCTGGTTACGAGGCCGACGACGACGCGAAACCTAGGAGCGGACGCCAAAGAGCTGCGCTCTAAAATGTATCGGTGTGCATGTGGTTTTGAGATGAAGGGTAAGACCCTTAAAGCACTATATAAAAAAAGGTAGGAGGTGGATGAGAAGAGAATGAAGCACGCCTGAGTAACAATTGTTTACATGGCAATTGATGCACATCAAACCGAAGCACTTATTGCATCGTGCCAGGCACTTTGCTACATTTCTGTTGCACATCATTTCGGCCCTATGCAAGAAAAAAAAAATAAAAAGCGTACGACGGTGGAGCAGAACAGCTCGATGGTGTAACAGCTACGCAACATTAACTTTCTTTTGTTTAGTATATATGGCCACGCAGTACGCAGAACACACAGGGGCAGGTGTTTGCTTGAGGCGTTGTTGGGCACCACAATTCATAACTTCTGACAGGATTGACCATATTCATTGCCTCACATGGCTTATCGCCTCATGGTGGAAGTATTAAACCCAATTGAATTATGGGGTTGTATGTGCCAAAACCACAATCGGATTATCAGGTAAGCCGTAGTGGCGAACTCCAGAATAATTTTGGGACCGTGGTGTTCTTTAACATGTCCCTAAATCGAAGTGCCCGACAGCTTTCGATTTCGGTTTCGTCGAATTGCGGCTGCAGCGGTCGGGATCAAAGCCACGACTGCTTGCAATGCCATAGCCGCAAAGCAGCCGATGCCGGCACAGAAGTGTTGATTTCACGTGCGACCGCTTCCTTACTGCCGCCCAGACTCTGTAATGCGCTTTAATGCAGCTCTCCTGCACACCCTGCGTAAGATATCCGCTCGATAATTTTTTATGATGCTCATTTTTCAGAGAGTGAGAGAGAGGGCACTTTATGAGAAAAACAGAGAATTTCGCCGGCGCGTATACAACCGCTGGCATGCTACTCTGTATCGGGGATGTTTAACGTCTACGTGAACGACCTTTCAAACGCCGTGCCTGCAAGCCTGTATCAGTACGCTGACCATACTGTCCTCGTATCCCAGTCGCCGAACTACTCTGACTCCCTTTCTTCTCTTCAAGCTGCAGCAACTATTGCTATGGACTGGTTATCACGCAACCTAATCAAAGTAAACAGCTCTAAGACCCAACTTATATGTTTTCACAGCCCGATGAAGAAAGTAGATTTGAACCAACAGCTGCTCTTGCACGGATCTAATTGTTCTCAATGTCAATGTCTACCCCTGAGCTATAAAACTACTGTGAAATACCTAGGATTATACTTTGACAGTGCTCTTTCTTGGAATGACCACTTATCCCACATTTGTAAAAAGCTCCGAACCGTCTCCTGTGTGCTGTATAACATTAGATACTATATGCCACTTTCAATACGCAAAGCTATTGTAAACGCTCTCGGTTATAGCGTACTGCGTTATGGCATAACGATCTATGGTCACTGTGCAGTTCGTTGGAAGAACAGGATCAATTCTCTCCTAAGATCTCTGTTAAAAAATATTGGCTATGATTTAGGCCTGCCCCCCAATTCTGATGTTTTTAAGGTATTTTCGCTACCTGATTTTGATCGCCTTTTGATGGAAACTATTGTCCTGAAACATTTTTGGTTTAGTGACTATAAAATTCCGTATGTTCCCACACGGTCTCTTCGACCGAAGGAAGCTTTTTGTATTCCCCGACGGTTTACAAGATATGGAAAGCGCGTAAGAGATTTTTACGTTCCCTTTTACTTCAATAGGTTGCCTCCAAGTGTTCGCCGTGCAAAAACTAAATATAAAATAAAAAAGATGCTGCGATACGCTACTTAGTGGGTGTACGACGTTGTACACGCATGCTCCACCACTTATCAAATGAATCCTGTGAATTTGCTAGTTACTGCAGTATTTGTTGCACTTATCTGAGTATTTCCATGCTATTTTATTTTCCTTCCTTGCTCTTTACTCTGTTGTGTTTTTTTTTATATGTAACTTGGGTTCCGTGTCTATTTTGATTATTATTTTTTTTCTGCCACTATACTAATTTGATGTTCTGTAACTTTTCATGTGCGTTCATGCCTGTGTGTTTATCTGCGTGGTTCCGCTGCCTGTCGGGCTCTGCCACTCAAGCCCAATGAGGTTTTGGCAGGCCGGATGTTTGTACATTCTTTCAATACTTGGCGCAATAAAGTATTATTATTATTATTATTATTATGTGGAATGGGATTAAAGGATTCCAGAGGAGAGCGGGAGAAAAATCGCATAAAAATAAATAGCAAATGTCCGAGTGGACCTGATACTAATATTTACAGGTGACATGGCGGGTAAATTTAAGCTTTTGTATATGAAGTGTGCAATAAATCTAAAACAAGTCGCTGTTTTGAAGGGCTGGGCATTGGACCTAAGATGCTCGGTAACGTTAACGGTTCGTCGCAAATCATGTCCATTTGTTGCTCAATATATTGTCTCTCGTCGCGGTACGCGGGGCATTCTAGTAATATCTGCCCCATTGTCTCTAACCTGAGACAGTTATCACAGTATGGGTTAGTGGCAATTCCTTTGCGGTACAGATAATTGTTCGTGTGTGCCATCTTCAGTAGAAGGCATTGGTACAATGTCTCTAAGTGTCGAGGAACTGGTCGTGGAATTTTCGGTATCATTTCTGGGTCAATGTAACGCAGGAAGTTATCTTGGTGAAGCGGCAGATTCCAGATGTGGTCTTTCATTTTTCGGAGTTATAAACGTACTGTACCGTACCTTGAACTTAAATTTATCCCGCTTGCCCAGAACCGCTGTCGCTTCTCTAGCAGTAGCGTTTGCTCGCCTAGTCACGTCACCCTTTCCCCTATCCCTTCCCACCTTCTGTGGGAGCTACGAGTGAAGGGTGGTAAGGCAGTTATTAATTCCTTCCGCGGTTGAGTCGATTCTGCCCATTCTCTGCCCTTCTCCCTCCCTCCTCTCTGTCATTCTATCTAGCTTTCCTATGTACTTGCATGTTAGCAAAGAAGTAAGCGCTGCAATTTCTGCGATGCTTTTGCGGGGAGGTCAGGGATGATTAGAACTGTCAAGAAACTAATGTCGCGATGCCCAGAGAAGCTCTAGAATAGCTCAGCTTGCGGAAGAAAACGCGCGCCTCAAGGCGGAGATTCAGCAAATGAGGGCGGATTTCGAATCGTTTCGGAAACACGGTTCCACTCCTCAGCTAGTCGACCAACAGCAGCAGCAGGTGCCGCAAAGTACACCGACCCCGCAAGGGGAGCAGTCGGTTCGCTCGGTCAAACGCAGGGCCCCTCCCCTGACGGAGGAGGGAAACCCGGCGGAACCCGAGTCCAGTAGCGTCCTATTGGGAATTAAGCAGTCGATTAGCTCATTGCAGCTAATGGTCCAGCAACTAGCGGAGAGCATGGTAGCGCTCGCGGCGAGAGTGACGCGTATCGAAGCACACGTGGCGCCTGTGGGTGCTAAACAAATCCAAGGCATCAATCATGGCGACCAACTCAACTAGAGAGCTGTTAGTGTGGCAGTGGAATTGCGCTAGCTTCAAAAAGCGCAAGGCTCCGCTGCTACAGTTCGTTGCCTCACAGGTGGACAAACCGCACGTCATAATCTTACAGGAAACTTTGGGTAGCGAGGTGTCCCTGCCCGGCTACCGGGTCGCCTCGTCGAAATTCGAACAGGGTAAGCGCGGAGTGGCGACCCTCGTCGCGAACAAATGCTCCTTCCAGGAACGAGATTTGAAATTAGGCAACGCGAAAGCGGAGGTAACCGTGATCGAACTCATACCGAACAGTTGGCTGAAAAACAGCGTATTCGTAGTGAACGTGTACAGCCCGCCCTCTGACCACAGACAGTCGTTCACATCGATAATAACGAAGGCGGCCTCAATGGCCAGGGGGGCCCCTCTCATAGTGGCAGGAGATTTTAACGCGCCCCACGGAGCATGGGGTTACGCAAGGCCAGTGCCTAAGGGAGAGCGGCTATTGGTGGCAGTCACTACGTGCTCGCTAGAGCTGGTGACGGACCCCCGCTATCCGACTCGACTAGGCACGTCGGTGGCGCGGGACACGACGCCCGACCTGACCTTCGTCAAGAACGTGCGAGGGGCCGAGTGGTGCAACCTGCACGAGAACCTCGGCAGCGACCACTACATACTGGCGGTCACGATCCCCATCAGGGCGGCACCACCGAGAGAATTTAAGGTCACCGACTGGGACGCCTTCCGCAAAATAAGGAAGGAAGACACAAACGAATACGCGGATCTAGACAGTCTTTTTAGAAGGCTCAAAGAGGACGTTAACACCGCGACGAGGGTTGTCCAAACTGAACTGAACGTGGAAAGGATGGACGCGAGATTGGCACACCTATTAGAGGCAAAGAATTCCATCACGGCCAGGTGGAAAACGCAAAGACTGAATCGCAGACTACGAAAGAAAGTAGCGGCACTAAACCGGGAAATCGAAGCGCACTCGATCGAGCTTTCCAAGCAACAGTGGAACGAGGTGTGCGCGTCGGTAGACGGACAAATGAGAACCGGGCGCAAATGGAACCTCCTAAAGCAACTGTTAGACGACAAACAATCCAAAGGAAGTCAGAGATTGGCAATCGATAGGATTTTACAAAAGCAAAAGGAGCAGGGCAAAACGGAAAGCGAGTTCCTAAAGGAGCTGGCGGAGACGTATCTGCCACTGGGCCCGTCAGGCGACAGCGACTATCCACAATACGCCGGGGCAGAGGTCGAAGAACTCGACGCGCCTTTCACGGAATCAGAAATTTGGGATGCCTTACAAGGCCTCAACGGACGCTCCGCTACAGGCCCGGACAGGGTCTCGAACAAACTGTTGAGGAACCTAGACGGAAGGTCGGTCGAGAAGCTCACCGAAGAAATCAACAGAGTGTGGGAAACGGGAGAAGTACCAGAGGTGTGGAAAGAGGCCTCGGTCATACTTATACCGAAACCCGGTAAACCACTTGCGGCGGAGAACATGCGGCCAATATCGCTCACCTCGTGCGTAGGCAAGACGGCCGAACATGCCATACATAACCGAGTATCCCGGTACATAGAGAGAGAGGGCCTCTTCCCACATAACATGGTGGGCTTCAGACCGGGCCTCTCCACACAGGACGTAATGTTGCTACTCAAAAAGCATATAATTGACGGCATGACCAGAGACACCAGGGGCATACTGGCGCTGGACCTAACGAAAGCGTTCGACACGGTCAAACACAGATTTCTAATGGAAACGATCTCGATGATGGGGCTCGGCCGGAAATTCCACTCTTACATAGGCTCCTTCCTCAGAGACAGGAAAGCCACGATCAAAATTGGACAGGCCACGTCCGATTGGTACACGCTGGGCGCGAGGGGCACCCCACAAGGGGCGGTGCTCTCCCCACTATTATTCAATCTGGCAATGAAAGGGCTCTCTGACCGGCTGACGAGAGTGACCAACGTCAATCACGCCCTGTACGCAGACGACATTACGGTGTGGTGCCCGGGAGGGTCCGACGCAGAAGTCGAGCAGGCTCTTCAAGAGGCGCTGGACACAACGGAAGAGTACCTGAAGGAAACGGGACTCCGTCTGTCACCCAACAAATCGGAACTGTTGCTGTACAGGCCCTCAAAACAAGGCATGAGGAATTTGACGCCGATCGATCAAATACCGATCAAATTACATACGAATGCCGGCCAGCCGATTCCCAGAGTGGACACTATACGAATCCTGGGGCTGCTAATTGAGGCGAAAGGTGGTAACACACAAACTGTCATGAAACTAACGTCCAAAACGGAGAACATGCTCCGGCTGATCCTCAGGGTGACGAACCGCAGAGGAGGGCTCAGCGAGAGCAGTCTCATCAGACTTTACCACGCCTTCCTCATGAGTCACCTCAATTACGTAGCCTCGGCGCTAAAATGGACCAAGAGAGACGCGGCCAAAATAGAGACACTGATGCGCAAGAGCGTCAAAAGGGTGCTAGGTCTCCCGATCACTACAAGCACGGAGCAGCTCGATCGGTTAGGGGTCCACAATTCACTATCAGAAATCATCGAAGCGCAGACCAAGGCACAGGTCGTGCGGCTGTCGACCACCAGGGCCGGCAGGCGCATCCTAGAAGAAGCAGGGGTAAATGCCGAGGCAGAGTGCAACGCACACAAGATTGCGCTCAGCGCGGCGGTAAGGGGCACTTTCAAGGTAGAACCGCTTCCGAGAAACGTCCACCCGCAATTCAACGAGGGGCGCCGAAAGGCGAGGGCCCGAGCACTGCTGAAATCGACCGCCAGCTGCCCGGGCCTGGCGGCATTTGTAGACGCGGCCCAGTATGGGCGCAGCGACCGGTACGCGGCCGTCTCGGTACGCTGGGATGGCACAATAATTAACGCAGCATCGGTCAAGGGGGTAACGTCCGAAGTGGCAGAACAGGTGGCAATAGCCATGGCAATGAGAGACCCCGAACGTCCTCACGTCTACACAGATTCGCGATCGGCGGCAAGAGCATTCGCCTCGGGCTCGATATCCCGGGAAGCGGCGGCCGTCCTCGGCAGCGAGGGAGCCGCGGGTCAGCACCTCGTCAAATGGTTTCCAGCCCACATGGGGGCCGACGTGCACCCCGAATTTCCCAACGCCAACGAGCTGGCGCACGGACGCGCGCGAGGACTCACGCACCGCGGCGATCGTGGCGAGCGAGGTGACGGGGAGGGAGGGGAGCACCGAGACCCGCTGCTCACCTTGAACGAAGTAACAACACACTATCAGCTGTCGAGGAGGACCTTCCCACTCCCCCACGCTAAACTCACGAGACCACAGTCATCGATATTCAGAATGCTTCAGACAGGGTCGTTCCCCTCGAGAGGCAGACTGAGCCGTTATTCACCAGAAGTAGAGCCGCAGTGTCCGGATTGTGGCGAATCTTACTGCTCGCTAGCGCACATGCTTTGGCAATGCTCCGCGTTAAGCGGCACCGTGTTCACTAAAGAAGAAGACTGGCTGGACGCCCTGCAAAGCGACGACCACCAGACCCAGCTCCGGGCCGTCCAGAGGGCTCACGAAAGGGCGGAGGCTCACGGGCTTCCCGTCCCAACGTGGGTGCGGCCCGCGACCCCTGCCGCCCACTAAACCAAGAGTGGGTGGGGAGGGGTTCCTCAGGACATATTAAAGTTATTTCCTCCTCCCAGAGAAGCTGCAGACAGCATTCTGTACTTTTCACGCAGTACAAAGGAGTTTCTAGCGCAGCCTTTCCTCTCTGCAGCGCTCCTATGTATACTTACTCTCTGAACCACCTCACGACGCTCTGTACCAGACAGCAGTAGCAGCAGTGCGAACGATGACGGAAGAGGCAAACGAAGCTTCGCTTTAAAATTCTATAATGCTAAAAGGGCCTGCCCCTGCTTGGCCTACACAGTCCTCTAGCAACACTTGATATTTGCAAGCTCATTCGAAAAATTGTAGCCCACTAACCGTGCAATAAATTCAAGATAGGCTTCCTTATATCACAGATATCTTCAATGAGGTTGCCCCGAGTAGTGTCTGCATGTCTGACAATCACACGCGTCTCCCCGCGTTCGCATGCAAACGTTTCTTGTGGCAGCGAGAGAACAAGCTTTTTGAGACGACTTTCGTGCGTGTCAAAGTTGGATAGCACCACCAAGAGTAGGTGCGCGCGCCACTTTCCATTCGGCCGCAGACGTACCACTGTGTTTCGCATGCATCCCGTCCAGCAGTTAGACGCAGTTTACAAACGCGACAGCGCGCCTATTTCTCCTCTTCCCGTGTGGCAGCTGGTCTGTGTTTGCAGAAAAACTGAAAGCTGGGCAAGCTGGTAGTGGTTCATTCTGTCGGTTGCCCGAAAAGCACAGGGCTAAGGACGGATCATACGGTGCCCCTACGAGCTTCAAATCAGTTTTTACAATGAGCTGGCTCGGCTAGACTCTGCCAGATAGCCCAGTTCCACAGTACGCGCAGCCTCTAGGAGGCCTATTCCCGTTGTAAACAGAAAATGTAACGTCTAGTGGCAGACAGGATTAAGGGAGAAATGAAGTTGCAGCCTTCCCGCAAATGCATAGGTTTTCGCGTGGTCTAATAAATGTCGCGTAACGCTACAGTGCCAGCACAGCGTTTACCGTGCGAAATAATTTTCACACTTGTGCGTGCGTGTTACGAACAAAGCTGATGCCCCAGTTCTACACAACGAAGGCAGTTGTCTGCATGAAGCATGCTGAGGCGCTACAGGTAACGCCGAACTGCTGTAGAATTCCATCCACCTGCGGACCAACCATAATATACGCAAACATTCGACCAAGGCCAAATGCAGACTCTTGTAGGACATCGAACGCCCAAAAAACAGGCGACACACACAAAACACACGGCAAGGTGCGCTGCAGTGACCATAGGATGGTAAGAACCCCAATTAGCCTAGACTTGAGGCGGGAACGGAAGAAACTGGTATTTAAGAAGCCGATAAAGAGTTAGCAGTAAGAGGGAAAATAGACGAATTCTGGATCAATCTACAGAACAGGTATTCGGCTTTAACACAGGAAGAGGACCTTAGTGTTGAAGATATGAACGACAATTTCATGGGCATCATTAAGGAGTGTGCAAAAGAAGTCGGCGGTAACTCCGTTAGGCAGGATGCCAGTAAGCTATCGCCGGAGACCAAAGATCTGATCAAGAAACGCCAATGTATTAAAGCCTCTAACTCCACAGCTAGAACAGAACTGGCAGAACTTTCCATGTTAATCAACATGCGTAAGACAGCTGACATAAAGAAGTATAATATGGATAGAATTGAACATGCTCTCAGGAACGGAGCCAGCCTAAACGCAGTGAAGAAACTAGGAATAGGCAAGAATCAGATGTATGCGGTAAGAGACAAAGCCGGCAATGTCATTACTAATACGGATGAGATAGTTCAAGTGGCTGAGGAGTTCTGTAGAGATTTATACAGTACCAGTGGCACCCACGACGATAATGAATGAGAGAATAGTCTAGAGGAATTTCAAATCCCACAAGTAACGCCGGAAGAAGTAAAGAAAGCCTTGGGAGATATGAAAAGGGGGAAGGCAGCTTGGGGGATCAGGTAATAGCAGATTTGTTGAAGGATGGTGGACAGATTATTCTAGAGAAACTGGCCACCCTGTATACGCAATGCCTCATGACTTCGAGCGTACCAGAATCTTGGAAGAACGCTAACATAATCCTAATCCATAAAAAAGGGGACACCAAGGACTTGAAAAATTATAGACCGGTCAGCTTACTGTCCGTTGCCTACAAAGTATTTATTAAGGTAATCGCAAATAGAATCAGGAACACCTTAGACTTCTGCCAACCAAAGGACCAGGCAGGATTCCGTAAAGACTACTCAACGATAGACCATATTCACACTATCAATCAGGGGATAGAGAAATGTGCGGAGTATAAGCAACCTTTATACATAGCTTTCATTGATTACAAGAAAGCGTTTGATTTAGTCGAAACCTCAGCAGTCGTGGAGGCACTACGGAATTAGGGTGCAGACGAGCCGTATATAAAAATAGTGAAAATATCTATAGCGGCTACACAGCCACCGTAGTCCTCCATAAAGAAAGCAACAAAATCTCAATAAAGAATGGCGTCAGGCAGGGAGATACGATCTCTCCAATGCTATTCACATTGTCTTTGCAGGAGCTATTCACAGACCTGGATTGGGAAGAATGGGGGATAAGAGTCAATGAAGAATACCTTAGTAACTTGCGATTCACAATGATATTGCCTTGCTCAGTTACTCAGTGAACCAATTGCAATGCATGCTCACTGACCTGGAGAGGCAAAGCAGAAGGGTGGGCCTAAAATTAATCTGCAGAAAACTAAAGTAATGTTTAAGAGTCTCGGAAGAGAACAGCATTTTACGATAGGTAGCGAGTCACTGGAAGTGGTAGGGCAATACATCTACTCAGGACAGGTGGTGACCGTGGATCCAGATCATGAGATTGAAATAATCAGAAGAATAAGAATGTGCTAGGGTGCGTTTGGCAGGCATTCTCAGATCTGAACAGCAGGTTGCCATTATCCTTCAAAACAAAACTGTATAACAGATGTGTCTTAGCAGTACTCACCTACGGGGCAGAAACCTGGAGGCTTACGAAATGGGTACTACTAAAATTGAGGACTACGCAACCAGAATGGAAAGAAGAATGGTGGGTGTAAGGTTAAGGGATGAGAAAAGAGCAGATTGGGTGAGGGAACATAGGCGAGTTAATGACATGTTTGTTGACATTATGAAAAAGAAATGGGTATGGGCAGGACAACTAATGAGGAGGGAAGATAACCGATGGTCATTAAGGATTACAGACTGGATTCTAAGGGAAGAGAAGCGTAGCAGGGGGCGGCAGAAAGTTAGGTGGGCGGGTGAGATTAGGAAGTTTGCAGGGACAACACGGCCACAATTAGTACGTGACCGGGGTAGTTGAAGAAGTATGGGAGAGGCCTTTGCCCTGCAGTGGGCGTAACCAGACTGATGATGACGACGATGAATATCATGATGGCACACAAAAAGAGCAACTTCACTCTATATAACGATGCTTCTTTACGCCTCGAAACGAGCTAGTTATCAAATGTCCTGTTTTTGAAATTACGGCTCACATGGTCGGGAATATGAGATCTGCCTCGCTTGTATAACGCAACTTGTAAATAAACAAAAGGCTCGTAATTCAGAATACACAGTAAGAGAAGTTAATAGTATATATATATTTTTCAAATTAGCACGTCTATATGCGGATGGCGAAGCAACATGCGCACTGCGAGCATTTCTGGCCAAAGGTAAATCGTCAGCTCCACTAGCAAACTAAGGTGTATTTGCGCGTGCTTTATCTCAAAATTAACTCATTGCGATTCGCAACGTGAAAGGAATTTATTACGTATAAGCATTGCACATAGCAAACCACCTAAATTCGAAATTTGAGGACTCTTGCATGTTTCTGGACCGAACTGATAGCTCAGCGTCGAAGAATCGCCTGTCGCTTGGGAAACGGAGACATATCACTGATCTGTTGAACGGATCATCACATTCAAAGCCAGCAGATGATCAAAGCGAGAACAAGGCAAAAGCGGAAGCCATTGCTTAGAGATGTGGCCTTGTCTTTTTCAAGGCGGCATATGCTTTTCTTGGCGCATTATACAGGGTGTTTCACGTAACCTGAACCAAGGATTTCGAAAGTGTGGTTCGCAGCAAGTGAATGAAACCAGCAGCGTAATGTTTGCCTTCATGTGGCGCTCTTTGAGAGTATTTTCTATATTCCGCTGAATGAGTTAATGAACTAAGATCAATTATGCAAGCTTTTTAATATTCACATGAGGGCCAAGTGCTTTTCCATGTGTTGAAGAAGGGGAACAGAAACCACCGTGGGATTATCTTCTTCGCTGCAGGTTAGTAAGCAGTCTTCTCTCTCAAATAGATAAAAGAAGCGGCAAAAATGGTGCAGAAAATGCGGAATGACAAGGGTGGAACTTTATTTGATGTCATAGAAGCCCAAGAGAAAAATTTGTCTTGAAGACTTAGGAACATATGTCAACATAACTGGGCGGCTAAAGCGCAAAAACATATTTACATGAAAAGCGTAGACACAGAATGGACGAAGAGGTCAAGAAAGTTAGCTACTATGTACAGGGTAAATAAAAGCGTAAATAGACAACCACGAGTCACCAGAAAGAAAGTGAGAGAAAACAAAAAAGTGAACTGGATGGAAAGAATAGAAACAACAAAGACTATGGAATTGACAAGAATGACAAGAGTGACAACTAGCAAATTACCAGGAAAAATCTGTACGCTAACACGAAGGGAAGTGCCTTGCTATTTGATGCTCGAGCTGGTGTCTTAAGGACGAAAACATACGGCCGCAAATATTCACAACTATATGAGGCATGTGTATGCTGCAGCAAGCATCTGGAGACCACTCAGCATATCTTAATGGAATGTGAAGAGATTCCCCAGTGGGACCGGTAGGTAACGCGCACTTTCCAGAAGCGCTTCAATTTAAAGTGTGTGGAAGGAAGCATCAACCAGTCAGCAGTCGAGACAAACAAGAGAGTACTTGCGGAAAAAGAGCAGGGAAGAGACTCACGCTACCAAATCCATTACAGGCATATGTAACGCTACGATGTAGATAGAGAAATTTTGAGGAAGAGAAGAAAGGCTAAAGAGATTGTTACGGTTCACTGTGCGCGGGGATTAATGGAATGGATGTGAAGCGCCTGAGACTCGACGTGCCTGATAATCCCGCTCGTCCACAAGAAAACACTTGTACGCCGGGTGTGTGCGACGGGATTACGCACCATTGAAAATCCTACTCTCCTTTGTCCTCTACACCAAGCAATGGTTTCTCTTCGAATTTCTGTGGCTGGGTTGACTAGTGAGTTGACCCGAGGTCAGCTGCGCTCTCATCGGCTGCACCATTAAGGGGTTCCTCTCCGAATACCTCTGTGTGGGCTGACAAGTGTTGTGACAAAGCCCCCTACCAGGAAGCAAGCAAGAATGAGGTTGTCGAGATGGTACATGGTATAAGAAGGCCGGTGAGACGCCACGTGGACATCTTCTCTACCCTTACGTGGTTTCTGTATTTATTATAACGAGCGCACCCCTCACCCCTAAGAAGTCTTAAACTTCTGTTAGTTGTTACTTCATCATCTCGTTTTCCCTGCGAGCACCTCTCCGATGGTCAGTCTACTTTGAGCTGTGATGATTAATAATAAGCATCGATGCCAAGTCGTGACAAAAAAAAAATGTCGACGTGCTGTTTTAACCAGAGATTGGTACCGGGCATCGCATTTTTTGTATCCTTTCCATGAGACAGACTGCCTGTCTTTGCCGCGTTTCGATAGAGACGCTTCTTTTGGTATTGAGACGTTTTAGTTTATTATTAAACCATGGTGGGGTTGTTGCTTCATTTGATAGCAATACCTGGTATATACAGTTACGCGAAGGACGAGTCTGTAAGACGAGCAACTATTTACAGGTTATATTTACAAGAGTGGTTGCAGCGCTGACCTGTTAGATTCGCAGCACGAGCCCAGTTCATTCTTCCTCCTCTTTTCTCGAGTGATGGCGCCCACGCGGCTCGTTCGAACAATCAAATACCACCCGCGTATAGCATAATCTCCCGGCGGCAGAAGCAACGTCCCGGACTGTCTTAATATCATCATTCTGAGGGTGATACTGCTTCAGTAGTGTAACGTGTGCGATATCACAGGACTGGGAAGGGCGATCTCGCAGGTGACTGGAGTCACTACACGAAACACTCGGTATAGACCTGCCTAACGAGGCAACAGTTTTTCTCACAGGCTGACATGACGCGACGGAGACCACAGAAGCACCAAAGAACCATGCGGGAAGTGCACGATTCGGTGTTGCCGGTCGTACAAACGCCTTTGACTATCCTGCGGTTTCAGAAGGCGGTCACGGGCAATTTCCCTGACGTGGCCACAGTGGGCGATGGCGTCAAGTGCACATTCACTGGTCGGTGACGGGTGAACAGCTGGTGGCATACCCTCAGCCGGGTGTGCCGAGGGGCAATGCTGGTTCTCGGCCGAACGGAAGGAAAAATGGGGAATAACCGGCTCTGTCGTGGCGTGAGGAATTATAAGCAACTGGGACAAACGGTAAAGCGAGCTCTCGGTCAGTGTGGACTGATGAGACATGTTTCGCGAGCATATCTGTGAGAGTGAGATTGAGGCGCTCCGTCAGGCCATTTGTTTGCGGATGGTATGACGTGGATAGCTTGTGGTTCGTGGCACAGGACTTCAGGATGTCCGGGATAACTTTCGATAGGAACATCCGGCCATGGTCTGCGAGAATTTGTCAAGAAGGTTCATATAATAAAATCACGTCGCGTAGATGAAAATTAGCGACGTCTGTGGTGCAGCTTGTAGGAAGAGCTCGGGTGATGGCGTAGCGCGTGGGGTAACTCGTGGCCACAGCGATCCACCGGTTCCCAGAGGTAGAAAGACGAAAAGGGCCAAGTAAGTCCAAACCAAGCCGAAAGAGTGTTAGGATGGATAGTTGGGCGTGTTGGTTAAGCATGATTTCTGAAGTGAAGGCGCTAAATGACGGAGGACAAAGAAGAAACACACACACCGATAAAAAGAGCAAAAAGAGCAGGGAAGAGACGTGGATAGCTTGTGGTTCGTAGCACAGGACTTCAGGATGTCCGGGATAACTTTCGATAGGAACATCGAAAGTTCGCCCTGTGTGTGTGTGTGTTTCTTCTTTGTCCTCCGTCATTTTAGCGCCTTCACTTCAGAAATCCGAAAGAATGGTTCCGCGAAAATGTCGAGTGGTGAAGGTACACAGCAGGGAGCGTCGATAGTGACTTCAGTCGTTGGCATTTCTCACACGCAGCTACGTATCTTCGAACGGGGCGAGCAAGACCTGGCCATAAGAAGCGTCGGCGGATCCGGTCGCAGGTACGTGACTTACGCAGGTGACCAGCAGTGGGAAAGTCTTGAAGTTTGTGGAGTACAGCCGAGCGAAAGTGTTTAGGGATCACAAGAAGAAATGCAGGGCCGTTGGGGTGAACGTTGCGGCGGCAGAGTACGCCACCTTGAAGTGTGAATAAGCGAAGCGAACTCTCAGCAAGTGATTCCAGACGGTGAATAATGATGCGCAAGGACGGGTCACGGCGCTGCTTGTCGGCGACATGGAGCAGTGGATAAACAAAGAGAATGGAAGCGTCGGTGTCAGAATCAGACGTAGAGGTCGCGTCTTAGACTGGGTAGCAAGAGAGGCAATCTGCGTCCTGGTGTTGGCGTCCCGACTTGGAAGTCACTGTGTAGGAATATTCTTGTAGTGGGAGGGCCCAACGAGCGAGCCGGCCAGTAAGATCCTTGAGCGACGAAAGCCAACAGACCACATTATGGTCTGTGATTACTGAGAAGAGCTTGCCATATAAATATGGGCGAAACGTTGAAACAGCCCAGACGAGAACAAGACATTCGCGCTCAGCTATCGAATAGTTACGCTCTGCAGTTGTCAGGAGCCGGCTAGCGTAGGCTTTAACGCAGTCGTGTCCGTGTTAGCGTCGCGATAAGACGGCGCCGATCCTATAACCAGTGGCATCGGTTCGGACCTCTGTAGTTGCGGATGGGTCAAAGTGGGCCAATACCGGTGTAATGGTGAGAATCGCGATAAGGTGTTAAAATGCGGCAGCCTGAGGGGAACCTCACGGAAAAGGCACGACTTTCTTCAGAAGTTCAGTGAGTGGTCGAGCGATTGCTGCGATGTCTTTCTTGAACCGTCGGAAATAAAAACAGAGCTGCACAAAACTCCGGAAGTCTTTGACAGACTGACGTAGAGGAAAAGCCGTTACTGCTCGAACTTTGTCCGGGTCAGGTTGTACTCCGGAAGCATCGACGAGGTGGCCTAGCATTGTAATTTGTCGGCGCCCGAAGTGGTACTGCGACGAGTTTAATTGGAGCCCAGCCTTGCAGAACACGTCAAGGATAGCTGCGACGCGCTCCAGGTGCGCCACAAATGTAGGACAAAACAGAAGGACGTCGTCGAGGGAACAAAAGCAAGTTTACCATTAAAAACATCGAAGCAGAGAGTCGGTCATCTGTTCGAACGTGGCGGGGGCATTGCATAAACCGAACGGCATAACCTTGAATTGGTAGAGCCCATTCAGAGTGACTGAAACGGCCTTTTCTTGGTCTTGCTCAACGACTGAAATCTGCCATTAACTAGATCGGAGGTCAATGGACGAAAATATTTGGCACCGTGAAGACAATCAAGAACGTCGTCTATTCGTGGTAAAGGCTAAATGTCCTTTCTGGTAATTCGGTTTAGGTGGCGGTAATCAACGCAGAAACGCCACGTGCCATCTTTATTTTTGACGAGCATGACCGGCGACGCCCAAGGACTCCACGAGGGCTGAACAATGCCTCTGGCAAGCATCTTGTTTACTTCCTGCTGAATAACTTGCCGCTCTGCCCTAGACACGCAATAAGGCCGGTGGTGGATTGGAACAGCATCACCAGTGTTTATTCGATGCTTAACAATGGACGTCTGACCAAGTGGTCGATTGTCAGTGTCAAATATGTCGTGGTAAGAAAGCAATGGGCGATATAGGGCGGCTGCTTGATCAGGTGCGAGGTCCGGTGCGACCATGGGACGTAATGGGCTGTCGAGGTTCAAGGCATCCGGCGGGTAATCAGGAGGATCTAGAGACGCGTCGGCTGCAAAAGCAGTGACATGGTCGGCTGTCACTGACCGGAGCGTGGCGACCGCTATGCCTGCAGGTAACACTTGATTCGTCAAGCCGAAATTGATAACGGGGAGACATCCGATTAGCGGCAAGGGTTACAACGGAGTGCGGCTCAGAGATGTCGCGCGGTAGGAGGACATCACGAATGGGTGTGAAGACATGGGCGTCTTGCGCTGGAGTTTGAGGTATAGTAGCGGCGCCTGGTGGCGGCGCGGGAAACGACATCTGGGTCGTACCAGCTTGGGTCGTATTGAGCCCTGGCTGTGGCGAAGCACGTTTCTAGGCCGAGTTTTGCGTCGATTCGCACTTTTTTCTGCCCTGTTGCGAGTGCGAAAATGCTCGTCACTTCTCGCAGACCATGCCGACCACGCTGCGAGCTCGCCGCAGCCTATAGTTTAACGAAAACGGGCTCTCCGTGTGCCGTGGGACGCAATGCTGGGAGCAGACGGAATCGGTGGCGCCGATCCGGAGAGACCTAGCCCAGCCTCGAGAAGCCGTCACCGTCATTACTTTTGCGTCGCGGGCTGCCATGAACAAGAAGGCCTGAATCCCAACATCATATTCTGCCGTTTTCCTTTAAGGCCTCACGAAGTGGAGCGTCGGGCGCGCTGCATAGCTGCAGTTCGTCGCGCTGAGTTAGCGAAACTTCGCGCCATGCTGACTGCTTCGCCTGTCATGAAGCTTGCTTGATTATTTGCGTTCTAATGTTCGGTATTTTGCACCTACAGTCCCGACAGCAGACCGACATAGCAGCAGGCATGGCTGGTAATTCACGATTCGAGACCCGGCCACAGCGACAATTAACAATTCGACCGATGCGAAGTGGTGAAGTGACCAGGTGTGTGCAAATGAGCACAAATGGTCGGGCTCATTCGATAACAATTCACTACTAGGTTAAGAGAGTTAAATGCGCTCATCCTTGATCTCAAGCCAGCACGTTGAGGCAACGCAGCAAGGCAGTATTGATTGGAGCACATCGATGTTCGAGCGCTGTCATTAAAACCTACATCAAGCGAGCGGCGTACGAGCTCGCGCTGCAGCGCAATTCGCACGTATGTACGTGCGAGCTCATATGCATTGCATCAGTTATTACCAGTTACTAAAAAGGACAGACGGCCGCTACTACAACGCATGCATAACTACTTGTTTAGCGGCATGCAGTCAACAAAGATTGCAGGAGGCCCGCCGTTTCGCGGCATGTCGAAAGACCGCTGCCGTCGCGGCGCGTACGATCGTGCGCTCGAGCAGTTCGTACATCGCGGCGCGTACCGTCGTGTGCTCGAGCAGTTCCGTACACATGGGGTGCGATCTTGTACGCGTTCTAAAATAGAACGGAGGCAGTCCGTTCCACCGAGCCGCACACGCTTGGTCAGTTTGAACGGTGTCGAACGCCATGACGTCAATTGTGAAGTGATATCTGCTGTCAATCATTCCGTGTTGTCTGCTATCGGACGAACGCAACGGAACGGACCGCCAATTTTGCGACGGAAAGAACAGACCGCCTCCGTTCGAGTTTGGAACGCGTACAAGATCGCACCCATGATGTCTGCTTATCGCCGCTGTGGATCCATTTATAGCAAGCATTTCCTCGCGTTTGTGCGCCTGAATCTAGCAGCTAGCGTGCAAACCTTACCTGAAGTTTCACTTCGTACGCGACTCGCTTCACTTGCGATTGACACGGTGCTAAAACTTCGCCGCCCAATTCTTGAACGGCGTACACGTATTCGGCACTGCATAATTTCTTGCCTTTACGCAGCGTGCCACCCCTGAAAAAATCTTCGGCGCCCGATATTCGCTGCAGGCCGTGAAACAACACAACCGAAAGTGGCGGGTCCATAGTGTAAACGTGCTTTCCGAAGCAGACGACCGAGCTTGGTACGACCCATTTAAGCGCAGAGGGCGCTTTTTAGCACCTTTTTCGCAGCGCCCCCTGGGCAATGCAAGAGCCCCATAGTCGCCAACAGGCACGGTTGCCGTTGAGGACAATTTGATGAAGGTTAGGGCTTCTGGAGGTAAACAAACAAACGCTGTTCGGGGCGAACGTCTGAAAGGAGAGGAAACTCGAGGGATAGCGTACCGGTGGAACAGCGGATGAGAGAAGAATGCATCGTCAGAAAGTCGACCCCGAAGATTGGGTCATGATGGCAACTGGTCAGCACGGTGAACAGGGCTGGAACTTGGTGGCCAGCAATTCCTATGCCAGCAGTGCACATATTGCACATTGTAGGGGTTGAAGACGGGACTTCGCAGATGAAAACCACAACTTGGGAGGGATTTATTCTACATTATGTACAGGGAGGTGAGCGACAAGTAACATTCGTGCAGACATTACGGGCCGGCAGCAACTCGGACGCTGCGGCCCGCGGCAAGAAGTTCGAGAGAGGTGAATCAGGGAATCAGGGCATGTCCCAGGATGCTCAGGTCTCTCTGGAAGGCTTCTTATAAACCCTCCGAGCACTGCAAGTCACGTCATGTTTGACCAATGGGAGAGTCCACTCCGATGACGCCACTTGCAGCCAATGGTAGGCGCCCGTGTCGTGGTGTCACACCTGGCGGCTTGCTGCGGTCTTGCATCGCAGACTGGCAATGCACTTCGAACAAGGAGAAGGGGAGGGCTGCACCTGCTTCATTGTCGGATGCCCACCTGCTAATCCCGGCGGCGCACGAACTTGTTGGCATGTAAACTTGTTGCCTTAAACTTGTCTGCTCGGCCGCTTCTCTGGAATGCGCTTTCCTGCTTCTGCATTCCTCAATTAGCTGTGCTGCAATCCGATGTGGTCTGGGGAACTCGAAGTAATCGCAGGAACCAGCTCCATATCTAACAGCTCGTCCTCGCCCCGGTTGTTCTGAATGGCCGGTGAAATCAATTCGCTGGCCATGAAGAACGCTGATAGAAGCTGCAGGGTACTGGGGTCGAGCCACGTTTGACGAACTTCGGGATCCTGGGCCCTGGAGAACAAACGTCAAACAAACAAAACAGCACCGCGCTGCACCACGCGTAACCGCAGGCTCTTCACCCCTGACTCGCCAGACTATTACTGAGTCAAAATCAACCCTGATCTTTTATTTCCCCAATTTCGACAAAACAGTTCCAACCACCCCTCCAAACCGCTATCCATTTCTCCCCGAATGCCGACAAGACCAGAGCACTATTGTTGTTGCAAAACAAAAGGGTCGTTGATGATGCAAACAACAAATGAAAACAGCCGAACATAACATAAGTGGCCTAACTACCCGAACAGCATGTTTCCAATCTATCGCAGTGGCGTACTTATCGCACGTAATGGTGCCACTGAACAATCTGGTCAACCTCACAAGTACGTAATCACAAGCGCACTAGCCTTGTGGTCACTAAACAAAACGCGTACTTGCGTTGTAGGCAAACTTTTCGCTTACGCTTACTCACGTTTCTTCCCTGAAAGTCCTACAGGACACGTGACATAAACGAACAATTAAACTTGCGGGACTTACACACTCCGCAGAACCCTTAAAATAATGCGTCTTTTCATAACTCGTTCCACGCATACTTATTAAAGAAGTCAGAATACGGCTGCCCTCAACATACACGAGCAACCCAGTCATAAAACTGCTTCCTTCCGTCCACACAGGACACGCGCTAATGGAACTAAGAACGCTTCTCCGTGCAAATCATGCACTTACTAAAAACCTACGCGCTTAACCTTACAAAATTCAAAAACACTTAAAAAGAAAGAAGGTTAAATAACACACACGCGCGTTACGATAGGCCTCTTAACAATAACCTTGACCCTCAGGTTACTCACACACACAAAAAAAAAGCCTATCTACTTATTAATGAGCATCTCGCGAGACTACATGTTTACTTAAAACGCATCTTTCAAATCTCGAGCTTCTCAAACGAAAACACAAAGAAAGCTCAAACCTTACACATTGAAAGAAATCTTAGTCTCAAATCGCGAAAACTTTCCGATGCTCAAAAATAAAACAAAATAACATTTCACTTCTACGGAAGCTCTCTTGGCTTCCCGTTCCCGATTGCTTACGACTGACTCATACTCTGAGCCGTCCCCGAGGTGGGCGTGGTCTGAAAGCTACTCTGGCTGCCGGGGAACAACAAAAGGGCTGACTAACTATCAGCTCCCCCAAGACGTTACGGTCTCCTGCCAATTTGCGTCCTCGCGCCCCGCTTTCAACACAAACTCGATTGACCGCGTCGCTACTCCCCACCTGGTCTCGTCCTGCCACCTTGCGTTTCTTCGAACTGCACGCTGAGCTGTGAAAAGAACTACGGAACGACGAGGAGCTTAACTGCCTCGTGCCCTTTGTCCGCGTCCGTGCAGAACCTTCTTCGCGGTCCCCCTTTGACCGGTGGCTCGAACGTTTAGGATGCGTCAACATCGTCAGTGACGACCGCACCTTTCTTCTCCTCGCGCCCTGCCCATTTGGGGTTCTCGCCATCTTTGGCGGCGCTACATTAATTACCGTCTTTCGGTCTTTACCGCGCTTCTTTTTACGGCGCTTTCTCTTTGCATTCGTTTTCATGTCGCCTCGTGCCTCGTGCTGGCCGGTACACATTTCGTCGGCCCGGATCGGTCTCTTACCCGCACAGTCTGAGTGATTTACATTTAAATCTACTCTCTCTCTGCCTCGACTGGCGGACAGCTCAACCGACTCTGGCACAATGCAGCAGGCTTTACTCGAGTAAGACAACTCGCACTCTTGCGAACTGCCCTCTACTACATTGCCCAGCTCACGCTGTGAATCGGCACACAGCCCGTCGGTATCGAACGCTGTCTCACGCGCACAGTCCGAATGATTATTAACTGAACCATCCCTCTCTAGGCTACCTAGACTGGCGGAGAGCCGCACCGATCCCTGAACAATGCAGTTGTTCTCTCGTGAGCTACGGAGCTCGCCACCCCGAGAACTATTCTCAACTGCATCGTCCAGCTCGCACTTCACTTCTGCACGCAGATCTGGCTCTACATGGGTGCTCGCATCTGTCGCGTCAACAGTACCCTTTTCCTCGCTAGCAACCTCGCTAACCTTACCAGCGACGCACACACGCGGTAACTGTGCCAATTTGTTCGCAGCTGGCCTAGCTGTCTCTACAGTCATCTGTTGGCACAGCACCTCGTCGCTCTCCTTGCGGCCTTTAACGGCCTCTGTTGCCACTAAGGCATCGTTAGCAGCTAGCCTTTTCCCTTCACTTATCAATCGGCAGCCAATCTCACAGGCACTACTCTTCTCGTCGGCTTTTGGCGAAGATCTGCTAGATGCTTCCTCATTCTTTCGCTCTGTACTTCCTACAGAATTCTCAGACAGCCGTTGTCTCTGTGCCAATAACTGATCACAATACTGTATCTCTTTGATCAGTGCTGCCTTCTCTCTCTCATACTTTTCCTCTCGTTCACGTTCGCGTTCATTCTCACGTCCGTGACGCTCACACCTAAGAGTAAGTTCTTGAAGCTCCTGCTTCCGTTCATTCTCGCGTTCTTCACGCTGACGCTCACTCCTAAGCTCACGACGCTCTCGCAAACGTACACGACGCACACGCTCCCGTGGCTCCTGTATCACTTCCCAAGCAAGCTCAATGCTTTTGTCATCATTGCCACTATCATTAATCGCCTTTATGATAGCTGGCGTTTCCATCCGTTCGTCCGCCTCAACTCCCAAATCGTCGCACACCAACAACAAGTCCAACCTCGTCAACCTTCTAAGATCCATGGCAGCTGCCCCGACAGGTGGTTAAAACTGTTTTCCTTAATTAATTTGTGCAAACACACAATGCAACAAACTCCCGATTCCCAGAACTATCAAAATTGAACACACAACCTTTGAGTCTGGCGAATCATAAGGAAAAAAACCACGCGCTCACTTACGGTTGCAGCACCCTGCCATCCGGTTCGCTCGTCCGCTGTTGCCGGTTCCTCCGGACTCCCTGGGTCGAAGGCTCGCTCCTTCTTCGCTACTCCCAGTTTCTTCGGACCTCTTTTGACGAAGGCTCTCTCTTCTTCGTTCTTCCCGGTTCCTTATGATCTTTCTCGACGAAGGTTGATCCGTAGCGCTGCCACCAGCTGATGCATTCGGAGGCGATCCTACCGCTGCCAACCAGATGTAGGGGTTGGAGGACGGGACTTCGCAGATGAAAACCACAACTTGGGAGGGATTTATTCTACATTATGTACAGGGAGGTGAGCGACAAGTAACATTCGTGCAGACATTACGGGCCGGCAGCAACTCGGACGCTGCGGCCCGCGGCAAGAAGTTCGAGAGAGGTGAATCAGGGAATCAGGGCATGTCCCAGGATGCTCAGGTCTCTCTGGAAGGCTTCTTATAAACCCTCCGAGCACTGCAAGTCACGTCATGTTTGACCAATGGGAGAGTCCACTCCGATGACGCCACTTGCAGCCAATGGTAGGCGCCCGTGTCGTGGTGTCACACCTGGCGGCTTGCTGCGGTCTTGCATCGCAGACTGGCAATGCACTTCGAACAAGGAGAAGGGGAGGGCTGCACCTGCTTCATTGTCGGATGCCCACCTGCTAATCCCGGCGGCGCACGAACTTGTTGGCATGTAAACTTGTTGCCTTAAACTTGTCTGCTCGGCCGCTTCTCTGGAATGCGCTTTCCTGCTTCTGCATTCCTCAATTAGCTGTGCTGCAATCCGATGTGGTCTGGCGAACTCGAAGTAATCGCAGGAACCAGCTCCATATCTAACAGCTCGTCCTCGCCCCGGTTGTTCTGAATGGCCGGTGAAATCAATTCGCTGGCCATGAAGAACGCTGATAGAAGCTGCAGGGTACTGGGGTCGAGCCACGTTTGACGAACTTCGGGATCCTGGGCCCTGGAGAACAAACGTCAAACAAACAAAACAGCACCGCGCTGCACCACGCGTAACCGCAGGCTCTTCACCCCTGACTCGCCAGACTATTACTGAGTCAAAATCAACCCTGATCTTTTATTTCCCCAATTTCGACAAAACAGTTCCAACCACCCCTCCAAACCGCTATCCATTTCTCCCCGAATGCCGACAAGACCAGAGCACTATTGTTGTTGCAAAACAAAAGGGTCGTTGATGATGCAAACAACAAATGAAAACAGCCGAACATAACATAAGTGGCCTAACTACCCGAACAGCATGTTTCCAATCTATCGCAGTGGCGTACTTATCGCACGTAATGGTGCCACTGAACAATCTGGTCAACCTCACAAGTACGTAATCACAAGCGCACTAGCCTTGTGGTCACTAAACAAAACGCGTACTTGCGTTGTAGGCAAACTTTTCGCTTACGCTTACTCACGTTTCTTCCCTGAAAGTCCTACAGGACACGTGACATAAACGAACAATTAAACTTGCGGGACTTACACACTCCGCAGAACCCTTAAAATAATGCGTCTTTTCATAACTCGTTCCACGCATACTTATTAAAGAAGTCAGAATACGGCTGCCCTCAACATACACGAGCAACCCAGTCATAAAACTGCTTCCTTCCGTCCACACAGGACACGCGCTAATGGAACTAAGAACGCTTCTCCGTGCAAATCATGCACTTACTAAAAACCTACGCGCTTAACCTTACAAAATTCAAAAACACTTAAAAAGAAAGAAGGTTAAATAACACACACGCGCGTTACGATAGGCCTCTTAACAATAACCTTGACCCTCAGGTTACTCACACACACAAAAAAAAAGCCTATCTACTTATTAATGAGCATCTCGCGAGACTACATGTTTACTTAAAACGCATCTTTCAAATCTCGAGCTTCTCAAACGAAAACACAAAGAAAGCTCAAACCTTACACATTGAAAGAAATCTTAGTCTCAAATCGCGAAAACTTTCCGATGCTCAAAAATAAAACAAAATAACATTTCACTTCTACGGAAGCTCTCTTGGCTTCCCGTTCCCGATTGCTTACGACTGACTCATACTCTGAGCCGTCCCCGAGGTGGGCGTGGTCTGAAAGCTACTCTGGCTGCCGGGGAACAACAAAAGGGCTGACTAACTATCAGCTCCCCCAAGACGTTACGGTCTCCTGCCAATTTGCGTCCTCGCGCCCCGCTTTCAACACAAACTCGATTGACCGCGTCGCTACTCCCCACCTGGTCTCGTCCTGCCACCTTGCGTTTCTTCGAACTGCACGCTGAGCTGTGAAAAGAACTACGGAACGACGAGGAGCTTAACTGCCTCGTGCCCTTTGTCCGCGTCCGTGCAGAACCTTCTTCGCGGTCCCCCTTTGACCGGTGGCTCGAACGTTTAGGATGCGTCAACATCGTCAGTGACGACCGCACCTTTCTTCTCCTCGCGCCCTGCCCATTTGGGGTTCTCGCCATCTTTGGCGGCGCTACATTAATTACCGTCTTTCGGTCTTTACCGCGCTTCTTTTTACGGCGCTTTCTCTTTGCATTCGTTTTCATGTCGCCTCGTGCCTCGTGCTGGCCGGTACACATTTCGTCGGCCCGGATCGGTCTCTTACCCGCACAGTCTGAGTGATTTACATTTAAATCTACTCTCTCTCTGCCTCGACTGGCGGACAGCTCAACCGACTCTGGCACAATGCAGCAGGCTTTACTCGAGTAAGACAACTCGCACTCTTGCGAACTGCCCTCTACTACATTGCCCAGCTCACGCTGTGAATCGGCACACAGCCCGTCGGTATCGAACGCTGTCTCACGCGCACAGTCCGAATGATTATTAACTGAACCATCCCTCTCTAGGCTACCTAGACTGGCGGAGAGCCGCACCGATCCCTGAACAATGCAGTTGTTCTCTCGTGAGCTACGGAGCTCGCCACCCCGAGAACTATTCTCAACTGCATCGTCCAGCTCGCACTTCACTTCTGCACGCAGATCTGGCTCTACATGGGTGCTCGCATCTGTCGCGTCAACAGTACCCTTTTCCTCGCTAGCAACCTCGCTAACCTTACCAGCGACGCACACACGCGGTAACTGTGCCAATTTGTTCGCAGCTGGCCTAGCTGTCTCTACAGTCATCTGTTGGCACAGCACCTCGTCGCTCTCCTTGCGGCCTTTAACGGCCTCTGTTGCCACTAAGGCATCGTTAGCAGCTAGCCTTTTCCCTTCACTTATCAATCGGCAGCCAATCTCACAGGCACTACTCTTCTCGTCGGCTTTTGGCGAAGATCTGCTAGATGCTTCCTCATTCTTTCGCTCTGTACTTCCTACAGAATTCTCAGACAGCCGTTGTCTCTGTGCCAATAACTGATCACAATACTGTATCTCTTTGATCAGTGCTGCCTTCTCTCTCTCATACTTTTCCTCTCGTTCACGTTCGCGTTCATTCTCACGTCCGTGACGCTCACACCTAAGAGTAAGTTCTTGAAGCTCCTGCTTCCGTTCATTCTCGCGTTCTTCACGCTGACGCTCACTCCTAAGCTCACGACGCTCTCGCAAACGTACACGACGCACACGCTCCCGTGGCTCCTGTATCACTTCCCAAGCAAGCTCAATGCTTTTGTCATCATTGCCACTATCATTAATCGCCTTTATGATAGCTGGCGTTTCCATCCGTTCGTCCGCCTCAACTCCCAAATCGTCGCACACCAACAACAAGTCCAACCTCGTCAACCTTCTAAGATCCATGGCAGCTGCCCCGACAGGTGGTTAAAACTGTTTTCCTTAATTAATTTGTGCAAACACACAATGCAACAAACTCCCGATTCCCAGAACTATCAAAATTGAACACACAACCTTTGAGTCTGGCGAATCATAAGGAAAAAAACCACGCGCTCACTTACGGTTGCAGCACCCTGCCATCCGGTTCGCTCGTCCGCTGTTGCCGGTTCCTCCGGACTCCCTGGGTCGAAGGCTCGCTCCTTCTTCGCTACTCCCAGTTTCTTCGGACCTCTTTTGACGAAGGCTCTCTCTTCTTCGTTCTTCCCGGTTCCTTATGATCTTTCTCGACGAAGGTTGATCCGTAGCGCTGCCACCAGCTGATGCATTCGGAGGCGATCCTACCGCTGCCAACCAGATGTAGGGGTTGGAGGACGGGACTTCGCAGATGAAAACCACAACTTGGGAGGGATTTATTCTACATTATGTACAGGGAGGTGAGCGACAAGTAACATTCGTGCAGACATTACGGGCCGGCAGCAACTCGGACGCTGCGGCCCGCGGCAAGAAGTTCGAGAGAGGTGAATCAGGGAATCAGGGCATGTCCCAGGATGCTCAGGTCTCTCTGGAAGGCTTCTTATAAACCCTCCGAGCACTGCAAGTCACGTCATGTTTGACCAATGGGAGAGTCCACTCCGATGACGCCACTTGCAGCCAATGGTAGGCGCCCGTGTCGTGGTGTCACACCTGGCGGCTTGCTGCGGTCTTGCATCGCAGACTGGCAATGCACTTCGAACAAGGAGAAGGGGAGGGCTGCACCTGCTTCATTGTCGGATGCCCACCTGCTAATCCCGGCGGCGCACGAACTTGTTGGCATGTAAACTTGTTGCCTTAAACTTGTCTGCTCGGCCGCTTCTCTGGAATGCGCTTTCCTGCTTCTGCATTCCTCAATTAGCTGTGCTGCAATCCGATGTGGTCTGGGGAACTCGAAGTAATCGCAGGAACCAGCTCCATATCTAACAACATATCCCTGACGGCATCAGTGGCGCCATTGGCGACGCGTACGGGTAGAGTGATGGCAGGAGTAAGAACTTTTTTGTGGCGACGACATAGGCTAGCGCTCATTATGGACACTTGGGCTCCAGTATCAATTAATGCTGTCAACGGAAAACCACCTACGTATACTTCAATTATGTTCGTGTTGGTGAGGAGCGTCAACGTAGGATTTGAACTGGACGAACGTGATCCAGCACTACCACCAAAAGCTGCATGGCCTAGTTTTCCGTCCGTCGGTTTGGCGAGTAAGAGCGGCGAGGATGGGGTGACGGGGAGCGATGGCGTTGAGGCGATGGAGTTTGCACGGAGGAGCGGCTGTCAGGGGTATCAGAAGTAGGGTACAGATGGCAGGGTGGGTAACGGCGATCGTCGGCGTATGGGCGATGAGCAGGGAATGAGCTCCGGTACGGCAGCATCCAGGTGGTGAAGCAGTGGCGGGATACATAACCAACGTGGTGGCAGTGGAAGCAGATTGGTCTGTCGTCTGGGGATCGCCATTCAGCAGGATTGCGTTGTCTGGGCGCGAAACACTGGCCATTGCAGGTTGTGGACGTAGGAATGAGTGCCAAATTAGGTCGGGAGACAGAGCAGGTGGTAGGGACGTCAAGGTTTGCAATGTCTTGCCGCACAATTGCTTGAATAAAGGAAAAAGTGGGGGCCACTTGGTCGAAGGTACAGGTCGTGGGTGAAGGGGGGTCGGACTCGCCACTTCAATCTCACTGCGAATGATACGCGTGACGTTCTCTTGAAATGACCGTGTGGCGGTAAGAGCGGAGCAAGAGGACGTGGCGGGGTGTTTGGGAGCCGGTAAAACTGTTTGACGACACGCCGCCTTTTATGCGAAGCATATTACGAGGGCTCAACCCAGCTCCTCAGGCGCGGCGGTGACCATGAAATCACGTGACACCGTGACGTCACGACAGAGGAGAAGTGGCTTTGGCTCAACTCTTGCAAGACGGGCTGGGTGGGAATCGAACCAGGGTCTCCGGAGTGTGGGACGGAGACGCTACCACTGAGCCACGAGTACAACGCTTCAAAGCGGTACAAAAGCGCCTCTAGTGAATGCGGTGTTGCCTTAGAAACGCGCTGTTTCTAAGGCGTGCGTCTCTTGCTCAGGCGCACATTTCGTTGCCGCGCCGAACGCTGCTTTGCTCGACGCTCACCGCGTCCAATGCGGGACGCGTAGTCGCTGCCCTGTAGCCCATTGTCTTACACCCCTTGGCGGGTCGACGGGAACGCTGTCGCGTTCCACTCTTGAAGGCGAAGAAGTAATGCATGAGTTGTTTCTTCGTCTAGCCGAACCAAATATAGCCAAGCAACAGCAGTTCACCAGGCTAAACAGTGGTTCAACAACTAAAATAAAGGCTAGTATGCTTCGCATCCTGGGCTTAACCTTACCTAAGCCACAGCCATTTTGGCTACCTCGAAGCGTCGGCATTCTTTGACGATGGCGTCGACGGTAGAAACGTCGGTATAGACGAGCAAATTGAAGGCGTCGTCCGTGATGCCTTTTAGGATATGGCCCACCTTGTAAACCTCTGTCATGTGCTCGTTGACTTTCAGGTGAAGCGTGAGCTCTTCGTGTATGCAGGAGACATACGATTCGGGTGACGACTGGACACCGGTGACAAGCTCTTTTCGCGCCGACTGTCGGCGACCTAACCAGTTGCCAAATAGGTCGCGAAGCCGCTCTTTGAAAATATCCCAGCTGGAGAGCTCAATCTCATGAGTGCAAAACCAGAAACGAGGTGTGTCGTCTAGATAAAAGACCGCATTGGCAAGCATGATTGTAGGGTCCCAGTGGTAGCTTTGGCTAACATGCTCATACATGCGAGCCAGCCGTCGACGTCAACGTCATTTTGGGCGGAGAATGCCCTAGGATCACGGAGAGTAGGAACCGTAACATACGTTGCGATTGGCGCCGCAGGTGTAGGTGGGGACGGGGTGGTTCCATCGAAAGCCATGGCTGAGAAGACGTCGGTGCGGCCGCTTCGGAGCTCCTTGGCGAGGACAGGGAACGTTCCACCTCCACCACAACGTTACGCGAAGCACGAGTCAGTAAGACGAACAACTATTTAGAGGTTATATTTACCACAGCGGTTGCAGCGCTGCCCGGTTCGATTCGTTCGTTCTTCCTCCTCTTTTCTCGAGTGATGATGCCCACGCGCCTCGTTCAAACAGTCAAATATCACACGCGTGTAGCAATACCTCTCAATGACTCTATAAAACGTATCCCTGAAAAATACCCAGTTTTCTTCAACTGTCCGTGCTATGTGGTCCTCCAAAAACTGCTCTCTAAACAATGACAACTCCGAAATGATGCTTGCATAATGAGTTTTTAGCATCGTGTATGATTGGAAGTAACTTTTTATTTAGCGCTTGCGTCAGTTGACCAGTGATGATAGTATGATCGGTATGATGGGATGATCAGGAAAAGTGATATCCGAACAGGAGGCGGAGTCAGTCATTCGTCAAAATGAGGTCAAGCATATTGGCTGTCGTGGCTGAAGAACTCGCGGAGTCTGTAAGGAACTGTGTTAATGAAAAGTCCAGACATGCATGAAGGACTGCACGTGCCTTAGTTTGCGAAACTGGAACGAACTGAGTGTTTCATTATTACAAGGAAAATATAAATCAACAAAAATAATTGGCATTTAAGTCCGAAACATTGCCCAGACTTCGCTTATCAGGCGATGAAATTCGCTTGAGAAAGAAGTGCTATTTGGCGGGCGAAAAAAAGTTGCGGCGATTATTTTCCATATCCCTTAGTTTCACACTGGATGCAGATGGTGACGCACTCAAGGAATTTGATGATGTTGACAGGCGAACCAACGTAATCTTTTTTCACCGCAATGAGCAAGCCCCCACCTCTGGCTTGCTTGCGATCACAGTGAAAAAAAATTTAAATTCAGGTAAAGTGACAAGTATACTGCTATCAGAATAAGTGTCATCAAAGCATGTTTCTGTGAGAGCTACCAGGCACGCTGAGCTTGAGTCAGAAAGTGATGAAAGAGCGACATTTTAAGATAACACGCTTGTGATCTTTGTGTATGAAAAGGTAAAGCTTCACGATTTCTCTGCACGTGATGATGAAGACAAGCGGAGCACAGCCGTTGGGAAGATAGTACAAGTTTCTCAAACTGCTGGACCCTGGGATAAGGAAGCTGCTCGATTTGAGTCAGCTTCCCAAATGTACGTGCCATTGTTTAACACTAGTCTGGTGAACGCAAGTCTGATCCGGTCTGATTGTTTCTGATTGTTTTACCCTATTGCCACAACTTGCGACGTTTATTTTGCGCATCCTGTGAGTAGTCGCGGCCAATGCTGAAAGCTGTGTGCTTCAATTGATGACCATGGCTTCTTACTCTTTCAACTTCTTCACCATTAAAAAAACTTGACACTGATCGGTCGCCTTTCTTCCGCAGAAAAACGACCCAGTCGATGAGCTCTGGCAACTGAAGTGACTGCGATTCCTAGCTGGTTTTCGCAGAATTCTGCAAGAAGGCACGCGAATGATTCCCAGGTTTCATTTTGTTGTGAATCAATTGAACCATAAAATACATTTGACCTTCGAGACCTATTTTCCAAATCGTCAAACTTGTCTGATATTTTTGAAATGAATTCTTTGCTAGTGCCTGGCGATGAAGTGCTTGCCAGGTGAACTGTTCACAGGCATCTATATAGCACAGCAATATAGTAATTAGATGGTGAATAATATTTTTGTCGGGCGATCAACGGCGAGGGGGCTCATTTATACTAAATACAAGGAGACTAACAATGGCGCAGCAACAACCAAGACGATGGATGGTAGACATCACTTCGCCCTTTTCTTGTCCGCTCTATATTTCAGCATCTTCTTTTACATCGGCAGAACAATCGGTTCATAACACTAACCTCCGGCGGCGAAAGCACCGACGTCCACCGGCACCGAAAGCACTTCGTGTAGGTGAACAGAGCTATATGTAAGAAGGAGCACACAAGGTATTGAGGGGTGTAAGGGGCACGATAGGACTTGAGACAGGCAACGTGGGCAACGTACGTGCGGGGATGAGCAGATGATGACGAAGGTACTGTCGCCACAGTGACGCACTTGTTCAAACAAGTGGATAAGGGAAACGGAACAAGTAAATCGAGGCTGACATGGTGAAATGGCTCGTAGGGAATGTCCAGAGCCCGATGATGGCCCGCAAGCGGGAGTGTCGAGCTTTTCCGGCGTTGGCAAAGGTCGCACAAGTCCACGTAACGGCGCACAAGCGGGACATCCCAGGCCATTAGAAACGGCGGCGTGCGCGGTCATATGTGCGTGAGAAGGCGAAATGGCTCGCCGTTGGCTCACCGAGCAGATGCACCAGGATAGTGGAACGGCAGTGAGCCGGGATGACAAGCAACACATCAGGAATGTCAGGGACTACAGTGCGACGATATAACGCGTAATTTTGGAGTACAAAAAGGCGGAGAGAAGGATCGGGAGCGTGGGAGCATAAATATTTGATGATCTTGCGTAGAGACGCGTCAATGCGTTGTTCGGTAGCCATGTTCAAGAGTTGAGAGATGGAAGGAACAGAAGGTCTGGAGTCGCTCACCGCACTGTCCCGTGAATCTACGGGGTATCTGAAGAGGCAGTCTGCAAACGACGGTGTGTGAGTATTCTTGAAGCCGCAGTGCCCAACAACGAAGGCGACCCGCAGGATCTTTGGGAGAAGACTGCCAGCAGAGAGCGTGGTGGGGAGTAATGACGGTAAATTGTCGGCCGTAGAGCGTGAAACCTTCGGGCAGCAATTCTGGTATGCGTCCAAAGTTAAGAATACGGATAGATGCCCAGTTGGCAAAAACATTCGCAATAGAGTGAGAGAGTGTTACACGCCTTGTCAAAAAAGAAAACGTCAAGGGAAGTAGAGATCACGTAGTCGCCGTCACAAACCGCGGGATCTGGAGTCAGTGTGACATATGTCGCAGTAGCTGGTCCAAGGCCAACAAACTCAGCGACACACAGGCGGTGGTGACTCGGTGGTCAGATCGGCCACAGAAGGTAGTTCCAATTGTAGAAATCCAAAACAACAGTCGATTAGGGCAAGATGGGTACTCAGAACGTCATCGACCAGGATGACTTCTTGTGGACAGTGGTGCATAACGGCGAATATAAGTGAGGTCTGATGGCTAGCGAAGCTCACGCGCACCGCACACATGCCAGCTACGCAAGATGTACAACCGTCGGCAACACAAAGAACAGACCAGGTAGCGAGCGGAAGAATGTTTAGGAGACAACGAGAAAGGTGAGCGCTCACAAACGATGATTGTGCTCCTGTGCCTATGAACTCGGAAACGGGCACGTCGTCCAAACGTACGTCCGAAAGATCTTGTCGTGTGGCCAGGGTCAGCAGGAGGTTTTCGGATCGGTTGGCCACTGCAGCGACACCTCCGGGAGCTCCACTCCTAAGTGTCGATGAATGTATGGCGAAGGCCAGGGACGGGCATTCGGCGAGTGAGAACGCCGGTTATATGGGGACATCGAGCGGTGGTCGTAGCGTGGTGTCGGAGCAGCAACATTATAGGGCGGCGGGTCATCACGGGCGTGAAATGGCGAGAACTGACTCCCCTCCGGGTGGTAAGCTTACGCGGGACAAGGAGACGAATGCCGACCATAGCGTCAATGGCGGGAGATATGACCTATCCCATTGTAGTTAAAACATAATCGCTTGTCGTTATGTGTGCGCCACTGGTTTGGGTCACGGTATCCGAGATAGGTTGATTGTGGGTGGGGAGGTGGAAAGTAATTGCTGAAGGTTGGGCTAATTACAGCACAGATGGGTCGGATACCTGCGTTCGTCAACTCTTCGCGTACGACAGCTTGAATCAATCATACAGCCGGGCGGCGCTCGTCGTAAGAAAGAGCCTGAGGAACCGACGGAGACGCAGCTTCAATCTCGCGCCGGACAAGACACCGCCAGTGTTGGGTATCAACTGGCTGGACGTCTTCATAGGATGAGGTAGATTAGTGAGCCGGATTAGCGAGGAGACTAGGTACTAGGGAGCAGAACAAATTGTGAGACACGACGGCTCTTTGCTTCTTTAAAGCGTCGGCACTCTCATAATGTCGCCGACGGTCGAGCAGTCCTTATACACGAGTAAAATAAAGGCGTCGTCAACGATGCCCTTAAGAATGTGACTGATTTTTCAGCGTTGGGCATGCTGTCGCCGACATGCCGAGAGGTTGCTAACACATTTTGAATGTCTAAATGTACGGTTCAGTAGATGTTTGACACAGGCACGAAAATTCCTTCTTGGCGGATCGCTGACGCCCGTCTGGCTTCCCAAAGAGTTCCTCCAGCTTTCTTGCAGGTGTTGCGACTGGTTAGTTACTCCTCATGTGTTTAGAACCAAGCACGGGCCATTTCGTTGAGGTAACAGGTGATGTTAGCCGGCATTATAGTCGGGTCCCACCAGTCGTTCATGCTGGCTCGTTCGTATTCGATTAGCCACTCTTCGACGCCCATGGTGTGAGTGACGGAGAATGAGCCAGGATCTCGAAGTTGGTTCATGACAATCGGTATTGTGGTAGCCAAAGCCGAGGCAGTGGGCCTCTCAGTCGACACGGTCGAATGGCGCCCAAGAATCCACTGCGAAGTTCCGTGTTAGGATCGTGATGTACCGCGCAACTTCACCAAGATGTTATGGGGAAATCGACAGAAAATCGCGTTTGTTTACACAATGTACAGGGAGTCTGAAAATGGGGCATCAACACCGAAGAAGGCGGATGAGAGACCTCACTTGGTCTTCCTCTTGTCCACTCTACGCTTCACGATCTTCTACATTCGCAGGACAATTGGCTCATCCTAATATTAAACAGATTTCTTTGTTTACTTTATTTTCCTTCATCACGGGGACATCCAAAGAAAAGGAAGCTTTTTTACACTATGTACAAGGAGACTAAAAATGGGGCAGCAACTACAAAGATGGCGGACGATATACTTCACTTCGTCCTCCTCTTGTCCACTGTACCTTACAGCATCTTCTTGTACACCTGCAGGACAATTGGTTCTTGCGGGATCGAACCCCACCCACGGCGGCTGCATTTCGATTGGGGCGCAATGCGAAAACACCCGTGTACTTAGATTTAGGTGCACGTTAAATAACGATAGTTTGTCGAAATTTCCGAAATCCTGCACTACGGCGTGCCTCATAATGAGAAAGTGGTTTTGGCGCGTAAAACCCCATTATTTGATTTTAACGACAATTCGTTCATACCAATATAAAACAGATTCCTTAATTTATTTTCCTTCATTTCACCAGTCCGTATGCGGCAGTGAGTGCGTATGCTTTCTTGATCAATCCTCCACAATGGCATGCCCCACTACGAATCGCACATCATCACCACCATCATTTATTATACCCTTAAAGGCCCTTGCGGGTATTACATAAGCAGGGGGAGGGTGTAAACAACATTCGAAGGATGTTGGCGTACAACAGTCATGCGAGTTATCACAGAAAAGACACATTAATAACAAGGCTCTGCACCTGTAAATCACACAATTACCAATAAATGAAATGAACAAAAATATTACACATACTCAGCTCTGACATATTGGACTCACATAATGAGCGGACAACGTTTCATAAATTTGGCATACATCAAACATGTTGAGTTGTTCAATGAACGATGCATTAATAAAAAAGCAACGACACGGTAAATCATGAAATCAGTAACAATTAAATGAATGATAAGAAGGACACTGTGGTTAGCGCATGTGTTTATTTACATCTCTCATTTTTTTCTGAATTCCTTCGTTGACACTGTATAGAGGCTAGGAACGATTTGGTTGAAAGCCTTAGTGTATCCATGCAACCGTTGAATCCTCCAGAGTGTGTATAGAACACTGCGAATGCCACATAAAACCTGAACATAAGATGTCCGCTCACAGCCAGTCGTCGATATTTCACGGCTTCTGCGTCGCACTGCTAAGCACGAGGTTGCGCGGGATAGAAGCCCGACCGTGCCGGGCGCATTTTGATGGGGGCGAAACTCATAACCGCCCATGCATTGGGGGCACATCAAATGACCAACGTGCTCAAGGTTAAACGGGAGTCGGTCTCTACGGCGTGCCTACTAATTAGATGGCCGTCTCGGCACACAAAACCCCACAAATATTTCATGTCAGCTCACACTGATCAGCACACCGATCTGTTAACAGATTGCTGAAATGTTTATCGTACGTGCTTTGATTTACTTTATTTGATTTAGCCATTCAGTATGTGCCACTTAGGGTGTGCTTGTTGTTGGCGAACATTATAGAAGGGCATTGCCTCCCTGTGGTACAACAGAGATCATATCACTAAATGTTGGTTGATATTTTTATGGGCATACACCTGTCGTCAGGATTCTTCTGTGAAGAAGCACCATGCGTCATCTTCGTCCTTGTGACATCTCACACCTTGAATCCATCCGACAGCGAGTTCGCGTTTTGGCATAGGTTGTCAGTGATACAAAAGTTGTGGTAAAATAAACGTGTGACCTTTTTTGTTAATAAACATAAACAACGCACGGGGGGCAATATCAGCTGCACAGTAGTAAACGAAATTGTATGTATTGTGGTTAGCTTTAAAGTAGGGGTGTGCGAATATTCGAAATTTCGAATACGAATCAAATATTTTCCTTATTCGAAGCGTATTCGATTCGAGCAATGCATATTCGTAAATTCCCGAATATTCGAGAACGGTCGAATAATGGTCGAAACGGCGAATATTCGGACAGACTGTGAATAATTTAGCAATTAACGAATTATATGCTTGCTCCACATTCTTCTAAAAACATGTTTATTCACTGAGAGCTTCACATGATCCGCTCATTATCTGTATGCTCTACATCAAGATGGCAAGTTGGGCCAGTTTGTTGGGATTCATAGTAAGGTTCGTTACAGCGCAACACAAAACAGGGACAAAAGAAGGTACAAAACGACGACACAGCGTTACAGCACTGTGATATTAAGTGCTGTAACGAACCTTACTATGAATGTGTACGCTCTGTTCTAGTCTATCTGCATTAGGCCCGCGAGACATGATCAGTTTCGATTTTTTTTACCAAGCTTTATTCCAGGGCTCTTTCATAACAATATATGATGTACTTTCGGGCTTTGTAAGTATGCGCAATAAAATATGCACCTAGAAAATGTTACCTGGACAAATGTTGTCACAGTGCATAGAGAGCCCTTACTTTCTGAACATGTTGAGCAGTATATTTTCTTTCGCGATAATCTGTAACAAGCGCTTACCTGACAGAGCATTACCTGACATTACCTCAGTGCATTACCTGTAATGAGTGCCTCTTTAACCTGAAGCAACCTCGTAAAATGCAATATTATTTTTAAAAGGATAATGAAGCTATTGTTAACTTGTTTTGCAATTTTTTAATACCAGACATATATTCGATATTCGATTCGATATTCGAAGACAGTTTTTCGCCTTATTCGTATTCGATTCGTATTCGAAAATTTCAATATTCGCACACCCCTACTTTAAAGCTTTTAATGTAGCGTTTTAATTAGGCTTCGCATCACACAGATTCGAACGTGTGCATTGTAGCTGTACAATATATTTTTGGGGAATTTCGCTTGCGCCAAATTTCCAGATTGGCCTGCTGAGTCTGGCTGTTGATGCAATACAAGTAATGTACTTAACTTTCCTGTCTAAATGCAACAAGTTTCTTCAAATTGTTTCCGTGGTTATTGGGTGAGATAATTTTCAACTTGCGTTCGACTATAGAAATTGAATACTATTGTGTACCGAGATAAACCTTCATCGTACGGTTAAAATTTCTTTTCATGCGTAGCATTCTCATGGTAGGTTCCCGTAGGTATTTCCTGCTACCTAGTAGTAGGTCAGACAAAAACCTACCTACCTACCTACCTACCTATACCTAGTACCTACCTAGACCTACCTAGTAGTAGTAGGTCAGACAAAAAAAAAACAAGAATTTCTGGGTGAGTTCATTGCTTGTATTTCCTGCTCTGTTACGTTCGTTCTTTCGTAGAGTGTACCCAAAAACCCGCAGCGCCATATAGGCATTACAGATAGATTTCCTTAAATATAAAAACTTCTGTACACTTGCGCGATCTTCTTGTAGCCGCAGAAACCTCTGACGCGATATTTTTTCAAAAGGCCGCCAGGATCCGGCCTTTAGGTATTTCTCGACACGCAACCACCGCACCCAGCATGGTGGGATCTGCGTCGCATCATAGGTCAGACAAAAAAACAAGAATTTCTGGGTGAGTTCATTGCTTGTTATACTTTGAATGATTTCCTTGACTATGCCGCGCCCATTAAAGTACTGAGTGAGGAGGAATGGAGACGTCAGAATGCGGCTAGAAAACGTGCACAACACGCAGCCCGTTAGGTAGGCGCAGTTAGAACGCAAGCGAGCGCTTGCGCGGACACGGTGCGCGTGGGAAAAGTAGCTTCTGGAGAAGACGAGTGGGAATGGAGGCGAGTGCGTTGGCGGGCAAATTATGCTAGAAGAAAAGCCGCTTGCGTTATAAAAAGCAGGAGAGCGTTTTTTTTTGTTTGCCAAACATAGGCTTAGTTGTACAAAGGCGCTTACTAGGGTGCTTCTCATAGTGCGATTTGTGTTCTTTGGAGTTGCTTATGTATTAAAATGCGGAAGTCTGGCTTACATGGATAAAATATAAGCTTCGTAAGTAATGATTCCAAAGAATGCTACGCACTGAATGGCAGTTCTCTAGAGAACAGTTCCTACGCATCTTTTTTTGCGAGTGCAAGGGGGGGGGGGGTTGTTTGGCTAGGCGCTAGGGTGTGAGTAGGTAGATTGCCTTTGTGGGAGGCTTAGTGTTTTGGACGTTCTACAGCGTCGTACCTTGTAGATAGAATGTGGCATCGCGCTTGCCTTGTGCAACGTCTCGTCAAAATCACACCCATTAACACACGGACGGAGCGGGCGCAGACGCGGCGCCCAGTATGCATGGCGGCTCGGAGTGACCCAACCCGCGATGGTCGTCCGGCGGACGCGATCAGAGCCTGGTCGTCGTGAGCGTAACGTGAGACAAGTTCACGGGGGCGCACTTTACCCTTCTCTGGATCGCACCGCGCCAGCGGAGGGACAGGCGCTCACTCACACTTTTTGCAGCAGCCCAACAGTCTGTGCTGTGACCCCTAACCATGCAGAAGGAATAATTTAGGAAGTACAACTCGCTTCCTTTCCACGTCGTCTTAATTTTATGGAGGAGCGCGGCGGATTGATGGATGGGTGGACGGACGGACGGATGGATGGATGGATGGATGTATGCTATGAGCGTCCACTTTGGAATGGGGTGATGTGCTGCGCCACCATGTTTGTACCTACGTTAAAAAAGAAAAAAAAGGAAAGGGAGAAAACCACGATAATTTATGTAACCAAATTTCTGAACTCCTATTGTGGACTTGTTTTTCACGCCTCCGTTGTTTGTCGTTTCCTTACTTTTTTTCCACCAACCTTCCAATCGCCTCTTACTAATCTCTGCTGCGGACATGTTTACTTTCCCCCTGCTCTCGCTGAACGCATGGGCTTCAAGGAGGCCAGAGGCGCCTAAATCGACCGCTTGGCAGGTATCTTCACATTTTAATGAAACATGCTCCATCGTTTCCCTAGTTTTACCGCAGCCTGCACATGCTTCTTCTTCCTTCTTATATATCGCTTTATAGGTCCGTGTTCTCAGGCATCCTGATCTCGCTTCGAAAAGAAATAAGAGAGAGAGAAGCGGTTCTTGAGAGGAAGGAAGAAAGACCAGCACTATCTTCTGCAATCCATGCGGGAGCCCGGCTCAACGCCAGCAGGGTGGGGGAGATGGGACTAAAAGAAAGAGAGGATAGAAGGGAGAAAGGTAGAGGGTCGTTTCAGCAGCATCAGAGCAGCCCGGCCGGGAGGGCCCAGTGGGTTCGACCGGAGCAGTAGGTTGGAGGTAGACCGTATAGGAGGTGGCCCAGCAGAAGCAAAGTAGTGGCGGATCAGGAAGCCCGAGGTGGTGGGATGGCCGTGAGAAATTTCCTATAGTCTCGCCGAGAGCCCCAACGAGTCGAGGTACTCAACGACACTTAGGAAGGCTGGTAGCTGATTGCGACAGGGAAAGAAGATATCTTCCTGTCGTGAACAGCGAGCCCCAGGCGGCGGAACTCTTGCAGAAATCAGCCGCGGTGCTACAGGTGAGCAGGGTAGGCCAGCAGGAGGTGCTCCAGAGACTCTGGTTCACCAAAAGAGACACAGGCTGGCGAGGTGGCTTTCCCAAGGCGGTGCCGGTGGGCTGCCGTTCAGTAGCAGCCAATTCGCAGTCGCAGCAGCAACGGGGCATCCCTTCGTAGGAGGCCGTGCTGTGGAAGAGGCCGTGGAGGCCGGCCCAGGGATACCCGTTTGTTCGGGTGGCAGGCGATGATGTGCCGGCGCAGCCTGTGTCTCGAGAAGTCTGCGGCCATTACAGCAGGGCTGAGAGGGTGACGCTTGAATGGTGGGCACTTTTTGCAAGAGTGTCCGTCTCTTCATTGCGCGGGATCCCCACGTGTGCCGGTAGCCAATGCAGGGCTAGTGAGCATCCTGCATCCTGAAGGGCCGTCAGTTTTGAAGAGAGCAGCGCAACCCCAAGGCTAGCCCTGTCAGGGTTCTGCAGGCAGGGCAGCGCCGCCTTGGAGTCGCAGAAGATGGCTCTCGGTGTCGCTGGTAGCTCCTCTGCAAGTACGCCCACAGCAAGGTGGAGTCCGGCTAGCTGTGCTGTGGTAGAGCTTGCTTGTCCCGGAGACGGCACAGCTTGCTCTTTTGTAGAGTCGGTGCTACGCAGGCTGCTGAGGATGAGCCCGTCTCCGGTATCACGGATCCATCGACGAAGATGTGAAGGGGTCCCCAAGTCTATCTTGTAGGAGAGAGGCTGCCATCTGCTGTAGGGCACATGCTGGGGAACGGTTCTTCAAGACACTTTGCAGCTCCGTCGAGATAGGGATAGGTGGTCGATGTGGTGGGTGAAGCTGCGCAGCATTTGCAGGCGGGTCCCCTATGACTTCCTTACAGAGGCCACACATCCGTCCCATGTGTGATGGTGGAGCGTAAGCGAGTGAGGAGCACTTGACCATCTGCGGCGTGGTGTAGGCGATCGATGTGTCGTAGCCCCCGTTGCAGGAAGAGTAATGAGAGGGGCCAGGCACCTGCCTCTGCCAAAGTGCAGGCCACTTGTGAGGTTCGGGGAACGCCACGACAGAGCCGTATTGCTTACCGGTGCTGCAGCTCCAGTTTCCGCAGGCGGGGTGGGGGCAGCGCCACAAGAGGGAGTGCATGCAGTAGCCGTGAAGAGGCTGCAGCTTCAAATAGCTGCAGGGCCCACCTGGTGGTACAGCCCTGTCTACGGGCAAGGAGCTGTGAATCGCCTTGCGGACCCGAAGCGTCTGGACGCAGAGGGACTTAGTAGGCGGCAGCCAGGTTAGCCGTTGCATATCGCTTTGCTTGTTAGCTAACAACACAATGTGGTCCGCATAAAACAAACCTCGAAGCTTGCGCCGCAGCTTCTGTCCGGCTCCGAAATAGGTAGTCCTGCACACGCGCAAGAACGACAGCAACTGGTCTCTTCCATTGCATACGTCCGTAAGAGGCCGCTATCAGACGTGTTTCCATTAGGTCCTTGGCCAACAGCGCAGCCCTGATAACAAGGGCTGCTTTAGTCTTTGTCCAAGCCACTGCGCTGTACGCACAGCTTTAGTGATGCCACAACTGCGTGAACTTGTATATACGCATCTCTTGCTCATACCATCATCACCCTTCATCAGCCCTTTTCCTCACCGTCCCTTTTCCTGAGTGTATAGCAGCAGGCCAGAGCAAGACAGATGTCAGGCCGACTTCTGCGCCTTTCCGTAAACAAATGTCTCTCCAAAATGGGCAGGCGACGCGTCATGCGTAGTCCTGAGGCGCAGCAGCTTCGGATCAGCAACGCCGCGAGCAGAACGGCAAACAAGCTCGTCCACGCCGTACCGATGCTGGAGTCCGGGCACAAGGACAGGCTCGTGCAGCCGAGCGCAAGCAGCAACTTCGTACCGAGGATCCGGCAGCCTACCAAGCCGTCGTTTGTAGAACCGTTGGGATTAACCCAGCGATAAACACCGGGGCCGGACGTTTAATCTTCGCTGGTTAACCATCTGTACAAAGTGCTTAGGCGATGATTTTGCTGACACACACGTCTCTCGCGTTTTCTAGGTAGCTACGCTTTTCTGGCTGTCGATTACTTTCTTCTCTTTTTTATATATCTTCTAAACGCCATGGTGAGCGTATTTTTCAGAGCGTTTGTCCAGGAAACGCCTGATGCTGGGCTCAAGCCGTTGTTATAGAGGCATTTTTCTTCGTCTGAAGAGCCTTGGTTCTGACGAATATATGTTTTTTTTTCGTAAGTTTTTGGGGCTTCTAGGTGTAGACAGATTTCTTGTTCAGGTCTTAGCTTCTTTTATGAAAAACTCCTTCTCGTTCGTGGCAGTGACGCTGACTGTTTATTACGATTACGTGAGCTACCTTTCGACCATCAAACTTAAACCAGAAGCAAGACGGTTTTTTCTTACGCAGTAGTTAAAATTGACAGCTCCATGAATTTAACTAAGCTTGCTGTTAATATTTTAGCTCTTTTGCATAGGTACTTGGCATATGTCCTCACGTCACTGGTATATGAAAGCATCTAAGGGAATGCCGTATGATAAAACAACTTAAATATGTTCCACAGCTATAACTGTGAATGACTCGTTTTTTCCTCTATGTGCACAATGTTGCCAGTATGCTAATTATGTTACTTTAAATTGAACACAAAAAAACGGGTATGTGCCCTGCGCTTACTTGAACTTTGTTCCTCAAAGACACACCAGCTGCCTTACCTCTGACCCAAGATATCTCCCCCTCTTAATAATGGCGCACTCTTATTGCCTACTTCAGAGGAAGAGGTCTAGGCACCGACCGAAATGGTTTAAATTATATTTACGTTTCTCCTCCCCCACGGAAGCCGATGTTCACAAGGCTCCCGTGAGGAAGCAAGCAGAAACGCAAATATATTTTAAACCATTTTTGTCAGTATGAGGAGCTCTTCCTTTGAAACATGCATCATCCCAATCAGACGGGCTTCCGTCATACTCTCGACTTCAACTGTTATTGACTTTATCTCCGCTATTATAACAGCGATACGTACCTCAGGAGACGCGATAATTTTTCGCTGTTGGAAACTGGCTGATCGCATCTTTACTCCTTGGAGTCGCAATCGAAGTATGTGCCGCGATGATATATCGCTTTAGGTGGCAACATCATTGCAAGCGCGCCAGCCAGGCACCCGAAATTTTGATAGCTGAAAGAGTTCTCCGTACGTTGGTTGCTGGATCAGACCACCGCACGGCGCAAATATTTAGCGCCAACATCTGCGGAAGGAAGGGAGGAGTGTACCTTGGAAAACCACAAAGCAGAAAAATACGTTTACAGAGCCAGAGAGTCCACTGGAGTAATGGACGCCTGTGATTGCTGGGACATTAGTTGGTCGCACCAAATGTATTTCAATATAGGCAAGTCAGTGCTCCTCTATATTTTACTCCATGGTGACGGCCGTGTTGTGACGAGGACAGCATTAGGAGAGTCGGATGGCAACTATGGAATGATGATGATGATGATGATGATGGAATGGTCAATATGGCATCGCGACCACATGCCCAGACCTAGTGGCTCACGCTATAGGAAAATTTTAACCGCTGATTCAGCGTAGAAGGCGTGATGTCGATGGCGAGACGAGAGTTAGATGATCAAGCTAAAATGACCACCATGGCATCAGGACCACAAGCACATACCTAGTTGCCCCAGCTGGTAGAAAACTTGGATCACTAGGTGAGCACTAGAGGACGAATGGATGAACGGAGGATGGATGGATGGATGGAGGGAGTGACTCAAAACGTAAGAATAGTCGAAGAATTCTAATCGCATTAAAACAAGGTGCTTTGATAATAAGCAATCCCATAGCGCAGGACGATTCAAGCGGCCGGTTACATAAGTTACATGTAAAGGATGTTCCGTCATTGGAATCATCGTCAGTCTATGTTATGTCCCCTGGAGGGCAAGGACCTCTCCGAGTGAAGTCCAATTACCCAAGTCTTGCTCCAACTAGGCTCCTGATAACCCTGCATATTTGGTAATTCAATTACATCTTAGAATCTTCAACTAGCCTCGAGTGCATTTGCCGCCGCTTGGCATCCATTCTGCCACTGTAATGCACCACGGCTTCTCTGCCCTACGCAGTCGATGGCCTCCTATTTCCATTTGTTTCTTTTAATGTAAACCAGAATATCTACTCTCCCAGTTCGCACGCTAATCCACGTCGCTGTCATTCCTTCTTTTAACGTTAACATGTTGTTTCGTCTTCCGTTGCACGGTCGTTAAATTTTCTCAAGCTCCCTTACTAACCCCACTTTAAAGGGCTCTAACGCCCAGTGTTTTCCCAACAGCGTATGTCTTCGTTGCCCATTGACACATCCACAAGAAACTTAAAGTTTTTCTATTGAATAATTCACCGGCACCCAAACGAAACATTCTTCCTTTTATTTAGAAGCTCGTGGGAGCGACTAGAAGGCTCGAGTTCAGGTTAAATTCACTATGGAGCACGGGTCACCGCGCCTGTAGTTGATGATGTAATTACTCAGCGACCGAATGGTAGAGAGCCGGCCGAAGGCACCAGATTCGATGTCCATCTCCGGGCAGCCTTCAGGCGACGAGTCAAAATCGACGTCATAAGCGGCCACGCCATAGGTAATGTCGTCGCTGTGCTGTCTGGAAAGGCAAAGCTGCGGAGGAGCACCGCTAAAGGTAATCAGTCGTGAAAGGAGCACACCTCAACACATTTTTGAAACGGTAGCAAGTCCGCCATATTGTTGTCGTACCTCAAAGGAAGGAACTTGGTGTGTGGGGAGGTTAGGAGCGCTTATAAGGAAATAATTACGTAATCTTAGAGGCACCGAAGCAACGTACCTTGCCTTATGAATGTTAGATTGATCTCCTGCCGGAGATTAACATTTACTGAATTCGTACAGCAAGATACTCGGCAGGATGACGTTGTTCATGACCATCATGATCATCATCCGGGACTGCGCCCAGTGCCCTTCACGTTACACCCATCATTCTTCTTTCCATAGCTCACTGCGTCGTCCTCAACTTAAGTAGAAGCCTTTTCGTAAGCTTCCAGGTGTCTACCCCCTAGGTGAGTACTCGTAAGACACAGCTGTTATACACTAGTCTCTCGATGGGAATTGGCAACCTGCTGTTCATGATCTGGGAATGCGTGCCAAACGCACCCCAGCCCATTTTTGTTCTGATTATTTCAGTCTCATGATCCGCATCCGCGGTCATTACGTGTCCTAAGTATAAGTAATGCCTCACCAATTCCAGTGCCTGACTACCTATCGTAAACTGCTGTTCTCTTCCGAGATTGTTAAACAATACTTTAGTTTTCTGCAGACTAATTTTAGACCCACCCGTCTACTATTCCCTGTCCAGGTCGGTAAGCATGCATTGCAATTGTTCCCCTGAGTTACTAAGCAAGGCAATATCATTGTGAATCACAAGTAACTAAGGTATTCTCTATTAACTCTTATCCACAATTCTTTCCAATCCAGGTCTCTGAATACCTCCTGCAAAGACGCTGTGAATAGCATTGGAGATATCGTATCTCCCTCCCTGACGCCATTCTTTATAGATATTTTGTTTCGTTCTTTGTGGAGGACTACGGTGGCTGTGTATCCACTATATATATTTTCAGTATCTTAATATACGGCTCGTCTACACCCTGATTCCGTAGTGTCTCCATGACTGCTGAGGTTTCGACTGAATCAAACGCTTTCTTGTAATCAATGAAAGCTATGCACAAGGGGTGATTATATTTCGCACATTTCTCTATCCCCTGATTGATAGTGTGAATATGGTCTATGGTTGAGTAGTCTTTACGGAATCCTGCCTGGTCCTTTGGTTGGCAGAAGTCTAAGGTGTTACTGATTATATTTCCGATAACCTTAGCAAATACTTTGTAGGCAACGGACAGCAAGCCGATCGGTCTATAATTTTTCAAGTCTTTGGCGTTCCCTTTCTTATGGATTAAGATTATGTTGGCGTTCTCCAAAGATTCCGGTATGCTCGAGATCATAAGGCATATAGTATACGAGGTGCCCAGTTTTTCTAGAACATTGTGGTCACCATCGATCAACAAATCTGCTGTTACCTGATCCAACCCAGCTGCCTTCCCCTTTTGCGTAGCTCCGAAGGCTTTCCTTATTTCTGCCAGCGTTACTTATTGTGGGGTGTCAAATTCCTCTACACGATTCCCTCTTCCATCATCGTAGAGGCGGCCACGGGTACGTCTAAATCTCTTATTAATTAATTATAAGTCTCTTGAATTATCTTATCCATATTAGTAATGATAGCGCCGGCTTTGTCTCTTAGCCCATACATTTTATTCTTGCCTGTTCCTAGTTTCTTCTTCACTGCTTTTAGGCTTCCTTCCTTTATCATACCAATGTAAAAACGAGTGCTGCGCACCTTTCTTTTAGCTGCGCTCGCACGTGACAGCTGTAGCGACTGCGCGGACGGAGCTAGACACTGCGCTAGGATGACAAGAGAACTTTCATAATGGAACGTTCATAATAGTTTGACTCCAGTGGATAAGGCGCTAAAGAGCGATAACGGCTTATTGTGATCGGAACGTCATCAGGCAGTAGTTGCACGCCGCCGCAGCACAGTCGTATGTAGTCGCCGTATTAAGTTTCACAACATTGATAATGACAGCAGGCTTCATGGAGGTGAGGAAGCCGCACAATCCTTACGTATACCTAATTCCCAGAGGAGTTTCTGCGTAAGTTTTACGACTAGCACGGGTAGTAAGCTTAGAAATCTTACATAGGCAATAATACCGGCATAGGTATAACGGAATTAGCTACCCATTATCTTAGTGGGACTCAAGGGTATTAACATTTTTATGGCTTAAATAATATGCGCATGCTACGTAAGCGGGAGTTCAAATTTGTCGCTTTAACGAAGATTATAAGTCTTTGCAACACCTTCTTGTCTAGGTGCGATCAGTCGGGAAATAAATTATTTTCTTTATAGCACTGAACGAGTAGGAGCTAACACCAACTCGGCAAAGCGCACCATGCTCAGCATTTAATGCGAGGCAGTCCGCGATTAAGTGTCTGCGTTTTCTGCGGCACAAAAGACAGTTCGAGACCCATTACGAGCTTAAGCACACTGCAGGAAGGTCGAGATAGCAGCGACATGATTCTTTAGACTGAAAGTTTTCTCCGAAGCTCTGGTTTTCTTCGTTCAACAAATAAAATCAATATAAAAAAATAAAAATGAGATAATGTAATAAAATTGATAACTAACGTAAACTTGCTTCCCAGCAGCAAAATATTGGCCACCCTTTCTCGATCTCTATGTCTTGTCCAACACGCCGCATCATTTTCCAGTGAGGCGACTCATATTTTGAAGCATTTCCTTCCATTGCGGCCCATTTTACAAGAAAAAGGATGTCCAAAATTGCCACTTTCAATCTTTACAACATTTATAGCGTGTTATAGTTCATCGTAAGCAATAAACTTGTCTGAAGGGTTGCTATCACAGTGAATCGTATCACGGGTAGCTGATCGGGAACTTAAAAGAGGAAGCTTTAGCTCGCAGCCAACCCATATGTCCCTAATGAAATTCATGAAAAAAGCAGAAATTTGCTTGCGAGACAGAAGCTTTATCTTTTTGAACAAAATTGGTTGCACTTCAAATAAAAAGTTGAATTCTGGGGATTCTAGCAAGCAAGATGCGAATTTAAGAGAAATTATTTTTCAATAAGTGCTAAAACTCAGACGTATAAAAGATCTGAAGGACTAAGTTTGCAAATTCCTAAAACTACGACGTACTAAAATATCGAAGTTCTGGGACTACACCTGTTACAGCTTATAGCATTCACTAAAATGGACAGATTTGACATATAACCTTGATATCTTGATTGAAATTGTTGGAATGCTTACGAAATATTCTTAAATTCCTATTCATAAATTAATGCTACTTTCGCGGTGGTGTGCAATGCGCCAGTGAGACACGATATAGGCATAATTTGCGATACATGTTTTTTTTTATTTCTGAGCGAAACGTTTGCAGACTTGCTACACTAGGGCTTTTTTTTTTCGAGCTAGCAATATTCGGCAATTTTTGCAAAGAGAAAGCATGAGTTACAAAATAAAAAAAAAATTCAACTGACACTGCCACGTAGAGTTTACTCGTTTTTTTAACTGCACCACACGTCATCAAAACTGATCTACTGGTTGCCAAGAAAAACGATTTATTCGTGCCAACGTATCTAGATATAAGTGCCTCCAACCTAAAGCGCTCTCCTAAAGAGATTTGCATTAGTAAGATCTTGATGAGGGCTAGATGGTTCATACTTAGAACTGAGGTGAAACAGCGCGAAAAAGACTAAAAAAAAAAGACTAACCTAAAGAATGGCTATAGGACTCATTTAGCTGGACACTGTAACAAGTGTCAATGCACCCCCATATTTGAAAAGACTAAATTCATAGGGAAAGGAAAGAGCAAGAAGGAAAGGGAGATAATAGAGGCCTTTCACATAAGAAAGGAAGGCGATAAATGTGTGAGCACTCCCTCTCTTGCCTTGTCGGGAAAAGACATAACATTTTTGGAAGAAAGATTAAAATGATGATTTGCAGACGTTTTTGTGAATGATGTGCGCATGCCTATGCTGATGAAGCTATAAAGGTCCGGTGATTTTCAAATAAACTTCCAGTTGGCAGTCAGCGCTTGTCTGTGGTATTTGTTTCCTTGTGTCCTCGTCTTTTTCGCGCTGTTTCACCTCAGTCCTAAAGAGACTTCGCCAAGCATATTTGTTCCTTCATATTTGTTAACTTTCCAAGCCTCTGCACTCTTTAAGATTGCATGCACCTTGAATATGCGAGAAAAGAAGTCGGGTCCTCATAGGCTAACTCTCAGCGGTTTCAAAAAAGAGACTACGCTAACCAACCAGCGCATTGCGAAAAATACAAAGGCGGAAATGAGGATGCTTCTCTAGCATTTCGCGATCAATGGTACTTGTTCATTACGAACCCATTACAACTAGCCCGCAGCAAAGTATGTTTCCACATTGGCAATTCTAGCTACGTAAGTGATATATACATTGGTGCATTATGTGCTTTCGCGGACACAGTATTAGCCAAAAATTACGGTCCGCATCTACATAATCAACAAAAAAGTTCTTCCTAGCTTCATAATTTTTAGGATGGTTGGGTATATATATATATTTGAAATTTGAGGGAAATCACGTTAGAAGAAAGCTACATTTTACCAGATACTTCTAAAGTGTTTGTGTTGCGAATTGTAAACCGTGAATTTGTACGTTCAGTTGCTAACTTTGTGTTCTAAGGCTCGGATTCAGCGCGAAATTGAACCCCGCTCGTGACGGAGCCCATTGCAGGGGAAAGCGCTAAGCCAGAGTTGGGTTTGCCAGTTGAAAGCAGGAGCGCAGGAGTTATCAGCTCCATCCAGCTTCTACACTGGCCTGGTCTCAGTGACCTCACGTGGCGGAAGGAGGGGAGGTGAGGGGAGTGGCAGAGGTTTATTTCTGTGTCGGGATTCCCACCTCTGAATGCAAAATTGGCATATCAAGCGTCCAATTCGATGGCCAATATCTCGGAACACATTTTTTTATTTAGAAGTTTGAGTCCTGAGATAATAATAATTGTTTCAGACACTACGACTGTCGTGAAGATTCCGATATAAAGATATGCTAACACTCTCAAAACAGTTCGCACCCTTTCGGGCGCACCTTTCTTCTGCAACAGTGATTGTGTATATTTTTCTTTTCGTGAAAACTATCCACGCTCGCTACTTTTCTGTCAAGGATGATAAGTCAAGCTGCCAACGCTCCTGCCAATCATGAACTGGAAGAACCGGGCGCGCAGCGTTAGAGGATTGCCTACAGGAAATGTCCGCCTTGCTTTTGTTGCTTTGTTGAATAGCCGTTGACACAAGAAATGTCGAGGGCGATTAGGCATCGCCTTTAATAGCGGAACGCGGTAGCATTCAAAGATCTCTGACTGGACCTCACACTTCCCGGAAACTGCACCTTATGTAAACGTGTTTACCCTACAGCGCTGGCGGTGAACACTATGCACGAAGGCGAGCTGTCCTGTAGAAAGGCGACCTTTTGCGTGGCCGATTCCGGAGGTAGTGAAAAGCCACGAGCAGAAGTTAACACCATCTTGATGTTTCTGTTATTGTTTCGCAATTTTAATATTTACGTCTGAGAAGTTTTAACTTAAAACCATGCACACTAAGAAAAAAAAGAGTATCCCTTACTCTTTTCGAAGAGTCTGGACTCGTCACGTATACGACTCACTTTGTGGGAGACACCCGAACTCTCTTTTGGCAAAGAGTCCCGAGACTATCTGCTCAATACAAGGTGTTTGCGTGACTCCGCACACAATAGTCATGCATACTCTGTTGTAATAGTCACCTATACCCTCTCAAAAGGGTCACAAGACTAGTGCTGAGGGAGTCCGTTAACAATTCTAAATGAGTCCAACGACTCAAGATAAAGTGTCTCATGAACACTGCAAGAATGACTCACCGAACTATTCTAGATGAGTCTGATGACTCCAGCAGTGTGTCAAGTTACCCTTAGTGCGTGGTGCCGGCCTCTTGCAAATAAAGTAAGGTAACTAATCTATGTAAGTCGTTTCACTCTTGGATGGCAGTGTCGAGCCGCTTTTCAAAATGTGTCAACAACTCTTGCTGTAAGTACACACGACTACGGCTAGTTCTCAAGAAGACTACTATGAAAAGACAACATAGGATAACAAAGAATCCACAGTAAACTTGACAAAAAGCACATGGCAGGTTAGCAAGAAAAAGTTAATATTTCATCAATCTTTGTTATTGTCTTCTGGAAAATTCAAATGTATAAGTCAGCACAGAATCACTATGAAAGCAAGACAGTTCTCTTTACCATTAAACTGGAATCAATAGCCAACTAAGCAAAACAGTCTTAAATAAATATCCAATATGTAGCCTGCAGCTGCATATGCATGACACTGCAATGCCACTCAGAACCATAATGAGACCCCAAAATATTATGTAACTCATGTAGAAGGTTAATTCACCACCGCACAAGTCTCTTATAATATGTCAAAAGATTCATAAGTTCCACCTATTTCCCTGTTCTAAAAGACTTAACTTACGACTTAACATTCTAAGCAAGTAAGCTACACATAACAAATAAGAGAGGCTGCACTTATGTATAAAGGAGACCCATATAAGGAAGTGCAATAAAAACAATATTCCAACTTAGATTACATTACCTATGCATTATGCTATGCTTGCTGAAAACAACTGGTTGGCAATTGATAATCCAGTCTAATAGTAAAAACAGCTGTCTTACCTTATGGTACTCTTGTTGGCACTTTTTCCCACACAATTTGTGCATGTTAGCGTGAGATGAAAATTGATCTGAAAAACACATTAAAAAGTTGTGCATCAATTTTATTCTGTCATACAACATGCAACAGTGTATAAAAATCTCATAACTGACAAAATTACAAAAATAAATACAGCAACACTTATACTGATCATTTATTTATGTTGAGAAACACACTTTTGCAAGACTAAGTAAAATAGCTGACACAGACAATTTCACAGGTCGAAATAACCGCTAATACAAAACTTTCCATAATGCAAACACGTTGACAAAATAAGTAGCACAGGCAGCTGTATTTTGTTACGGCAAAGATAGCGCATGAATGATGAGGACAAGAGAGGAAGCAGAACACATAAACAAACTATACCCAGCTGCATGCACGCAGCTGTAACAATACTCATAGTGCACAAAGATCCAAAAGAAACAAAGAGGAAGATGTGAGGAAGGCTTCTTTTACTCATCACAAGTCATCCTGTAAGAGCACATTATGCACTGGCTGTAATCTATCCTCAGGACATACATGAATAAGTTACTTTAGGTGCCACATCTATAAATCACTCATACAATGTTCTTGTGATTTTCCTTATTCCAATCTTTAGCTTAGCAAGCATGACTGAGTTACGTAAAGCCTCCCTACGGCTTGGCACATATACACAAAGAAGTGTTTCTATAAACACTGGAAGTCACGGACGGATGACTGACACATACCTCTTTTATTTGTTTTGTCTTTGTCATTATGATTACCTACCACAGTAGTTTTTTGTAGAGTGAAACACATCCAAATAACACACTGTGGGCAACCAAGTGTGAATACCTGTTCTCGATTTCTACCTTTCTCTGGTGTCCCGCTAAGGTAACAATGGTGCGAAGGATTGTCTTCCCAACGTATGCATTCCCATACAACAGGAGCAGATGATAAGCCACATTAATGGTGCATGAAATAAAGCATCTGTGCTTGACTTTCCACTGCCGTTCCAATCTCGAGTGACCTTTTTTTTTGCTTTGTATACACTAGTACAGGTGCTACGTAGTCCCCTTGGCACCCAGAGCAATTCTCACACCACAGCAGGATGTCAATTTTTTTTTAAATTCTAAGCAGAACTCTCGTTATGGGGGACAATTGCGAACTTATATTTTTGCTTTGTATCTTAATTATGTTGTTGACCATTAAATTTAGCCACTTTACTACTTTTCTGCAGACAGGCCATTGCACCAATGCTAGGTTTTGAAAACACCAGAGCAGGGTAGAAAGCAAGAACAGATATTTATAATTTGGGTGCCCTCTCTGCATTGCATGGATATGTTTCAATGCACGATAAGACTACTTGGTAGCTAAACATATAAAAGTTAAGAGAATTAGGCTCAAAGCCTACCAAATTAGTAACTGGGAACTGGGAATTTCATATGTAAATTAAATTTCCTGATTCCCAGTGATGAAACAGTTTTGAGAATATGTGCGAAGGCAACCAAGTCACTCATGCTCACAAAGGAAACAAAATAAAAACAAGCAAGATTACAAGAACTTCGAACTTGCAACCCAAAGTAAGACACCTGACATGACTGATTTATGTATTTACTGAGCATAAATTACAGCTAGCGCATAATCTGCTTGAACAAGATGACAAACAATGAGTTACTGTTGCTTTCTCTCTGGGGCATTGGGCTCTTCTGAACACATGCACATTGTATGGCACAGCTGCGTGGATGTAGCTGGGCATAGTTATGAGTCAGCATCACTTTGTTATTATGGTCCTTCACTATTATTGTTATGATTTATATTTGGCAAGCAGCCTAACTATCGGGTTGATCAGCTGTATTTAAAACAAAACATACTGACAGATTTCCGTTTCTAGCTAACATAAGGAGGCGGGTACATCCTTTCAGATTTCAAGAAACAGCTGTGCAACAGAAAGTCTACAATGACCAGTACCTTTATTATTAAGTGCCATGTACTAGATCTTTCTGCAATGAATACCTCTATTACCAAAAATTGTAGTCTGAAAAACTAATTGGAAAATATTTACAAGTGACAGATACTAGAACTGCATTACAATTGCAAATTTTTTCGTAAACAATATCACAATAATTGAAGTTTTATTAATTTCAGCAAAATGGCTGACATCCTATTATTGAGGCTAGTCAGTGCTGAAGGTATTGTTAGTTTGTAGGAGTCCTCAGACTGACAGCTCTGAAATATTTATCGCCATACTTGGTGGAACATGCTTTGCTGTTGCAGATATTACTTAGCCACAAAACATTTTGTAAGCCTTAGGGGACAATTCTGTGTGGAAGATAAACCTATCTGATCATGTCTTTTTGGGTTGTGTATCTCGGAACTGGTGCTAGTCTGAGTTCTTACAAACTAGACGTTATTGAGTACTGTAATTATAATGCCTGCCACTGCTATAAATTTCTGTTAGCGAAAATTGTCGCATTGTCATGAAGCAGATATGTTCAATTTTTAGCGGCAGTCACTGCTGAAACACTCAGTACAAAGCACAAAACAAAGATATGGAGTCAAAATGTAAATGTCGAACAAAGTTATAGTCAATTCCTCATTTCACAGAACTGTCTTTTTTTCTGTTAGTTTGCCAATACCAATTGCACATCCACAAACATTTTAGTATTGCACTTCTGGTAAATGCAGGAAATTTCAGTGTTTAACAGAAGCCCTTGGGAAGACAGCCCAGAGTCGCTTTAACAAAAAGACTTGCATTCAATCTGCGTTTCTATGTTGTAGGTCACTATAGCAAGGGGCATGTTTTGCTGATTGAATATTACTCGAAACAGTCTTATTATTCGTACTAGAGGCTTTGAAAGAGAGCAAATTGTAGAGTTCTTCATGCAGATTTCATATATGTCATTAGTATTTCTTTAGCTGCTTCTTGAGTTATGTCCCACACAATGGGAAAATACACTGATCTTTGCGGGCACTTTCTTGTGTACTAAATTTTCACAAAAAGCAGTGTGCTGTAGCTACCTCAGCTCTTCGTAGACTACAAAGTACCGATATCTATTCAAACAGCATGTAAAGTTACTAGAAGTATGCAAGATTAGTAGGCAGGCAGAGAGGCCTGCCTACTAATCTTGCATACTTCTCATGCTATTGTGAAAAAAAGCTATTGAATATACTTCAAAAACATTTTCTCACAATAGCATGAGAATAACCTTATGCACTTATAGTTGTCCTATACTAACGAAATTTGGCATACGTACTCTTCAAGATATGCAGAATGCTCATATCTAATTGAAATTGCAATCTGTAAAATGATTTAATGTGGCCTAATATATTCTTGCATAGTTCCAGTAATTGTACAAGCCGTTTGGATAGGTATCACCACTTTGCAGTATACGAATAGCTAAATAAGATACAGCATGAAGCTATTTCTGAAAACTTTATACACAGGAAAGTGCCCCCCAAAATATTTTGCCACTGTGTAGGACATAACTAAAAAACAGCAGCTACACAAAAATAAATGACAATTCAAATCTAATAAAACACTTTATGAATGACAGTATATTCAAATCTCTAGTACAAATATATAAAAAAGTTGTTTCGAGGAGTTAATAAGTGGGTGTCAGTGTATTCTACCAAAGTGTTAGAAAATGCCTTCAGGCATACCATGGGGAGCTTTATAAATAGCACACGCACGCATCTGCCTAAAAAGCCCCATGCCCTGCTTGAATTCATTAGTCATTTTTGCATTCTGTTGTATGTCACCATTTGCATCCCTTAACATAGAGTGCACAAAACCAAAAACAGCCTATTACCGTATTTACTCGCATAATGATTGCACTCGCGTAATGATCGCACCCCTAAATTTTGTCGTTTTAATTCGATTTTTTTTATTTCCCACGTAATGATTTCACCCCGAACTTGCCGCAGCGATGTGTCACGTGCCAAATCTAGCTAATAATGATCGCGCTTACCATCTGTCGACTGCTATGCGAACGACTCTTCAAGACAAACCAAGCAGTCTGCACGCAAAAAACTTTCTTAAGCAGATGCCCCATTTCATTGCTTTCATCACTTTCCGCACTTCTACGACAAAAAAAAGCTACAACCAAACTTTCCTTTATTATGTGTAGGCCTCATAATGGTTGTGGTCAATAAAAACAACAAAAAAAGGCGTCTTTCGATTCTTCTCATCTGCACTTGTGGGCACGCAACAAATCGCGAGCGGCAATGATAGCAGCCACGTTTACACTGATAGGTTAGAAGTGTACCCTATTCATTCGCCGACGTTTGTAACGCAGCTAAGATATTCACCCACCCTTAGCGGAAACGTGCCACGTTAGGATAGTGGTGAAGACAAATGCCGCAGTTTCCGCAGCATGTGTTCCTATGTCACTGGCAGCTAAGTGCGCCCATCTGTTTCTGTCTCCTCAAAGTGGGCATGGCTATGTTATTGCCGCAAACTTGCAAATATTATTCATTACTAATATGGAAGAAACTGTTTGAATGCACTGTAATGTACTCACGAGAAGAAAAATGCATTCGGCGCGTTCGGCTTGCTCTGCCGGCCACCATTTTTTTTCGTGTCCTGCACTACATACAGCAGCAGCCGCCTATTTGTTGACCTGTTGTCATCCCGTAGTAAATGCCAGATAATATATTTTTTTCTTTTTGCGGGAAAATTAACCAGTGTAATGACCACACCCCTGAATTTGAGTCAATTTTTTTTTCAAAAAAGTGTGATCATTATGCGAGTAAATAGGGTAACACACGAAATTTTTAGCCTGTAAAGGGGTTGTATACAAATGGGGCAGCCCACTCTAGTGTGACAATAAACAAATATTTGTACTCACAATATTGAAACCAGTCATAACATATATCCTCACAAATTTGGAAATGAATAACCAAAGAACCTTGCTGATTGTCTCATTAGTGTCCTAAACAAGATCTTTTGATGTTTATAATTTCTAGTTTAATTCACTTTCTCTAGTAAATGGACTTTGACCTAGACTACTCAGAGTAGGAGACTAACCCAGACCTGGAAGCCAATATTTAAATCTGAAATAAAGACATTCATCCCACGACCACGTCACTGCTATGTCATCAGAAGCGTGCATCCATGGACTGTAAAATAATTTTTACATGATCTGTACTGTTACTCTTGCACTAATAAATTAGGAAATGCACTTGCTATTTAAAGCACTGCTGTAAACCTTTGTGTTTGAGAAATGAAATACTCAAAAGTGTAACACAACCAATGTGTGCATATAACCTACGATGCCTTTGACATTCGTCGGTGTGACAAATGGGCACCGAGAAATGCAAAGGGCATCATAGCTTTCTTGTTTGAAACCTTGTGTGCGAGTATATTACTGGTATCTTTGCAGTGAAAGGAAGTCACATTATTATCAGACTTATGAGGGGAACTTATGTTTCTCTAGTTTAATATTTTCTTTTTTGTGCTCCTATATTCTTGACTTTTCCAAGAATAATGGGTGTTTGAAATAAGTACTCTATATTGCTCTTAAATTTTTCCTGCACAAGAGCTCACGTTAGGTTACATTTCTTGAACACTTTGCAGTGCTGTAGATAATCAAAAGAAAGAAAAAAATGCTGTAAGTTTGCATTTTAGCCTTCTGTATAACAAGTATGAATCTATCAATTACATACACAAGTACAAAAGAACTACGAAAAACTGGGCATAAAGACATACATTATAGTAATAGCAGGAATCGATGGTGAGAATTCTAATAGAAATGAACCATTAAAAACTAGGCACTAAAGACACATATTAATTATAATAACACAAGTATTTGCTAAGAATTTGAAGAGACAAATAGAATGTCTCTTCAAATCACTCCACCCTAACATTCATCCATGGTTTGATGAGTGACCACAGTTGGTGATGCTGTTTGGATAAGTTGCAGCTGAGGTGCAGCTGTGAAATAGGCGGAACATGTAGAGAGGTCACCAAAGGTTGCACGCTGGTCGCACAGCAGGTTGCCTTGATCTCCGGACTCACTCGACACTCATGTGTTGAGCCTGGTTATACGCCGTTTGCAAGAGGCCTGGCCCGTGTGTGGTACGGCTTTGGTAAAATTTCGAGGCAACCTGAAAAACACAGATCGATATCTATAAGCACCACAATATTCTTCACCATAGGGCAAACCTGAAGTTTACCATGGGCACATAGCAGATAATGAAAACAGACACAAGCCACCAGACTTCAGGTATAAAGATGTGCAAAAGTGTAAATGAGTGTTAAGAGCTGTTTATAGGATGGAATGTTTCATTTTGTCTTTTGTAGATGAATAATAGTATCTTAACATAAAGTCAAGTGTACTTGGCCCTCCCTAAAAAAATTTAAATTATGGGGTTTTACTTGCTAAAACCACTTTCTTATCATGAGGCACGCCGTAGTGGAGGACTTCGGAAAGTTCGACCACCTGGGGTTCTTTAATGTGCACCTAAATCTAAGTACACGGGTGTTTTCGCATTTCGCCCCTCTCGAAATGCGGCCGCCGTGGCCGGGGTTCAATCCTGCGACCTCGTGCTCAGCAGCCCAACACCATAGCCACTGAGCAACCACGGAGGGCATGGCCCTCCCTATTTGTGTAAGTGGGCAATTCCATGCGAGCTGTACCGACCTGGCACACGACCACTTGAAATTTTTTTTGAAGAACTGGAGGCCCTTCAATATAGCGCAAATGTTAATTTCAAAAAATACTTAACTTAAAAAGTTTTTTTACTGGCGCAAGCACTAAGTGAGATTTTGTGTAATGCACCAATCTATGCATCATAAAAGGCATAGCAGAAAAATTGGTTCCTTCATTAAAGGGGCCAAATTTTTCGGGACTATAAAAAGAGGCCTTACACCAAAAATTGAACTGCTTATTAGCCACTGCTCAGTTTATTATGGGTCATTAAACATGGACAAAATGGCCAATTAACATTATTTTCATGAATCTGGCTTACAGCAAAAGCTGCAAATTTATGTAATCCACATATTTAGGAGTTGTGCTGCATGCAAAAACTGGTTTCAGGAACATAAATTATACAGCAGTGCACAGAGATGCGGATGAACTAGCAAAAAAAAGTCAGTTTTGGTGTGTTTATCGGCATACTTACTATTGAGGCAGTCCTAGTAAATTTATGCCCAATACCATGTATGAGTGTACACCGTATTCTTTTTAGATTGCTAAAGCTTTATCAAAGCAGTTTTTTGTTAAGCAAGAAAAAAAATGTACAAGTGGTCTCCTACTGGTTTCAAAATTTGCAGCGCGTTTCGTCTAATCCACAGAGCCTTTTGGCGGCTAAGGCAAACTGCATGGACTTGAGCATTCCTGCACCGATAGCAGGGAGTCTAAACTGCTTTGAAGTTAACTCTTTCATTGCTGAGTGGCTACAAGCCACTTCACTCAAAAAGTTGCCACTTAATCACATGTATTTACATTAATCTTTCTGTTGGCTTCCAGCCTGCTTGGCATCATCACGAAGGCTGCCAACTCCCTAGTGGACGTAGTCAGGACATGGTGGTGGCAGGACGCAGCGGCAGGAGCCGCCAAAGGCTTCAAACTCCCTAGTGGACGTAGTCAGGACACAGTGGTGGTAGGATGCAGGGGCGGGAGCCACCAGAGTGTACCTGCAGCAAATTTGCACAAATGCTCTTAGTCCTACCATGTCACAATTTACAAGAAAAATTAAGCAGTCTGTGGAACATGGATACCAATACAAATAAATGTAAACAGTTAGGTCCCACAACACAACTAGAACATTGACAAAGAAGAAATGGTACTTATGCTTATGAAAATCCAAGCAATGAAAAAAAGAGAATGTGCATCCGATTTGTGCACGGAAGCTCAGTGGAAACCTGAGCTCATACCATCAAGTGATCTGCTAGTCAACTGCAAGCCTCTTAAAATGTCATTGTATATTTTTTACACACACTATGTTAAGCTGCATTAAAACAAGTTCAGCATCTCTAAATATAAGTAATCACGAAGCAATTCAATTAATGAATTCCAGTGGTCGATAATGCAACAAAGTGCACGCTCTGATGAAGCTGGCCAAACTGGGTAGTGACAAGTAACAGCGTGGTTCTCTACATCTTGTTTTTCTGGCTTTCGCTGTAGCATTAAAATACACAAGAAATATCACATTCCTGACATTTAACCCTGCCAATTTTTATTCCATAATGCATAATACTTCAGCAAGAGCAATAATGCTGTCTTTTAATCATAAATAGTGATAGAACAAGAAATTTTACTGGAGCTAATGTTTTGACAAGAAAACTTATCTCCTTCTCTTTGTCGAAACATTGGCTCCAGCGATGCTCCTTGTTCTACGGCTCTTCATCATTTCAAGTCTCTGTCTTCCTGTGTACCTCTGTACTTTCAATGTTGTATCAATGAAATTGTAATAACGGAGAATTAGTAAATGTAGCTGATGAAGAACTTGGGCTTGTTGGTAGACAATGACAGAGTAACGGCGCAACATAGAGATACGGACAAAGGAGGCTCATGTGTGCCGTCTCCTCCAGCTATGTCTCTCCTTTGGACAATTACTCTATCTCGATGTAAAAGTATTACCCTTTGCACAATAATGCTGAAATGAATAAAGGCCAGGAAAGTGGACACAAAAATTACAACAAATAGCATCTTATGCTAATGAGATATGCGAAAGTCCCTGCTACGATCTGTCTCACCAATAACGTGCTGGATAAGATGGCGTCTTCTTCTGGATGTTGGCATTTCTTGAATACCTAAAATAAAGGACATTTCAAAATTACAAAAATACACAGAACAGCCGTAGCAGAGGAGATAACGCATTGTTTAGTAAAAGTAAGTAAACTAATCTCTGATGCAGTGCAGACGAAATTTCCTTTATTAAATTAGCAGAATAATACATCACACTTCATTTCATTTAATGCTGTGAGCGTTTCTTGGTACAACGAAGAAAGGTATTTCTGCATGAAAACAGTAAAATAATCATAGCCTTCTACTTTTACAAAATACGCGACAGCGACTAAGCCAACTACAGCAGTATATACTTAAAATTGTTATATGCACATTACAATAGCCAAGACAGGAGAAACTTGGGTTTATATGTAGCTCACCAAGAGGTACCACCTTGGAATCGATTCATTTCTGCTTGCCAAATATCTGCACTAACATAAGACTACAAATAAAAAGACCCTCGTTTTCATAAAATACCGGACTCAAAATAGAAAATCCAGTAGGAATACCACAAATTCTGTGCATAACACAGCCAGGTTTTGTGCGCCTAGTAGGATTTACTATATAAAGGTTGCAGCAAATTCATGCTTTTAAATATTTACCACCATGAAAATAAAGATTACATAAAAAATAATAACATTATACATCGGCTTAGATTGTCAGCTAACGTATTTTGTGTTTTCTACTTACAGCCAAATGCACATAAAATTTGTTCTGTTTCAGCGCTTTTAAAGCGCTGTGTCTGTTCGCTTGTGCATGCAGCCGCTTTACCGCTCTTAAGATATCTGTGCTGCCACATCGCCTGACACTGCTATACAGCGTTGTAGCGCTTTTATTATTCGCGGTAATATACCTAAAGCGCTAGTAAATCTTCAGAGTACACAAGCTGTCTTTTCGACTACCTGTCTTCGCCAGCGAAAGTTACACTGGTACTAGTATTGTATCTACACTTCAAGTTACGCAGGACAGTACTTGATATTCTACGGATCTTTCGATGCGACAGGCCACTCGTCACCGGAGTCGTTAAGAACGGTGTTTCTCCTGGCAGTACAGCTTTGCAATAATTTCAGATGCTCTCCTGAGGCTTCCGTCTGCCAGTAGTATTTTCGCATACATACGCGCACGCATGCCCAAGAAACGTCTGTGAACTGCCAAGAGAAACGTGGCGCAAAATGTAGCCATACCGGAAGGACCGAGTCCGCGCCGTTTGTAAACTCGGAACAAAAGCTGATATGCTTACCTGAGACGTTAAGAGAAATATGGCACAGGTCACAGGTCCCCGCTGGTTGTGGTTCGTATGCATCTGGTCGTCTCTGTCCGTTGCGATCTCCCATATCACAATGAAAGATGCAGTGCAAACCGCAGCACTTCGGACGCTTCCGGCGAGCGCACTTGCTCGATGTCGGCAAAGACGAAATCGGCGAAACGCTGCTGCTGGCGGCGGTCCCCTCGTCGCAATCACACAGCACGGACAGAAGCTCCCACCGTAACTTGTCGCAACGCTTGGTTGCAGTCGTCCCTAGCGCAGCGATTTCAGAACCACTCAACGACAATGTATACTCGTGCGTGATGCAGCGCAACTTTAAAATGGCGTCATGCTATTGACGGCTTCGGCTTTGGATCATTTTGTAGCTGCACAACTGAGCAGAACAGTTGCGCTAGTTTCGGTTTTGTTTACTCGCGTTGAAATAAAAACTGTTTTGCTCACTGATAATTTTACGTCACTTAAGTAATGTTCACGAATGAAACAGCCATGAATTTAATACGCGTGTTGAAATACCCGCTACGTTCACTTGGCAGAAGCAAAATTTGCATGTCCGAGCGTGGTTGCGTTTGAAATATCTATCGGTGGGCTGTCGGAGCATGCTCGAAGTGTGAAGACGCGGCGTAATTGTCCTTAATTTCCTTAGATATAACGGTGCGGCTGCCCTTGATTTCCGTCTAGTGCAGTTTGCTCTGATGTGAGGTAGAACTACAAAGCCGCCCATGTTGCTGAATGATCTAGTGCACCTGAAGCTGCCAGAACTCCGGCATTTCCTCCACAAGTTCTTGCGACTGTGTGCCGCGATCACCAAATGCGAGCGTAGTCATTTGGCGGAGATTTAGCAGCACATTTTCGAGAACTATCGTTCACCGCTCTCTCACGACATGGAGAAGCAGTGTGGTTGGTCCTTGGTAAAAATTTCTATTTATTGCGAATTTTGCGATAGCAATTATATGGACACAACCGTCAAAATATATCTGTCGGTGTTACCGTGAGCTTTCGTATAAAGTCAAGTGCGATAAGATCCTATCCCGCGCCGTTGGCTGTGCGCGTTAAAGGAAGTGTTCGAGGCTGAGCCGGGCTCGATGGGCGCCCCAAGTATCTATAGGAGGTCACGTGATAAAACGCGCGCAAGCCGGGAGAGGGATGCGGGATGCGCTAGTTTAGCGCGCTTCTCCTCCTCTAGCCGTTGCTCTAGCCCGGTCTTGCGCCACCCTCGCTCTGTCTTGGTGATAATTTCCGATGGACGCAAAGCTGGGGGGGAGGGGGGGGGGCGCTCAGATAACGCAATTTTGCGGAGACGCTTTGACGGAAGAGGCAGCAGAAGCGTTCTGTCCGCTCTGTTCGCGCCCTTCGTCAAGCCAACGCTGTGACAGCGAGTGTTCGCCGTCATTGAGTGAGATCTGTTGTATGCACGTACGCGCGTGACCCAGTGCTTCCTAATTTAAGGAGTAAGCGAATGTTTACTGCAGTTTATTCAGCCGATGAAACAACGAACATTGGTTCCAGCAGTAGTTCGTGCAGTGGTTCAGGCAGCATTGGGGCGAAACTGCCGTATTTTTGTTTTTATATTTCTAGGGGGTTCCAAGGCAGTGTTGCGTACGTTAATATTTGTTTGTGGCCGCGGAACGCAACGCACAGTAGCCCAGTGGCTTTGGTGTTGCGCTGCTGAGCTCGAGGTGACGGGTCCAATCACAACCGCGGCAGTCGCATTCCAACGGGGGCAGAATGCGAAAACGCGCGTATACCGTGCATTCCGTACACGTTAAATAACCCGAGCTGCTGAAAATAAATCTGCAGCTTTCCATTACCGTGCGCCTCATAACAAGATATTGATTTTGGAACCTAAACCTTCGAAATTTAGTTTAAGTCGCGGGATTACATTTACAATCGACACTGTTGACTGCACCTACTGAACTTATCTCTTTGCTGTGCTCTCTTTAGTAGCCAATACTTTTTTTTAGATTTACTTATGGTCAGAACCAGTGTGACAAATCCAAGTCTTCCTTATCATAGGAATCCAGCTATGGCTTAAGCGTGTGAGGTATCAACAAACATGGTCAAGAAAAATCAATATATAGAGTTCGAAGTAATTGCAGAACATGACAAGGATGAAAGAATGATACACGGCGGCATTACAACCAGGACAGGAACCCGAGGTCCTGCCTAAAACAGAAGAGTTTATCTGGTATTTCTTCTCCTGCATTAAATCTTTCTCTCGCCAGACTCATCTCGAATATCAGAGGAATTGCGATCTTCCATGACTCTTAGCGTGCTATTGAGAGTCAAACGACCCATGCGGGAATGTTGACTCTTCTTTTTGACTCTACTCGCGCAAAAGTGGGTCTTCGGAAGAAAAAAGAGAGTCAAGTTGCTGTGACTCACTTTTTACTCTCTTTTTTCTTAGAGTGTGCGATGTCGCTGTTCTTTTTTTTTGATGATATTGGTTTTTAGGCTCTCATTGTCAAAGTTTTGAGGCATACCATTGTCGACAATGTAAGACAACGTATGAGCGTCTTTAGTGATAGAATGGTGTAGCAATTTAAGCCGCATATACCGCATGCCATATGCAAGGCGTGGCCTATACATATACCTAAATACGTACGTCACTTTTCGCTCACCGACAATTCCGCCGATGCTACATATTCTGCCACAAAGCGCGCTTAAATGCCTCAGCGCTTTCACATTGAAGAGATACATTCGGGACCCTGAATTCGACCATTTCAAAACAAGCGCCAGGAGCAGCGCGACGTCGGACGCTAAAGAGGAGACTCAGCGCGTCATTTAAACCTGCTGCGGCGGTGCCGTGGCACCAGGTACCACTGGCGCGTAATCACATATGATGGTCGTGCTTTTGAAAGCTGAGCCCGTTAAGCATGCACACCACGGGGAACGCGGGGAGAGCGTGGCCCCCTTGCACTTCCGAGAAAAATTCCACCATCGGAAAGGCCGCCTTGACAACTGTTGGCGACACATTTTTTCCACGGCCTTCAAACCTTGCTGACTGTTGGGGCTCCTAACTTGCTTGTGATGCCACGTGGCCACCACCTTCACTTTCGTGACGTATCGAATCTATTTTATCATGTCCGAAGCCCTGTGGCGGATCACAGGCATTTTGAGGGAATCGTTCAAAGGTGTTGTATTGAAGAATTTGTGGTGCTCTCGAGAACTTGAGGCTTCGCATTCTATAAATTGAGTGAACAGATACCTAAAAACTAGAAAAATAAAGGAAATGGCAACAGAAATGTTTCGCGTTAGTGCTCCTTTACAGAAAGAAAAGCCACGTAAAATAGATAACAATCAGTCTTGTGGAACCAATTGACGTCCCGAAGCGTGTACACTTTTTCTGGAGCTAACTTTACCTTTATCAGAGTTGGGAAATTATGGGGGTTTTACGTGCCAAAACCACGATATGGTTATCAGGCACGCCGTAGTTGGGGACTGCGGAAATTCAGACCACCTGGCGTTCTATAACGTGCACCGAAATGTATATGTACACGGGTGTTTTGCCCTTTCACCTCCAACGAAATGTGCCCGCCGTCGTCGTGGTTCGGTCCGGCGACCTCTTGCTTAGCAGCCCAACACAATCAATCACAGGTATGAGCCAGCTGTCCAGGCATACTATGGCTAAACTATATATATATATATATATATATATATATATATATATATATATATATATATATCTATATATATATATATATATATATATATATATATATATATATATATATATAAAATTGATGCTTGAACTATGTGGTCCCTCTAGGGTTATGTATGGATGCAGCCTAAAAACTATTGCTCAACAATATCCCTTTCAGGAGAACAATTTCAAAGAAATAACTGTAAAATAAAGCAGCATATGTGTTTTCTATTCTCGATCAATAGAAATATTACAGATAACTTTAACATCTGGTTCGGGTACAATCTTACGGAGTTGTAAACATTGTTCATCGTGTGGCATACGTTCTTGCGCAGCACTTCCGGTTCACCTCCTGAGACGACTGGGAACGAAATGCAACATAAATAAAAAAAATTAAACATAGTACAGTGCCATATTCGTGGGTTTCAGTTCATTGTTACAGAAAAAGGCCACTGAATAGTGTTCGAACGGATCTCACGACACCATGGGCTCAACGGTAATGAGACGGCCGATGCTGAAGCAAGGCGCGCCCTCAGCAATGGCATCCGAACTGCTTTCCCGTTTTCTGTTTCGGACATCACGTGCCTCATGTCGGAATTAATGGGGAGTGCGACGAGAAGGTATTGGACCGAGCCAGACGCTCATCACGTCGGCCTTAATAAGCTGAATCCCACAATGCATTTCTCTGTTCCACTTGGAATTCCACGTCCTCCTTCCTGTCTGACACACAGACTACGTTTAGGCATTGCTTTCAGGCGTAGGTACTTGCAGACAATTGGACTGGCGGTCTCCGCGGGCTGTTCAGCATGTGGTGTTGTTGAGATTATAGACAATATGATCGTGGTGTGCTATGTGTATGCGCGTGAAAGACTGACACTGGCAGCTACTTTGAGGCATTTAGATAGTAAATTACTATCGGCGGGCCTCCCACCATGCTAGGCATGGTGGGAGAGTTGGCTAACGGTAGAGTCAATGCGTGCTTTTTTTACGTTGCTTAGGTGACACGGGCCTGTACTCGCACTTGTGATGGTAGAACTTATGGGATGTGTTATTTCACCCATTGTGATCCTCTTTCCTCTCCCCTTTCCCTTCCCTTGCCCAGAGTATCAGGCCAGATACTCCATTATACGGCCGACCTCTCTGCCTTTTCCAGCCAATAGACTTCTTCTTTCATTGGTTACATTAGAGATCGGATATCAGAGCATGTTTCATGACAAGTTACTGAAGTATCTGGAAAAATTAGAACTCACTGATTAGCTCATGTCGAAGCAGAAAATCATAGAATTTAGAGAGCGGCCACATGAGGAGGAGTTCGGCGAAATTGCTGTTAACCCAGAAGTAGAAAGTGGAAATAATGACGTCAGTAATGACATCGCTCACAACAAGGTCACATTATATTTAATCGCACAATTAACGGAACACACTTGCCTGGCCTAAACTGAATAGCTGCCTATCGGAGCGGATGTGACGTCACTGCCCTCTCTCTCGCTTCTCCGATGCCGGCGCTCACATGCTCGCTCGTTAGCTCGGAAGTGCTGCGAGCGCGCGCTCGTCACATGCCGTGACGTCTGCACGGGAGAGGACGCGTGAGCTGCACTAAGTGCGGTGCTCGCTAGGGGGCTACGCGCCGCCAGCTGTCACGCGCTACGCTTTCTCCTTAGGGTGCCTCGATGTAGCGCACCGCCCTACAGGGTGGTGACACCTTTTGGCCTGCGCCTTGCCGCCGTTTTGCTCCGCGGTCGCCATATTGGGGCGAGTCGATTGCGGCGCCCGTTCCTTCCAGTATTCGCAAAACAGCATTGTTGGGGAGTGTGCGAAGCTGCTGTGTTGTGCGCCAGTTGCTGTGCGATTGAACTGCGTTCAGTCGCAAAAACCAGCATGCCAGAGTGTTGTGTACCGCTGTGTTCCGACTCGACAACGACAGGCATGCGCTGTTTTCGCTTTCCACGGGATGAGGAGCGGAGAAAAGCATGCACCTATCCGCTTTTAGGTACCAGCTTGGTTTGCCTAGAATAACGCCGCGAAGCTTGCTTTTGTTTGTTGGATCATTCTTACAGCGGCCCGAAACCCGCATTATCAGATTTTCTGTGACACGAGATGCGACCAGATTTATCTCGATTGATCCGAGCCACGGGCGACTACGTCGGCTTCCATAATTTTGTCGTTGTCTTTAGCATGCTATCTCGAAGTTTCCTTACCGTCTCTACATTGAGCTCGGCCGAGAGCGCCGGGCATCCTGTTCATCGATGACAGCCGAGCACGTTTGCCGCTATAGCCACCGCAAAGTTGTGCAGTTCTTAGAAGTCGCATGTCAGCCTAATAAAGTGTTTCTTTTAGGAGCCTCAACTCAGCGTCAACTGGTTGCTGATTTGTAGCAAGAGACACATTTGAAACCTACTGCATGTAATGCACCTTATAAACTCTCATGCCCGACAGCACCGAAAGCCGTTCTTTCATAAAGCGGTCAATCTAGTCAAGTGATTCATCGGTTTGAGCATCCCAGTTAGCCAACGCGGACCTAGCTAGGTGTAGACTAGTCATTTCCCCTGAGACCTATGCATGCAATCATACGCTGTTTTATTTCTGTGTGTAAAAAGCGCTAAGGATTGCGAGTAAATGTGCAATACCTTTAAACAGCTGAATTTGCTGGCGCAAGCGTTTGCTAAACAAAAATATCGGCCGGCGCTTCATTGCCTGCCGTATCTGCGCTCGCTCAAATATGGCAGTCACGAAGGCACTAGAGAGCTTTAGATTAGGGGACGCAAGCGGCTTGCGTACACAAGAACTAGGGGCGACGGTACTGTGCATGCGCAGACCGTGACATAGCGGTCCGTGCATGCGCAACATCATGGCCTCTAGTTCTTGCGTGCGCAAGCCGCTTGCGTCCCCTTAACTAAAGCTCTCTAGTATCTTTACCCTGTACGGCGGCGCGTTACATCGAGGCGCCATATTTCTCCGCGCCATCCCTCGCTTCTGGCCCGCATTTCATGCCAGGGGAAAGACGTTGGTGCCCTTAACCTAAAGAACACCAACGCCGAGGTGCGAGTGCCAATAAGAGACACCTAAATCAAAGATTAGGGTCGCCTACCATTTTTATATCCGAAGGTGTTTGCGTAACCCCGTAATTAATGGTAGGCTCCGCTCTCGCCTCTTCGGGTTCCTAAAAGGAATCCAATAACACGAGTCCAATAAGACGAATCGAACTTTTTTATCCCTGAGCGATAACCTTATTGTCGACAAATTGAAAAAATAAATTATGGGGTTTAACGTGCCAAAACCACATTCTGATTATGAGGCACGCCGTAGTGGAGGACTCCGGAAATTTTGACCACCTGGGGTTCTTTAACGTGCACCTAAATCTAAGTACACGGGTGTTTTCGCATTTCGCCCCCATCGAAATGCGGCCGCCGTGGCCGGGATTCGATCCCGCGCCCTCGTGCTCAGCAGCCCAACACCATAGCCACTGAGCAACCGCGGCGGGTATCGACAAATTAGGCAGTGATCATGTAGCAATGCATTACTCTTTCCTACGCAGTTGGATTTATTTGAACGGGTGCGCCATATCGCGACAGATAATATTCAGAACAATTGTTAAATAGCTATTCTTGGAGCCAAACGCAATCGAAACACGAAACATTGCGTTGAAGCAGCGACATATCGTGAGGCAGTGCCTGCATGACCAAAGCGCAATAAAGAAAGGACCCTGAGCTCATTCAAATTACTACCAGCACGCACCTCTCGCTGAGAAAGAGAAAGTTGAACTGTGCGTGAATATTTTCCTTACAAACGCGTAATCGATTTACAGTCGTATACCTGTGGTGACTGTGGATAGGAGTGACTACTATATTGCGAGAGCTCTGTCATGAACTTCTGTATTACTAAGGCGTGAAAGGGCGGTGTTTGTTTAATTCTAAGCGCAGGTGGCGCAACGCAATTTATTCATAACAGCAACACTCTTAAACCGCTATGCCGCATTTGGCATGTGTACACGGAAGCTACGTCAATGCGCATATTTCTGTACCGTATTTAATTGCGATATCATCTCTCGAGCAGGCGTGCCGTGCGTTGTTATTTAATGTCAACATCTTTTAACCTTATTTAACTCTTTGCAAGAGTTCCATTGCTTTGTTGGGTAGGCTACCAGTTACGGCGCCACACATTGCTGAAGTTTTGATTAGAGTTACTGTAACAACTTTTTCTGTAAGCTTCTTTCTATCCCATTAGCATTCTTTGGAATCTTCATGCTCTTTCCGGTATGATGTCCTTCTCTTTCACGCTAACTTGTGCCACTGCACAAATATACAAATACAAATATACAAATATATATATACAAATATATACAAATATACAGAACCAGAGGCAAGAACTTAAGCCATCGCCAACAGACTCCTGGGAGGCTGCGGTGACCAGCCCGGAGCCGCAGGGGCAGCATACATTGGGCGCGCGGGGTGGCACAAGCCAATGTAACCCTGAACCAAGGGCCCCACCCTGTGACGCCGATGCCCCACACCAATACAGTTATATGTATTCGTGGCTATCAGGCTCTGCAACAGAAAATCGGAGAATTCAGCTACAGGATGCTGATAAAGTCGGCATTAAAAGCATTTGAGTGTGGGCTACAAAGAAGTGGAGATGTCGGTAAAAAAAAATGCAAGAAGTCGGCTACGCGAAAGTGACAAATTTGGCAATGCGTCCATTCCCTGCATTACTTCAACCCTAATCACAATAACGTCTACAATCACCGAGAGATGCGTTCTAACCACAATTTGTTTTGCAGTGTTCTTTTTTCTGTATGGTGCTGCAGAAATTGATATATTGTGTTTCCTAGAATGAATACTCCATTTTACGCATGCGCTTTTGCTCCGTAACCACTGCTTCTGTATGAGAAATAACAAGGTTCGTTCATTTATCATCATCATGTATTACTTCTTAAAGGCCCTTTGTTGGAATATTACATAAGCGGCGCACATAATAGGGAAACGCACAAACGTAGTCGTATTATGTAATCACCTAAAATACAACGTTCGACTGGAGGGAACTGGTACGCTCTTAAAAATTTACACACATTGGGGCTTAGCTTGTCCTACAAAAAAAAAAGGTCGTTATCTGCATCGCCTTTGTTTTCTTTCTTGAAAATTCTGCGCCCGCTACTTTCCTGTCGAGAATGGAATGTTTGCGTTGACAACCCCCTGCCCTTCGCACCTGCTAGTACAGACGCACAGCGTTAAAGAAAGGAAAGCCATGCAAAATAGATGAGGGTTATTGTTGCAGGACTAGGTAAGCCCGAAAGGGTGCAAATGTTTTGAACCCCTTAACTGCCGCTGACAAGGTGTCTTGAATTTTCGATAGATTTTGCACACATGTACGTGCGCAGTGGTAAATTTGAAAAGCAAATAATACGTGATCAAATTTGCTAATATCTGCAACTAGACCAGTAAAACAGCAATAGACACTTCGGTGTAAGGTACTTTAGCAAGAAATGGCGCGCAATGTGCAACTCTAAAATGAATCCCGTACTTTAAAAATGTATTTCGAAATTTGTCACGGCTGTTAAAGGGTTAAGAGTGGTGAATAGAAAGAAATACAAGTAAGACTCATAGAAAGAACGCATTGAAAGTGTACAAGGCAGTTAAAAATTAAGGATACAATCTACATAAATTAAAACTGCTTCTTGGAAATTGCCGAAACTTGGAACGTTTAGATCCATAAGTATGTAGTCAAGTAATCTGTTTTATTGATTAATAGCCATTACATTAGTACCTTGCTCAATTCATTCAAATCAAGGGCTCCAAAAGAAGGACTTGTATCAAATAAACTATGCGGCATTTCTAATTGAACTGCTCGAAAGAGAGAAGCCGAGGAGACAGCTAGCTTCGGAAGTGCCGCACGCTGCCTTGCTGACGAAAAGACTCGCTCCCCTGCATCTGTGCATTGCATCGGCATGCCGAGGAGCAGATCTCCCTTCCGCCTCGCTTCCACGCTCGCGCAATACACACGCACACGCACACACACACGCAAACCTGACAGCACGCCACTTTCCACACCCCGCCCACCGCGGGACCTCCCTTTTGCGCTTCTCACCGCCCACGCGATAGAAAGTGGCACGCTAGATTTAGGACTTACCGCCGCGCCCTCTCCTTGCCTTGCATGAAAGCGAGTAATGTACATCAGAAGGACCAGATGGCGCTGGCGCGCATAGAGGCGCGTTATTCAAAACGAAAAGTTCAGTTTCGGAACGGTTGTGGTGAAGGAAAAAGTAGAATTGTTTAGAAATACCTCCACGGCTTTTTGTGTTTCTGTGTATCCAGACTGTTGTACGGACACTCGATGTGACGCACGAGTACTGTGCTGTCCCTGGAGTTCAAGAGTACTGTCGGAACTCGTATCCGTGTCACTTTTTCACGTGCTCTTTTTGCGTCCTTCTCTTACGCCGAGATAGAGTCTGAGGTGCCAAAGGAATCTTTAGGCTGAAACAAATATGCAGATCCGACGCGCATACTGCAGTATGTGTGAAGCGAAGATTTAGTAATGTGGTTCATGAAATATTGGATATCTGACGGCGATACGGAAAATGTGTTTCGCTTTCATTTTATTCAACGAGCAAAACCATGGAGCCTTTATGTTCGTGCACAAGCTATGCTGAAATGCAAACTGCTACTCAGGCCGGTGCACAGCGTGAGACGCATACGCAACGCTGTCACAGGACCGAAGGCGATGCAGAATGCTTCGTGAGGGAAGAAGGGTGACGACCAGTCTATGCTCGGAAAAGCACGACACGTATCAAGGAATGTTTTGGGATTCCGTAGAACTTGCGCCGTGGTGGTATGTACTCAACCCGGAAGACTGGCCGCATACACCCACTGACACATAGCGAATAGCTAGCTGAAAAGAAAAGCACATCTAAGAATCCGCGCAAAATAAGCCAGCGTTCTATTAATAGATTGGCTTTCTTTAGAGGTATCTGCAAGCCGATAATAAGTGTTCAGGACTTATCTACGAATCGCAGTGGGGCATGCTAACCCGGACGATTGATCGAGAACAAGCATACAACCATTGACACCATACCGTAGCCCCCCCCCCCCCCAAAAAAAAGAAAGAGCTAAACTATCCGTTAAGTATAAGTCAACATTGTATAAACAGATCGGTTTAGTTTAGATATAGTCGTAAGCGGACAATAAATGTAGATGACTAATGTAGGAATAGCAGTGAGACATGCTCATTCTAGAAGACTGACCAAGAGCAGGCATACGCCTAGCGGCACATACAGAATGGATAAAAAAAAGAAATCCATGAATCCATAAAGTATAAATGAATAATTTATTGAAATATTGCCTTGCTTTAGCGATATATGGAAGCCGTAATCAAATGTTCAGCGATTATGTAGATATCGTACTGGGGCGTCGCCCGCTGTGGGAGATCGGCCAAGAACAGGGATACATCCCGTCGCACATACTACGTGCCTAAATCAGAAAGATGAGGTAAATCTAGGAATGCGGCAAATCAAATTCCCAATTCCCTTGACAGATTGGTGTGCTTTAGAGGCGCCTCTAAATTGACTTTCTGCGTTAAATGCTTCTGTAGGAAGGTAGTATAATAAAAAGTATAATTTTATGTGCAAGCTCGGTCGGCACACAAGGGCTTTATACATAACTTGTCTGGTAGTTACATATATATATATATATATATATATATACATATATCGCAGGATAGCGACCACCTCAAAACAGCAGCCAGGCACCCCCTCGAAAACCGGCAACGTAGGCAAAGAAAGCTACTCCTTATTAATTGTGAGGTATACAGGACGGGTGAAATTGAATTCAAGAAGCAATCTTTCGCAATTGAGATGAGCATCTTTTAGACTTCTTATTTTCAGATTGAGCCTGTCTGTTCGAGGATACATTGCTCCAGGCTAAAGATTCTCAACATAGATATTTGCCGCTGAATAGTGGATGATGTGTTAGTGTGTAGCTAATCATAGTCATTGAAGTCGATACCAAAATACACCAAGACGGAATTTTCGTGTGCCAGCCTTCGCGTTTGTTCGCTTGCACTTGAAAACCGTCAATAGATATTTGCTGCAGTGGCATTCAAGTGAGAGAATTGTGTGAGCATATTTCAATGCATTATAACGTCATTCATCTGCATGCTGACAAGACAAGTAAATATTAGCATGGAGCTTTGATATTTAGCTGCTGTGAAAGAGACATCCATGTGAGCAGCTGGATACAAATGATAGCTGCTAAAGAATGACGGAAAACTGTAATATTGTTATTGGAACATCTTAAGGCGAAGTAAAAATGTATCGGTGTGCATGTGGTTTTGAGATGAAGGGTAAGACCCTTAAAGCACTATATAAAAAAAGGTAGGAGGTGGATGAGAAGGGAACGAAGCACGCCTGAGTAACAATTGTTTAGATGCTAATTGATGCACATGAAACCGAAGCATTTATTGCATCGTGCCAGGCACTTTGCTACATTTCTGTTGCACATAATTTCGGCCCTACGCAAAAAAAAAAAGTGTACGACGGTGGAGTCAATCCTGCCCCCACCCCCGTCAGCAGAACAGCTCGATGGTCTAATAGCTACGCAACATTAACTTTCTTTTGTTTAGTATATATTGCCACTTGCTCAACCTTTTTTAGGCAGCATCTCCCTACTTGGTATCACAGAGATAAAAAAATGTATTATGCGGATGCCACGCAATGTGGCAATCGATATAAATGGAGGTTTCTGTGCAGTTTGGATTGATTTACCATAATTAGGGGTAATGTTGACGATGAATGTTTAATTTTATTTCATTTTATTACCTTGAAGACCCCATTTGGGGTATTACATAAGGGGTGGTTAGCATGTGAACACAAGAAAAGGCAGGTGTTACATTGAAATACAAGTTTCAACAGTTTCTAGAAATTGTGAATGACATGTGATGGCAGCGACATTAATGGGTAGGTCGTTCCTGTCCTTGGCAGCTCGAGGAAAAAATGATGATTGAAAAGTGACAATTCGTGTTCGAGGACGAGAAACTTGGAGTTGATGGCTGGTGCGCTGTGACGTAAGAGATGATGGCGTGACGTAAGGCGGGTGGCTTAGTGAGCTGTAAAAAAAATTTGTGACAAAGAGAGAGCGTGGCGATGCGACGACGAAAAACAAGAGGTGTCAAGCTAGATTGTGCCTTTAAGTGTGAAATGCTGAAGTTATATGAATATGAAGAATGGATGAATCTAGGCGCACGATTCTGAACTGACTCGAGTGCATTGATGATACATGTTTGATGAGGGTTCCACATGGCGGCGGCATATTCCAGTTGTGGTCTGACAAATGATTTTTATGCCAGTAGTTTGACGTGCTGTGGAGCATGACCAAGGTGACGCCTCATGAACCCAAGGGACTTGTTCGCTGACGGGATTACGTTAGTCGCATGCGCATTCCAGGAAAGGTCGTGGGACAGGGTTACGCCTAAGTACTTATAGGCTCGAACTGATTGTACTGGGACGTTTGCAATTGTGTAAGTAGACAGATAGATTACTACAGCACGAAATTGAAATAAATTTGCACTTGTCAGGGTTCGAGTACATTTGCCAATGATTGCACCAGTCCCGCACGTTATTAAGGTCATTCTGGAGAGATGCTTGGTCAGAGATGTTAGTCACAGTACGATAAATCACAGAGTCGTCAGCGAACATGCGAATATGACAAGATACATGCAGCGGAAGATAGTTAATGTATATTAGGAAAAGAAGCGGTCCTAAGCTTTGAGGGACACCTGAAGTGACGGGGAGGGGTTCGGAGGAGACGTTATTGACAAGGATGAACTGGGAACGATTAGCAAGGAATTCTTTTATCCATTGTACTACAAGAGGATCCAAGTTCAATCTAGATAATTTTATTAGCAAACGGTTATGAGGCACTTTGTCAAAAGCTTCAGAGTAGTGTAGAAAGATGGCATCGGTTTGAACGTTATCAAGATTAGCGTGGAGATCATTAAGGAAGATAGCTAGTTGTGTTTCACATGAAAGCCCTTTACGAAAACCATGTTGAGAAGGATGAAAGAAGTTTGCCGAGTCTAAAAAGTTCATGATATGCGACTATATGACATGTTCCATGATTTTCCAAGGAACACTAGTTAACGAAATGGGGAGGTAGTCTTTGTTACCTGCATTGAATAGTGGAACGACGTTTCCAACTTTCCAATCATCCGGTAAAGTATCGCAGGCAATGCTTGCGTGAACAACAGAGTGAAACATGCCGCGGATGTATGCTTAATATACATTAAAATCTTTGAGTTAATTTCGTCTACACCAGAAGAAGTGCATAATTAGTTTTTTTTAATGATTGATAGCATACTGTCTACCGAAAATACAATGGGTGGCATATGTGATGTTATGTTAATAGGTAGTGGAAAATCTGGAGTGGTAGTTTCTTTCGTCAACACGGAAAAAAAATGATGTCTTGATTATATCCAATGTGTTCAATGTTCAATGTATTCAATGTAACAATGTATTCCATGTTAGTCCAACGTGAGACCGGTGAGTTGACGCTAAGCATTATCTTGCTCCTGCTGTTTGTCTACGCAGTACACAGAACACACAGGGGCAGGTGTTTGCTTGAGGCGTTGTTGGGCACCACAATTCATAACCTCTGACAGGATTCACCATATTCATTGCCTCACATGGCTCATCGCCTCATGGTAGCAGTATTAAACCCAATTGAATTATGGGGTTGTACGTGCCAAAACCACAATCGGATTAAGAGGTAAGCCGTAGTGGCGAACTCCGGAATAATTTTGGGACCGTGGTGTTCTTTAACATGTCCCTAAATCGAAGTGCCCGACAGCTTTCGATTTCGGTTTCGTCGAATTGCGGCTGCAGCGGTCGGGATCAAAGCCACGACTGCTTGCAATGCCATAGCCGCAAAGCTGCCGATGCCGGCACAGAAGTGTTGATTTCACGTGCGACTGCTTCCTTACTGCCGCCCAGACTCTGTAATGCGGTTTAATGCAGCTCTCCTGCACACCCTGCGTAAGATATCCGCTCGACAATTTTTTATGGTGGTCATTTTTCAGAGAGTGAGAGAGAGGGCACATTGTGAGAAAAACAGAGAATTTCGCCGGCACGTATATAACCGCTGGCATGCTACTTTGTATAGGGATGCGGAATGGGATTAAAGGATTCCAGAGGAGAGCGGGAGAAAAATCGGATAAAAATAAATAGAAAATGTCCGAGTGGACCTGATACTAATATTTACAGGTGACATGGCGGGCAAATTTAAGCTTTTGTATATGAAGCGTGCAATAAATCCAAAACAAGTCACTGTTTTGAAGGGCCTAAGATGCTCGGTAACGTTAACGGTTCATCGCAAATCATGTCCATTTGTTGCTCAAAAAATTGTCTCTCGTCGCGGTACGCGGGGCATTCTAGTAATATCTGCTCCATTGTCTCTAACTTGAGACAGTTATCACAGTATGGGTTAGAGGCAATTCCTTTGCGGTACAGATAATTGTTCGTGTATGCCATCTTCAGTAGAAGACATTGGTACAATGTCTGTAAGTGTCGAGGAACTGGTCGTGGAATTTTCGGTATCATTTCTGGGTCAATGTAACGCAGCAAGTTATCTTGGTGAAGCGGCAGATTCGAGATGCGGTCTATCATTTTTCAGAGTTATAAACGTACTGTACCGTACCTTGAACTTCAATTTATCCCGCTTGCCCAGAACCGCTGTCGCTTCTCTAGCAGTAGCGTTTGCTCGCCTAGTCACGTCACCTTTTCCCCTATCCCTTCCCACCTCCTGTGACAACTACAAGTGAAGGGTTGCCGGCCACGGCGGCCGCATTTCGATGGGGGCGAAATGCGAAAACACCCGTGTACTTAGATTTAGGTGCACGTTAAAGAACCCCAGGTGGTCAAAATTTCCGGAGTCCCCCACTACGGCGTGCCTCATAATCAGAAAGTGGTTTTGGCACGTAAAACCCCATATATTATATTATTATTATTACAAGTGAAGGGTGGAAAGGCAGTTATTCATTTCTTCCGCGGCTGAGTCGATTCTGCCCATTCTCTGCCCTTATCCCTCCCTCCTCTCTGTCATTCTATCTAGCTTTCCTATGTACTTGCATGTTAGTAGAAAAGTAAGCGCTGCAATTTCTGCGATGCTTTTGCGGGGAGGTCAGGGATGATTAGAACTGTCAAGAAATTAATGTCGCGATGCCCAGAGAAACTCCAGACAGCATTCTGTACTTTTGACACAGTACAAAGGAGTTTCTCGCGCAGTCTTTGCTCTCTGCAGCGTTCCTGCAATGTATACTTACTCCCTGAACCACCTCCCGACGCTCTGTACAAGACAGCAGTAGCAGCAGTGCGAACGATGACGGAAGAGGCAAACGAAGCTTCACTTGAAAATTCAATAGTGCTAAAAGGACCTGCCCCTGATTGGCCTACACAGTCCTCTAGCCACACTTGATATTTGCAAGCTCATTCGAAAAATTGTAGCCCACTAACCGTGCAATCAATTCAAAATAGGCTTCCTTAACGTAGCAGATATTTTCAATAAGGTTGCCCCGAGTAGTGTCTGCATGTCTGACAATCACACGCGTCTCCCCGCGTTCGCATGCAAACGTTTCTTGTGGCAGCGAGAGAACAAGCTCTTTGAGACGACTTTCGTGCGTGTCGAAGTTGGATAGCACCCCCAAGACCAGGTGCGCGCGCCACTTTCCATTCGGCCGCAGACGTACCACTGTGTTTCGCATGCATCCCGTCCAGCAGTTAGACGCAGTTTACAAACGCGACAGCGTGCCTATTTCTCCTCTTCCCGTGCGGCAGCTGGTCTGTGTTTGCAGAAGAACTGACAGCTGGGCAAGCTGGTAGTGGTTCATTCTGACGGTTGCCCGAGAAGCACATGGCTAAGGACGGATCGTACGGTGCCCCTACAAGCTTCAAATCAGCTTTTACAATGAGCTGGCTCGGCTAGACTCTGCCAGATAGCCCAGTTCCACAGTACGTGCAGCCTCTAGCAGGCCTATTCCCGTTGTAAACAGAAAATATAACGTCTAGTGGCAGACAGGATTAAGGGAGAAATGAAGTTGCAACCTTCCCGCACATGCATAGGTTTTCGCGTGATCTAATAAATGTCGCGTAACGCTACAATGCCAGCACAGCATTTACCGAGCGAAATAATTTTCACACTTGTGCGTGCGCGTTACGAACAAAGCTGATGCTCCAGTTCCACACAACCAAGCCAGGTGTCTGTATGAAGCATGATGAGGCGCTACAGGTCACGCCGAACTGCTGTAGAATTCCATCCATCTGCGGACCAACCGTAACATACGCAAACATTCGACCAAGGCCAAATGGAGACTCTTGTAGGACATCGAACGCCCAAAAAACAGGCGACACACACCAAACACGGGGCAAGGTGCGCTGCAGCGACCATAGGATGTTAAGAACTCGAATTAGCATAGACTTGAGGAGGGAACGGCAGAAACTGGTACATAAGAAGCCGATAAATGAGTTAGCGGTAAGAGGGAAAATAGTGGAATTCCGGATCAATCTAGAGAACAGGTATTCGGCTTTAACTCAGGAAGAGGACCTTAGTGTTGAAGATATGAACGATAATCCCATGTGCATCATTAAGGGGTATGCAAAAGAAGCCGGTGGTAACTCCGTTAGACAGGATGCCAGTAAGCTATCGCCGGAGACCAAAAATCTGATCAAGAAACACGAATGTATGAAAGCCTCTAACCCTACAGCTAGAAGAGAGCTGGCAGAACTTTCCAAGTTAATCAACATGCGTCAGACAGCTGACATAAGGAAGCATAATATGGATAGAATTGAACATGCTCTCAGGAACGGAGCCAGCCTAAAAGCAGTGAAGAAGAAACTAGGAATGGGCAAGAATCAGATGTATGCGGTAAGAGACAAAGCCAGCAATGTCATTACTAATACGGATGAGATAGTTCAAGTGGCTGAGGAGTTCTGTAGAGATTTATACAGTACCAGCGGCACCAACGAGGATAATGGAAGAGAGAATAGTCTAGAGGAATTCGAAATCCCTAAAGTAATGCCGGAAGGAGTAAAAAAAAAAGCCTTGGGAGCTATGCAAATCGGGAAGGCAGCTCAAGAGGATCAGGTAACAGCATATTTGTTGAAGGATGGTGGGCAGATTGTTCTAGAAAAACTGGCCACACTGTATACGCAATGACTCATGCATGACTTCGAGCGTACCGGAATCTTGGAAGAACGCTAAAATAATCCTAATCCATAAAAAAAGGGGACGCCAAGAACTTGAAAAATTATGGACTGGTCAACTTACTGTCCGTTACCTACAAAGTATTTACTAAGGTAATCGCAAATAGAATCAGGAACACCTTAGACTTCTGCCAACCAAAGGACCAGGCAGGATTCCGTAAAGACTACTCAACAATAGACCATATTCAAACTATCAATCAGGGGATAGAGAAATGTGCGGAATATAACCAACCCTTATACATAGCTTTCATTGATTACGAGAAATCGTTTGATTCTGTCGAAACCTCAGCAGTCATGGAGGCACTACGGACTTAGGGTGTAGACGAGCCGTATATAAAAATACTGAAAATATCTATAGCGGCTACACAGCCACCGTAGTCCTCCATAAAGAAAGCAACAAAATCTCAATAAAGAATGGCGTCAGGCAGGGAGATACGATCTCTCCAATGCTATTCAGAGCGTCTTTGCAGGAGCTATTCAGAGACATGGATTGGGAAGAATGGGGGATAAGAGTTAATGGAGAACACCTTAGTAACTTGCGATTCACGATGATATTGCCTTGCTCAGTAACTCAGGGAAACAATTGCAATGCATGCTCACTGACCTGGAGAAGCAAAGCAGAAGGGTGGGTCTAAAAATTAACCTGCTGAAAATTAAGTAATGTTTAACAGTCTCGGATACGATAGGTATCCATTTTACGATAGGTAGCGAGGCTCTGGAAGTGGTAAGGCAATACATCTACTCAGGACAGGTGGTGACCGCGGATCCGGATCATGAGACTGAAATAATCAGAAGAATAAGAATGTGCTAGGGTGCGTTTGGCAGGCATTCTCAGATCTGAACAGCAGGTTACGATTATCCTTCAAAAGAAAACTGTATAACAGATGTGTCTTAGCAGTACTAACCTACGGGGCAGAAACCTGGAGGCTTACGAAATGGGTTCTACTAAAATTGAGTACTACGCAACGAGATATTGAGTGAAGAATGATGGGTGTCACGGTAAGGGATAGGAAAAGAGCAGATTGGGTGAGGGAACATAGGTGAGTTAATGACATGTTTGTTGAAATCATGAAAAAGAAATGCGTATGGGGAGGACAAGTAATGAGGAGGGACGATAACCGATGGTCATTAAGGATTACGGACTGGATTCCAAGGGAAGAGAAGCGTAGCAGGGGGCGGCAGAAAGTTAGGTGGGCGGATGAGATTAAGAAGTTTGCAGGGACAAGGCCACAATTAGTACGTGAACGGGGTAGTTGGAGAGGTATGGGAGAGGCCTTTGTCCTGCAGTGGGCGTAACCAGGCTGATGATGACGACGATGAATATGATGATGACACACAAAAAAGCAACTTCACTCTATATAACCATGCTTCTTTATGCCTCGAAAAGAGCTAGTGATCAAATGTCCTGTTTTCGAAATTACGGCTCACATGGTCGGGAATATGAGATCTGCCTCGCTTGTATAACGGAACTTGTAAATAAACAAAAGGCTCGTAATTCAGAATACACAGAAAGGGAAGTTAATAGTATAATTTTTTTTCCAAATTAGCACGTCTATATGCGGATGCCGAAGCGACATGTGCACTGCGAGCATTCGCGGCCAAAGGTAAATCGGCAGTTCCTCTAGCAAACTAAGGTGTATTTGCGAGTGCTTCATCTCAATATTAACTTCTTGCGATGTAGTCGCAACGTAAAAGGAATTTATTACGTGTAAGCATTGCACATACCAAACCACCTAAAATCGACGTGTGAGGAGTCTTGCATGTTTCTAGACCGAACTGGTAGCTCAGCGTCGAAGAATCGCCTGTCGGTTGGGAAACGGGGACATATCACTGATCTGTCGAACGGATCATCACATACAAAGCCAGCAGATGATCGAAACGAGAACAAGGTAAAAGCGGGAGCCATCATTTCGAGATGTGGCCTTGTCTTTTTCAAGGCGGCATATGCTTTTCTTGGCGCCGCATACACGGTGTTTCACGTAACCCGAACCAAGGATTTCGAAAATGTGGTTTGCAGCAAGTGAATGGAACCAGCAGCGTAATGTTTGCCTTCATGTGGCGCTCTTTGAGAGTATTTTCTATATTCCGCTGAATGAGTTAGTGAACTAAGATCAATTATGCAAGCTTTTTAATATTCATTTGAGGGCCAACTGCGTTTCCTTGAGTTGAAGAAGGGTAACAGAAACCACCGTAGGATTATCTTCTTCGCTGCAGGTTAGTAAGCAGTCTTCTCTCTCAAACAGATAAAAGCAGCGGCAAAAATTGTGCAGAAAATGCGGAATGACAAGGGTGGAACTTTATTTGATGCCATAGAAGCCCAAGAGGAAAATTTGTCTTGAAGACTCAGGAACTTATGTCACCATAACTGCGCGGTGAAAGCGCAAAATTTATTTATATGAAAAGGGTAGACACAGAATGAACGAAGAGATCAAGAAAGTCAGCTACTATGTACAGGGTAAATAAAAGCGTAAATAGACAACCACGAGTCACCAGAAAGAAAGTGAGAGAAAACAAAACAGTGAACTGGATGGAAAGAATAGAAACAACAAACACTATGGAATTGACGAGAATGACAAGAATGACAACTAGGAAATTACCAGGAAAAATCTGTACGCTAACACGAAGGGAAGTGCCTTGCTATTTGATGCTCGAGCTGGTGTCTTAAGGACGAAAACATACGGCCGCAAATATTCACAACTATATGAGACATGTGTACGCTGCAGCAAGCATCTGGAGACCACTCAGCATATCTTAATGGAATGTGAAGAGATTCCCCAGTGGGACCGGTAGGTAACGCGCTCTTTCCAGAAGCGCTTGAATTTTAAGTGTGTGGAAGGAAGCATCAACCAGTCAGCAGTCGAGACAAACAAGAGAGTACTTGCGGAAAAAGAGCAGGGAAGAGACTCATGCTACCGTATCCATTGCAGGCATATGTAACGCTACGATGTAGATAGAGAAATTTTGAGGAAGAGAAGAAAGACTAAAGAGATTGTTACGGTTCACTGGGCGCGGGGATTAATGGAATGGATGTGAAGCGCCTGAGACTCGACGTGCCTGATCATCCCGCTCGTCCACAACAAAACACTTTTACGCCGGGTGTGTGCGACGGGATTACGCACCATTGAAAATCCTACTCTCCTTTGTCCTCTACACCAAGCAATGGTTTCTCTTCGAATTTCTGTGGCTGGGTTGACTAGTGAGTTGACCCGAGGTCAGCTACGCTCTCATCGGCGGCACCAGTAAGGGGTTGCTCTCCGTATACCTCTGTGAGGGCTGACCAGTGTTCCGACAAAGCCCCCTACCAGGAAGCAAGCAAGAATGAGGTTGCCGAGATGGTACATGGTATAAGAAGGCCGGTGAGACGCCACGTGGACATCTTCTCTACCCTTACGTGGTTTCTGTATTTATTATATCGAGCGCACCCCTCACTCCTAAAAAGTCTTAAACTTCTGTTAGTTGTTATTTCATCATCTCGTTTTCCCTGCGAGCACCTCTCCGATGGTCAGTCTACTTTGAGCTGTGACGATTAATAATAAGCATCGATGCCAAGTCGTGACAAAAAAAAATGTCGACGTGCTGTTTTAACCAGAGATTGGTACCGGGCATCGCATTTTTTGTATCCTTTCCATGAGACAGACTGCCTGTCTTTGCCGCGTTTCGATAGAGACGCTTCTTTTGGTATTGAGACGTTTTAGTTTATTATTAAACCATGGTGGGGTTGTTGCTTCATTTGATAGCAATACCTGGTATATACTGTTACGCGAAGGACGAGTCAGTAAGACGAGCAACTATTTACAGGTTATATTTACAAGAGCGGTTGCAGCGCTGACCTGTTAGATTCGCAACGCGAGCCCAGTTCATTCTTCCTCCTCTTTTCTCGAGTGATGGCGCCCACGCGCCTCGCTCAAACAATCAAATACCACAAGCGTATAGCATAATCTCCCGGCGGCAGAAGCAAGGTCCCGGACTGTCTTAATATCATCATTTGGAGGGTGATACTGCTTCAGTAGTGTAACGTGTACGATATCACAGGACTGAGAAGCAGATGGCGGCGTCAGGGCGATCTCGCAGGTGGCCGAAGTCACGACACGAAACACTCGGTATAGACCTGCGTAACGAGACAGCAGTTTTTCTGACAGGCTGACCTGACGCGACGGAGACCACAGAAGCACCAAAGAACCATGCCGGAAGTGCACGACTCGGTGTCGCCGGTCGTACAAACGCCTTTGACTATCCTGCGGTTTCAGAAGGCGGTCACGGGCAATTTCCCCGACGTGGGCACAGCGGGCGAAGGCGTCAAGCGCACATTGGCTGGTCGGTGCCGGGTGAACAGCTGGTGGCACACCCTCAGCCGGGTGTGCCGAGGGGCAATGCTGGTTCTCAACCGAACGGAAGGAAAAATGGGGAATAACCGGCTCTGTCGTGGCGCGAGGAATTATAAGCAACTGGGACAAACGGTAAAGTGAGCTCTCACTCAGTGTGGACTGAAGAGACATGTTTCGCGAGCATATCTGTGAGAGTGTGATTGAGGCCCTCCGTGAGGCCATTTGTTTGCGGATGGTATGACGTGGATAGCTTGTGGTTCGTGGCACAGGACTTCAGGATGTGCGCGATAACTTTTGATAGGAATATCCGGCCACGGTCTGCGAGAATTTGTCGCGGAGGTGCATATAAAAAAATCACGTCGCGTAGATGAAAATCAGCGACATCTGTAGTGCAGCTTGTAGGAAGCGCTCGGGCGATGGCGTAGCGCGTGGTGTAACTCGTGGCCACAGTGATCCACCGGTTCCCAGAGGTAGAAAGACGAAAAGGGCCAAGTAAGTCCAAACCAACCCAAAATAATGGTTCCGCGGGGATGTCGAGTGGTGAAGGTACACAGCAGGGAGCGTCTGTAGTGTCTTGCGTCACTGGCATTTCTCACACGCAGCTACGTATCTTTGAACAGGGCGAGCAAGACCTGCCCATAAGAAGCGTCGGCGGATCCGGTCGCAGGTACGGGACATACGCAGGCGACCAGCAGTGGCAAAGTCGTGAAGTTCGTGGAGTACAGCCGAGCGAAAGTGTTTAGGGATCACAAAAAGAAATGCAGGACCGTTGGGGTGAACGTTGTGGCAGTAGAGTTCGCTACCTTGAAGTGTGAATAAGCGAAGCGAACTGTCAGCAATTGACGATTGCAGGCGGTCAGGACGGGTCACGGCGCTGCTTGTCGACTACATGGAGCAGTGGATAAACACAGAGAACAGAGGCGTCGGTGTCAGAATCAGACGTAGAGTTCGCGTCTTCGACTGTAGGAGAGGCAATCTGCGTCCTGGTGTTATCGTCCCGACTTGGAAGTCACTGTGTAGGAATATTCTTGTAGTGGGAGGTCCCAACGACCGAGCCGGCCAGTAAAATTCTTGAGCGACGAAAGCCAACAAACCACATTATGGTCTGTGATTACTGAGAAGGGCTTGCCATATAAATAAGGGTGCAACGTTGAGACAGCCGAGACGAGAACAATACATTCGCGCTCGGCTATCGAATAGTTACGCTCTGCAGTGGTGAGTAGCCGGCTAGCGTAGGCTATAACGCAGTCGTGTCCGTGTTAGCGTCGTGATAAGACGGCGCCGATCCTATGACCAGTGGCATCGGTTCGGACCTCTGTAGTTGCGGATGGGTTAAGGTGGGCCGATACCGGTGTATCGGTGAGAACCGCGATAAGGTGTTTAAATGCGACAGCTTGAGGGGAACCTCACGGAAAAGGAACGACTTTCTTCAGAAGTTCAGTGAGTGGTCGCGCGATTGCTGCGATGCCTTTCTCGAACCGTCGGAAATAAAAACAGAGCTCCACAAAACTCCGGACGTCTTTGACAGACTGATGTAGAGGAAAAGCCGTTACTGCTCGAACTTTCTCCGGGTCAGGTTGTACTCCGGAAGCATCGACGAGATGGCCTAGCACTTTAATTTGTCGGCACCCGAAGTGGTACTTCGACGAGTTTAATTGGAACCCAGCCTTGCAGAACACGTCAAGGATAGCTGCGACGCGCTCAAGATGCGCCTCAAATGTAGGAGAAAACACAAGGACGTCGTCGAGGTAACAAAGGCAAGTTTACCATTAAAAACATTGATGCAAAGAGTCGGTCATCTGTTCGAACGTGGCGGGGGCATTGCATAAACTGAACGGCATAACCTTGATTTGGTAGAGCCCATTCAGAGTGACTGAAGCGGCCTTTTCTTGGTCTTGCTCAACGACGGAAATCTGCCATTAACTAGATCGGAGGTCAATGGACGAAAATATTTGGCACCGGGAAGACAATCAAGAACGTCGTCTATTCGTGGTAAAGGCTTTCTCCTCAACATTTACAGCCCGCCCAGCCAGAGGAAAGCCAATTTTGGCTACCCGTTACGCAACGCAGAACAAACAGCAGGCAAGAAGGGTCTCGTCATCCTGGGGGATTTTAATGCCTGGCACAAAAGCTGGGGCTACGTTAACGAAACTCAAAAAGGCAGGGACCTAGCCAGAGAAACGGATCGCAGAAGGCGTAGTCTCATCACAGACCACACCCAACCCACGCGAGTGGGGAACAGTATCAACCGAGATTCGTGCCCAGACTTGGCATTCGTCAGACGGGTAAGGGACGCTCGATGGCAAAACGACGGGGAAACGCTTGGCAGCGACCACTTCATTTTGCGCATCAAGATAGAAACCTTCCCATTCAGGAAAAGACTTGGCCAGGCTAGGCTCACCGACTGGGTAGCCTATAGAAAAACTAGGGCGGAGTCCGAAGACACTGAGATCACAGACATTACGAGTGGGTCGCAGGAATCAAGGCAGACTGCAAAAGGCTAAACCGATAGGTCGCCCTCACCACCAACACACCCGAGGTGGATAAGCATCTTTTACACCTATGGGACGCCCGACGGGGGCTACTAAGAAGATGGAGGTGGCAGGAGCACAACAGAAAACTCAGACTAAAAATCGTTGAGGTCACCAGACAAGCCGAAGAGTATGCGACAGAACTCGCAGGGCGCAACTGGGACCAAAAATGCAACGAGCTACAGGGGACCCTGGGCTGGAAAAAGACATGGGCCTTGCTATGGAGTCTTATAGACCCAACCATGACCAAGTCCGAAAATCGTAAAACGACCCAACGGATCGCGCACCGATTCGAAGGCACAGACCGGGAAATGCTCAAGAACATCAAGCAGCGCTACATTGGGGATACAACGGACGTCGACTGCAGCTTGGCATACACGGGCGAAGCAAATCCCGCTCTAGATGAACCCATTACCATAGAAGAAGTAAGACACGCTGTGATGTCTGCCGCAAAGAACACCACGCCAGGCAATTGAGGATGGCATCACCAACGCCATGATAAGGAACCTGGACGAAAACTCCATCAAACGATTTACAGAATTCGTAAATAAACACTGGGAACAGGGGACTATCCCGGACGACTGGAGACATGCGGAAATAGTTATGATTCCGAAGTCCGGAAAGACTCCCTGCCTGGAAAACCTGCGACCCATTTCGCTAGTGTCCTGCTTGGGAAAAGTATACGAGAGAATTGTGCTTCAGAGGTTGGAGACCCACCTGGAGGACAACGAGCTCATGCCACACACTATGTTTGGATTCAGAAAATGCCTCTCAACTCAAGACATCCTCCTGCAGATTAAGGAGGAGGTACTTACTACTATCCCGAAATACGGAGAAAATATCTTGCTTGCACTCGATCTTAAGGTGGCCTTCGACAATGTAAGTCATATGGCTGTGCTGGAGGGTCTCAGCAACATTGGTTGCGGGCAGAGAATACACAACTACGTGAGAGCTTTCCTCAGTGACAGAACCGCCACCATTGCTATAGGAGGCATCAGGACTGACACCTTCAACATGCCCAAAAACGGAACACCGCAAGGCTCTGTGATATCCCCTACGCTTTTTAACATTGTTATGATTGGGTTAGCACGGAAGCTCGAAAAAATTGAAGGGCTCAGGCATGCCATATACGCCGACGACGTCACAATCTGGGTGACCAAGGGATCCTAGGAGAAAAACAAGACCTTCTGCAGAGCGCAGCAGATACAGTTCATGCATACACTGAACACTGCGGGCTTGTCTGCTCCCCGGAGAAATCCGAGGTGCTCAGAGTCTACAGAAGAGGATACAATCTGCAAAACTCCATAGACATCTTCATAGGGGGGCAGAAGATTCCGGAGGTATCCCAAGTTAAGATCCTTGGCATGTGGATACAAAGCAACTGTCGTGTGGACCACACAATCAGACAGCTGGCAAACACTACAGCTCATATCACGAGGATGATCGAAAGAATCTCAAACAGACGGCGAGGTATGAAAGAAAAGGACACATGTAGGCTAATACAGGCCCTCGTGGTCAGTAGGATTGTATACAGTATCCCCTACCAAAAACCGCTCGAGCAGGAAAAAGAACAATTAGAGGCAATTCTTAGGAAAGCTTACAAATGCGCTCTCGGACTACCGGTCAACACCTCGACGGAGAAATTCCTTCAGTTGGGCATAAACAATACAGTGCAAGAACACATCGAAGCTCACCTTCTCGCGCAGAAAATGAGACTCATGCTGACTCCAACGGGCAGGAACACGCTGAAGATACTGGGTATGAGAGATGCTTGCAGAGAAATTAACATCACGGAAAGCATACCTAAAGAGATTCGAGAGATCATTGAGGTTAGCCCGATACCGAGAAACATGCACCCTACATTACACAAGGCCAGAAGAAAGGCAAGATCAGAAGCACACAACAGATATTTCTCGGCGAGAAAAGACGTGTTATACGTCGACGCGACCACATACAATGAGCACTCCCGAGCGGTAGTCAGCGTTGTTGATCACCAGCTTAGAGAGATCAATTGCGCTTCGATCAAAGGCAACAACATCCAGGAGGCTGAGGAAGCGGCAATCGCACTCGCCATCACCCACAAGGGCGAAGAGCCCACTACAACAATACTTACGGACTCGCAAGAAGCGTGCAGAAGGTACAGCAGTGGACGCATATCCACTGCGGCCATCCGCATACTCAAGATGAGAAAAATAACCTTTTCGAAATGCTTCATTACGTGGACACCAGGTCATGAGACTGCGACAGGGAACCAGCGTGCTGACGCCAACGCCCGAGCATACGCCAACCGGGGGGCGCACCACGACGGGGAACCAGACACAGTCACCAGACGCTATGGAGCAATTTTAGAAAACCAAAGAGCCCTAAGGAGGATCTACCCCCCTCCCCACAAAGACCTTAGTAGAGAGCAGTAGGTTGCCTGGAGACAACTGCAGACTAATACATACCCCAATCGGAGTCTGCTCAGCAAAATCTATCCGTCCACATACGACAATAAATGCCCGCTATGCGGTGAACACGCAACGCTTTACCACGTTACATGGGCCTGCCAAAAGCCAAAGGTAGCGCCATTACACAAAACACCAACACCGGAGCAGTGGGAGGCTGCGCTATCCTGCTCGAAGCCTGAAGAACAGCTCAAGCTGATCGACAGAGCTAGCAAGATGGCAAAGGCCACTGGGGCCCTGGACTGAGAGCTCCACCTTCGCCGGTATACCTTCTTTGTGAAATAAAGTTTTTCATTCATTCATTCGTGGTAAAGGCTAAACGTTCTTTTTGGTAATTCGGTTTAGGTGGTGGTAATCAACGCAGAAATGCCACGTGTCATCTTTATTTTTGACGAGCATGACCGGCGACGCCCAAGGACTCCACGAGGGCTGAACAATGCCTCTGGCAAGGATCTTGTTTACGTCCTGCTGAATAACTTGCCGCTCTGCCCTTGACACGCGATAAGGTCGGTGGTGGATGGGAACAGCATCACCAGTGTTTATTCGATGCTTAACAATGGACGTCTGACCATGTGCTCGATTGTCAGTGTCAAATATGTCGTGGAAGGAAAGCAAAAGGCGATATAGGGCGGCTGCTTGATCAGGTGGGAGGTCCGGTGCGACCATTGGACCTATGGGCTGTCGAGGTTCAAGGCATCCGGCGGGTAATCAGGAGGACCTGGAGACGCGTGCGCTGCAAAAGCAGTGACATGGTCGGCTGTCACTGACCGGAGCGTGGCGACCGCTGTGCCTGCAGGTAACACTTGATTCGTCAAGCCGAAATTGAAACGGGGAGACACATCCGATTAGCGACAAGGGTTACAAAGGAGTGCGGCTCAGAGATGTCGCGCGGTAGGAGGACATCACGAATGCGTGTGAAGACATAGTCGCCAACAGGCACGGTTGCCATTGAGGACAATTTGATGAAGGTTAGGGCTTTTGGAGGTAAACAAACAAACGCTGTAGTGCAGAGGGTGTTCGGTGGTTCGGGGCGAACGTCTGAAAGGAGAGGAAACTCGAGGGATAGCGTACCGGTGGAACAGCGGATGAGAGAAGAATGCGTCGTCAGAAAGTCGACCCCGAAGATTGAGTCATGATGGCAACTGGTCAGCACGGTGAACAGGGCTGGAACTTGGTGGCCAGCAATTCCTATGCCAGCAGTTCACATATCCCTGACGGCAACAGTGGCGCCATTGGCGACGCGTACGGCTAGAGTGATGGCAGGAGCAAGAACTTTTTTGTGGCGACGACATAGGCTAGCGCTAATTATGGACACTTGGGCTTCAGTATCAATTAATGCCGTCAACGGAAAACCACCTACGTCTACTTCAATTATGTTCGTGTTGGTGAGGAGCGTCAACGTAGGATTTGAACAGGACGAACGTGATCCAGCACTACCACGAAAAGCTGCATGGCCTAGTTTTCCGTCCGTCGGTTTGGCGAGTAAGAGCGGCGAGGATGGGGTGAAGGGGAGCGATGGCGTTGAGGCGACGGAGTTCGCACGGAGGAGCGGCTGTCAGGGGCATCAGAAGTAGGGTACAGACGGCAGGGGGGGTAACGGCGAGCGTCGGCGTATGGGCGATGAGCCAGGAATGAGCTCCGGTACGGCAGCATCCAGGTGGTGCGGCAGTGGCGGGATTCATAACCAACGTGGTGGCAGTGGAAGCAGATTGGTCTGTCGTCTGGGGATCGCCATTTAGCAGGATTGCGTGGTCTGGGAGTGAAATACTGGCCATTTCAGGTTGTGGACGTAGGAATGGGTGCCGAATTAGGTCGGGAGACAGAGCAGGTGGTAGGGACGTTAAGGTTTGCAATGTCTTGCCGCACAACTGCTTGGATAACGGAAAAAGGGGGGGTAACGAGTCGAAGGTAACGTCAGTATGTCGTGGATGAAGGGGGGTCGGACTCGCCGCTTCAATCTCACTGCGAATGATACGTGTGAGGTTCTCTTGAAATGGTCGTGTGGCGGTAAGAGCGGAGCAAGAGGACGTGGCGGGGTGTTTGGGAGCCGGGAAAACTGTTTGACGACACGGCGGCTTTTGGCTACCTCGAAGCGTCGGCATTCTTTGACGGCCACTGCAGCGTCACCTCCGGGAGCTCCACTCCTAAGTGTCGATGAATGTATGGCGAAGGCCAGGGACGGGCATTCGGCGAGTGAGAACGCCGGTTATATGGGGACACCGAGCGGTGGTCGTAGCGTGGTGCCGGAGAAGCAACATTATAGGGCGGCGGGTCATCACGGGCGTGAAATGGCGAGAACTGACTCTCCTCCGGGCGGTAAGCTTACGCGGGACAAGGAGACGAATGCCGACCATAGCGTCAATGGCGGGAGATATGACCTATCCCATTGCAGTTAAAACATAATCGCTTGTCGTTATGTGCGCGCCACTGGTTTGGGTCACGGTACTAGAGATAGGTTGATTGTGGGTGGGGAGGTCGAAAGTAATTGCTGAAAGTTGGGCTAATTACAGCACAGACGGGTCGGATACCTGCGTTCGTCAACTCTTCGCGTACGACAGCTTGAATCAATCATACAGCCAGGCGGCGCTCGTCGTAAGAACGAGGCTGAGGAACCGACGGAGACGCAGCTTCAATCTCGCGCCGGACAAGACGCAGCCAGTGTTCGGTATCAACCGTCTGGACGTCTTCATAGGATGAGGTAGATTAGGGAGCCGGATTAGCGAGGAGACTAGGTACTAGGGAGCAGAACAAATTGTGAGACACGACGGCTCTTTGCTTCTTTAAAGCGTCGGCACTCTCTTATAAAGTCGCCGACGGTCGAGCAGTCCTTATACACGAGCAAAATAAAGGCGTCGTCAACGATGCCCTTAAGAATGTGACTAATTTTTCAGCGTTGGACATGCTGTCGTCGACATGCCGAGAAGTTGCTAACACATTTTGAATGTACAAAATGTACGGTTCAGTAGATGTTTGGCACAGGCACGAAAATTCCTTCTTGGCGGATCGCTGACGCCCGTCTGGCTTCCCAAAGAGTTCCTCCAGCTTTCTTGCAGGTGTTGCGAGTGGTTAGTTACTCCTCATGTGTTTAGAACCAAGCACGGGCCGTTTCGTTGAGGTAACAGGTGATGTTAGCCGGCATTATAGTCGGGTCCCACCAGTCGTTCATGCTGGCTCGTTCGTATTCGATTAGCCACTCTTCGACGTCCATGGTGTGAGTGCCGGAGAATGAGCCAGGATCTCGAAGTTGGTTCATGACGATCGGTATTGAGGTAGCCAAAGCCGAGGCAGTGGGCCTCTCAGTCGACACGGTCGAATGGCGCCCAAGATGTCCGCTGCGAAGTTCCGTGTTGGGATCGTGATGTACCACGCAACTTCACCAAGATGTTACGGGGAGATCGACAGAAAATCGCGTTTGTTTACACAATGTACAGGGAGTCTGAAAATGGGGCATCAACACCAAAGAAGGCGGATGAGAGACCTCACTTGGTCTTCCTCTTGTCCACTGTACGCTTCACGATCTTCTACATCCGCAGGACAATTGGCTCATCGTAATATTAAACAGATTTCTTTGTTTACTTTATTTTCCTTCATCACGGGGACATCCACAGAAAAGGAAGCTTTTTTACACTATGCATAAGGAGACTAAAAATGGGCCAGCAACTACAAAGATGGCGGACGATATACTTCACTTCGTCCTCCTCTTGTCCACTGTACCTTACAGCATCTTCTTGTACACCTGCAGGACAATTGGTTCTTGCGGGATCGAACCCCGCCCACGGCAGCTGCATTTCGATTGGGGCGCAATGCGAAAACACCCGTGTACTTAGATTTAGGTGCACGTTAAAGAACGATAGTTTGTCGAAATTTCCGAAGTCCTGCACTACGGCGGGCCTCATTATCAGAAAGTGGTTTTGGCGCGTAAAACCCCATTATTTGATTTTAACCACAATTCGTTCATATCAATACAAAACAGATTCCTTAATTTATTTTCCTTGATTTCATCAGTCCGTATTCGGCAATGAGTGCGTATGCTTTCTTGATCAATCCTCCACAATGGCTATGCCCCACTACGAATCGCACATCATCACCACCATCATTTATTGTACCCTTAAAGGCCATTGGGGGTATTACATGAGCAGGGGGGGGGGGGGGGCGGTAAACAACATTTGTGAGGATGTTGGCGTACAACAGTCATGCGAGTTATCACAGAAAAGAAACATTAATAACAAGGCTCTGCACCTGTAAATCACACAATTACCAATACATGAAGTGAAGAAAAATATTACACATACTCAGCTCTGACATGTTGAGCTCACATAATGAGCTGACGTTTGATAAATTTTGACATACATCAAACGTGCTGAGTTGTTCAATGAACGATGCATTAATAAAAAAGCAACGACACGGTAAATCATGAAATCAGTAACAATTAAATTAATGGTAAGAAGGACACTGTGGTTAGTGCATGTGTTTATTTACATCTCTCATTTTTTTCCGAATTCCTTCGTTGACACTGTATAGAGGCTAGGAAAGATTTGGTTGAAAGCCTTAGTGTATCCATGCGAACGTTGAATCCTCCAGAATGTGTATAGAATACTGCGAATGCCACATAAAACCTGAACATAAGGTGTCCGCTCACAGCCAGTCGTCGATATTTCACGGCTTCTGCGTCGCGCTGCTAAGCATGAGGTTGCGCGGGATAGAAGCCCGACCGCGCCGGGCGCATTTTGATGGGGCCGAAACTCATAAGCGCCCATGCATTGGGGGCACATCAAAATGACCAACGTGCTCAAGGTTAAACGGGAGTCGGTCTCTACGGCGTGCCTACTAATTAAATGGCCGTCTCGGCACATAAAACCCCACAAATATTTCATGTCAGCTCACACTGATCAGCACACCGATCTGTTAACAGATTGCTGAAATGTTTATCGTACGTGCTTTGATTTACTTTGATTTAGCCATTGAGTATGTGCCACTTAGGGTGTGCTTGTTGTTGGCGAACATTCTAGAAGGGCATTGCCTCCCTGTGGTACAACAGAGATCATATCACTAAATGTTGGTTGATATTTTTATGGGCATACACCTGTCGTCAGGATTCTTCTGTAAAGAAGCACCATGCGTCACCTTCGTCCTTGTGACATCTCACACCTTGAATCCACCCGACAGCGAGTTCGCGTTTTGGCATAGGTTGTCAGAGATACAAAAATTGTGTTAAAATAAATGTGTAACCTGTTTTGTGAATAAACATAAACAACGCACGGGGGGCAATATCAGCTGCAAAGTAGCAAACGAAATTGTATGTATTGTGGTTAGTTTTAAAGCTTTTAATGTAGCGTTTTAATTAGGTTTCGCATCACATAGATTCGAACGTGTGCATTATAGCTGCACAATATATTTTTGGGGAGTTTCGCTTGCGCCAAATTTCCGGATTGGCTTGCTGAGTCTGGCTGTACATGCTATACAAGTACTGTACTTAAATTTCCTGTCTCAATGCAACAAATTTGTTCGAATTGTTTCCGTGGTTATTTGGTGAGATTATTTTCAACTTGCGTTCGACTATAGAAATTCAATGCTATTGTGTACCGAGATAAACCTTCATCGTACGGGTCAAGTTTCTTTTCATGCGTAGCATTCTTACGGTAGGTTCCCGTAGGCATTTCCTGCTCTGTTACGTTCGTCCTTTTATAGAGTGTACCCAAAAACCCGCTGCGCCATATAGGCATTACAGATGGATTTCCTTAAATATCAAAACTTTTCTACACTTGCGCTATCTTCTTGTAGCCGCACAAACCTCTGACGCGACATTTTCTCAAAAGGCCGCCAGGATCCGGCCTTTAGGTATGTTTCGACAGGCAACCACTGCACCCAGCATGGTGGGATCTGCGTCGCATCGTGGGTCAGACAAAAAAAAAAGAATTTCTGGGTGAGTGCATTGCTTGTTATACTTTGAATATGATATTTCCGTGATTATGCCGCGCCCATTAAATTACTGAGTGACGAGGAATGGAGACGTCAGAATGCGGCTCGAAAACGTGCACAACACGCAACCGGTTAGGTAGGCGCAGTTAGAACGCAAGCGAGGGCTTGCGCGGACACGGTGCGCGTGGGAAGAGTAGCTTCTGGAGAAGACGAGTGGGAATGGAGGCGATTGCGTTGGCGGGCAAATTATGCTAGAAGAAAAGCCGCTTGCGTTATAAAAAGCAGGAGAGCGTTTTTTTTTTGTTTGCCAAACATAGGCTTAGTTGTACAAAGGCGCTTACTAGGGTGCTTCTCATAGTGCGATTTGTGTTCTTTGGAGTTGCTTATGTATTAAAATGCGGAAGTCTGGCTTACATGGATAAAATATAAGCTTCGTAAGTAATGATTCCAAAGAATGCTACGCACTGAATGGCAGTTTTCTAGAGAACAGTTCCTACGCATCTTTTTTTGCGAGTGCAAGGGGGGGGGGTGTTGTTTGGCTAGGCGCTAGGGTGTGAGTAGGTAGATTGCCTTTGTGGGAGGCTTAGTGTTTTGGACGTTCTACAGCGTCGTACCTTGTAGATAGAATGTGGCATCGCGCTTGCCTTGTGCAACGTCTCGTCAAAATCACACCCATTAACACACGGACGGAGCGGGCGCAGACGCGGCGCCCAGTATGTATGGCGGCTCGGAGTGACCCAACCCGCGATGGTCGTCCGGCGGACGCGATCAGAGCCTGGTCGTCGTGAGCGTAACGTGAGACAAGTTCACGGGGGCGCACTTTACCCTTCTCTGGATCGCACCGCGCCAGCGGAGGGACAGGCGCTCACTCACACTTTTTGCAGCAGCCCAACAGTCTGTGCTGTGACCCCTAACCATGCAGAAGGAATAATTTAGGAAGTACAACTCGCTTCCTTTCCACGTCGCCTTAATTTTATGGAGGAGCGCGGCGGATGGATGGATGGGTGGACGGACGGACGGACGGATGGATGGATGGATGGATGTATGCTATGAGCGTCCACTTTGGAATGGGGTGATGTGCTGCGCCATCATGCTTGTACCTACGTTAAAAAAGAAAAAAAAAGAAAGGGAGAAAACCACGATAATTTATGTAACCAAATTTCTGAACTCCTATTGTGGACTTGTTTTGCACGCCTCCATTGTTTGTCGTTTCCTTACTTTTTTTCCACCAATCTTCCAATCGCCTCTTACTAATCTCTGCTGCGGACATGTTTACTTTCCCCCTGCACTCGCTGAACGCAAGGGCTTCAAGGAGGCCAGAGGCGCCTAAATCGACCGCTTGGCAGGTATCTTCACATTTTAATGAAACATGCTCCATCGTTTCCCTAGTTTTACCGCAGCCTGCACATGCTTCTTCTTCCTTCTTATATATCGCTTTATAGGTCCGTGTTCTCAGGCATCCTGATCTCGCTTCGAAAAGAAATAAGAGAGAGAGAAGTGGTTCTTGAGAGGAAGGAAGAAAGACCAGCACTATCTTCTGCAATCCATACGGGAGCCCGGCTCAGCGCCAGCAGGGTGGGGGAGATGGGACTAAAAGAAAGAGAGGATAGAAGGGAGAAAGGTAGAGGGTCGTTTCAGCAGCATCAGAGCAGCCCGGCCGGGAGGGCCCAGTGGGTTCGACCGGAGCAGTAGGTTGGAGGTAGACCGTATAGGAGGTGGCCCAGCAGAAGCCAAGTAGTGGCGGATCAGGAAGCCCGAGGTGGTGGGATGGCCGTGAGAAATTTCCTATAGTCTCGCCGAGAGCCCCAACGAGTCGAGGTACTCAACGACACTTAGGAAGGCTGGTAGCTGATTGCGACAGGGAAAGAAGATATCTTCCTGTCGTGAACAGCGAGCCCCAGGCGGCGGAACTCTTGCAGAAATCGGCCGCGGTGCTACAGGTGAGCAGGGTAGGCCAGCAGGAGGTGCTCCAGATACTCTGGTTCACCACAAGAGACACACGCTGGCGAGGTGGCTTTCCCAAGGCGGTGCCGGCGGGCTGCCGTCCAGTAGCAGCCAATTCGTAGTCGCAGTAGCAACGAGGCATCCCTGCGTAGGAGGCCGTGCTGTGGAAGCGGCCGTGGAGGCCGGCCCAGGGATATCCGTTTGTCCGGGTGGCAGGCGATGATGTGCCGGCGCAGCCTGTGTCTCGAGAAGTCTGCGGCCGTTACAGCAGGACTGAGCGGGACGCTTTAGTGGTGTGCACTTTTTGCAAGAGTGTCCGTCTCATCATTGCGCGGGATCCCCACGTGTGCCAGTAGCCAATGCAGGGCTAGTGAGCATCCTGCATCCTGAAGGGCCGTCAGTTTTGAAGAGAGCAGCGCAACCCCAAGGCTAGCCCTGTCAGGGTTCTGCAGGCAGGGCAGCGCCGCCTTGGAGTCACAGAAGATGGCTGCCGGTGTCGCTGGTAGCTCCTCTGCAAGTACGCCCACAGCAAGGCGGAGTCCGGCTAGCTGTGCTGTGGTAGAGCTTGCTTGTTCCGGGAGACGGCACAGCTCGCTCTTTTGTAGGGTCGGTGCAACGCAGGCTGTTGTGGATGAGCCCGTCTCCGGTATCACGATCCATCGACGAAGATGTGAAGGGGTCCCCAAGTCATTCTTGTAGGAGAGAGGCTGCCATCTGCTGTAGGGCAAATGCTGGGGAACGGTTCTTCGCGACACCGTGCAGCTCCGTCGAGATAGGGATAGGTGGTCGATGTGATAGGTGAAGCTGTGCAGCATTTGCAGGCGTGTCCCCTATGACTTCCTTATAGAGGCCACACAGCCGTCCCATGTGTGATGCTGGAGCGTAGGCGGGTCAGGAGCGCTTGACCATCTGCGGCGTGGTTTAGTCGATCGATGTGTCGTAGCCCCCGTTGCAGGAAGAGTAATGACAGGGGCCAGGCACCTGCCTCTGCCAAAGTGGAGGCCAGTTGTGAGATTCGGGGAACGCCCCGACAGAGCCGTATTGCTGACCGGTGCTGCAGCTCCAGTTTCCGCAGGCGGGGTGGGAGCAGCGCCACAAGAGGGAGTGCATACAGAAGCCGTGAAGTGGCTGCAGCTTCAAATAGCTGCAGGGCCCACCTGGTGGTACAGCCCTGCCTAGGGGCAAGGAGCTGTGAGATCGCCTTGCGGACCCGAAGCGTCTGGGCGCACAGGGCCTTAGAAGGCGGCAGCCAGGTCAGCCGATGGTCAATGCGCAGCCCCAGGTAGTTGACTGCCTTGCTCCATAGGATCTGGACGCCCTCAAAGCGCGTCCGGGCAGCTGAGCGATGGGCTGATGCTCTAGGATGCAGTAGCAAGGCCTCGGTCTTCCTGGCGCAGATGGTAAGGCCGATGGTGCACAAGTAGACAGCCGCAGTGTCCAGAGCTCTCTGTAGGGCCGCACGTGCCTTGAGGATCCGTTGCGGTGGTCCCCGCACACATAGGGCAATAGAGAGTTTTAGTATTGGGGACGCAAGGCGTTGGGGTCCCAAGCGCTTGGGTGCGTTTGCGTTTGCGCACGCAAGCAGAAACACGTTATAGGTTAGCGCCCCAAACGCAAGCCGCAGTGAGGTCGCATGTGCTCGCAATGCCATTAACGTCTGATCTTTGATGCATTATCATTTTTTAAAACATGAAATCAAGCATATGCAGTAAAGCACATAAAACGATTCTTATTGAAAGCAGTTAATAGAGAGGTTTAGAGTGTCCGGTAATCGCGTAAACGCAGGTTGGGGCGTTGGGGCGGAGCTATGAACTAGAGCGCCCTGCATGGTGTTGCCACCTGGTGGCGCAAAGCTCAAACAGAGAAAAATAGCTAACATAGCAGTAACCAAGTCTATTTTACATTGCTGCGGGTATAAATTTTTGCAGCAACACAATTACGCCACTGCCGAAAATTTACACCAGCAGCGAAGTAGAAAAGACATGGTTACAGCAATATTAACTGATTTTGTCAGTTTGAGCTTTACGCCGCCAGGTGGATGCACCATGCAAGACGGTGCCCTTTATGGCTCCGCCCCAACGCCCCAACTGCGTTTATCCGCATACCGGACATGCTAAACCTCTCTAATATATATAAAAACGGCGTCTGTGGACACTTGGCGAAAGATTTATTAGATTATCTACCCGCTAGCTACTCGTCAGTTCTCCTACACCGCGAGAGTCACGTGGGTAACGTGACCACTTAGGGCCAGCGATGTTTTCGGCCGGCCAAACAACCCAAGGACGCAACTAGACGTAGCGGTCTGCACATGCGCAGTACTAGACAGTTTTAGTAGTGCGTACGTAGCGTACGCAACGGCGTTGCGTACGTAAGATCGTTGCGTTCTGCAAACTGCGCATGTGCAGAACGCAACACAAACGCTACGAGATGCGTACGCGGCCGCTGCGTACGCACGCATCCGATTCTTGCGTGCGTACGTAAGGAGCCTTGCGTGCTGCTCTCGTGGTTCTCGTTCGTTCGGGAGAGCGCGAGACAAGAGTTTCGAAAAATGGCGGTGTCGAAGGCGACCAGCGGAAGACTGTTCTTTTCCGTGGCGTATGACTTGGCTTTGCTGCGCGAAGTAAACGCGCAGAAACCTTTCCAGGATCCTTCAAATTGGGAATGTATAACCAAAAATATGAATTTTGCTTTTACGAAAGTCTTCAGCGTGCGCTGTTTGCGCGAAAGGCTCGACCTGCTTTTGTCGCAGTTTGTCGCCAACGACTGTGCCAGCCCCAGAAAGCAAGTACTTGGTTTTTATTTTTCTCGATGTGATTCGTGCATTATATCCGCATTAAAAGTAGAGGCTCCCAAAGGCCTAAATATAGTTCGACGAAGCGGGAACGCGCCCACACGTTACATCACGTTAGCGAGATCAACAGCGCCTAGTTTGGCCGACGGTTCGACGTGCTGGCGGACACGGCCAATGCGCGCCGACGCGCCTGGCCTCTAACACTCGCCCTCTTACGTACGCAGGCATTTCGCAGTACTAAAAGCCCCAACGCGACACGCGCTCTTACGTTCCGCAAAGCCCTTGCGTGCTGCGTACGTATCGTCATGACGCAGTACTAAAACTGTCTACTGTCGCCCCTAGTTCTTGCGTACGCAAGCCGCTTGCGTCCCCTACACTAAAACTCTCTAATTTCGTCCGCGTAGATTGAGGACTGCACGGGGAAGTGGGGGTCCATTGGTAGGGCAGCAGGCAACCGTGCCAAGGCCAGGTTGAAAAGGAAGTGGCTCACAACAGAACCCTGTGGCACACCCGCAGCGACTGCATGGGGGGTGCTCTTCGTTTAACCCACACGTACCCTCAGGGTGCGTGTGGGTGAATCGAAGAGCACCCCCGTCCAGTAATGAGCTTCCCTTTGAACTAACATAAATTCTTTCTTTCCTGATTTCATTTTTCCTCTGAATTAGTTACTCATATCAGGTTTCTGTTCCATTGTTGCCACCCATCAGATTATCTCGTCCTCTGACTTTTCGCTTGATGTTCTGTATTGCCATGTTGCTCACCATAGAGGTCTCATACTTGCTGGTTAACTTCCTAGGTCATTTCCTCCACTTTGCATCAATATGGTTACGGAAGGACGAAAGAAGAGAGAGAGGAAGAAAAAGATCGGAGACGTTGGCTGCTGCGTGTTGTTGGTGGACAGCCATGTTAATTACTCTGACTCATCCTGTATATATAAATTGTAAATATATTCTTTATATACTGTCAAGAATGGCGAGCTGCGAAACAAGATTGCCACACAGTTATGACAGGGCGACACGACGCGCACCTCTCCCTCTCCGTCGCTGCAGCTGGGAGGCGTTCAAAGAAGCGGCCTTTGCGCTGGAGTCCGCCGCCTTCCACCCGCCCCATCGACATTGTGACGGAACTAGTTCGGCGTGTGTGAACAATGATTCCGGAGTTCCCCAACGCGGAGCTGATTTGACACGCATGGACAAGCTGCCGTGGGGACGACGTATTTTGGTGCGTCTCACGCTTCGGCGTGGCACGGAACAACGAGCGACCCTCGATCGGCACCGATAGTTCCCGGAACGGCACCCCGCCAACGCCGTCGTCGGGCATCAGAGCGCGGTTGCCTTTGTGTACGTAAACTGATCTGCAGAGCAGCGGCGAGTTGGTGATGAGTAAACGAACAGTCGCCGCGTCGTATGACCGGCGGATCGAGTGTATAAAAACTGTGGTTGTGCGAATGCTGAGGACACTTCTCTTGAGCAGTCATGTTAGACTGAGTCACTTCTCTCATGCAGTCATGTTGGACTGTTACTCTTTTTCTCATGCAGTCATGTTAGACTGATTTAATTTCTATAAATAAACCCTTTTTCCTCGTTCTCGATGAGAAACAGTTCTTCACTTCATCAACGATCTCAGCGTAAATAAGTTGGACGACGGCATGGGCCAGCTACCTTCGAATTCATGCCGCACTCCAATCTTTGCAAAGGACCACGAGCGATGGGATTGAGCCCCCAATCCTGACAACTGGCTGACAGCGGTGAGATGGACTTTGCGACATGGTGCTGTATCTGCGGTGAGTGCTTGGTTTTTGCTTTGACTCTCTAGACTTCATTTTGTGGTTGTTCTGTTTAGAACAGTAGGGAAGCTAGATTGTTGTGTGTTAGCTAGGTTGTGTTTTCCTAGCTAGATTTAGAGAGCAGAATCAAGGCAGTAAAGCAGCAGTCATGGAGTTAAGGACACTGCTGAGAGACGAGTTGTTGATTGTTGGTGAGGAACTGGGCCTAGATGTACGCAAGGAAATGCTCAAATCTGAATTATTGGAGCTAATTTCCGAAAAGGCCAGTGAGGAAGAAATTGAAATGGGGTTTGAACTTCTGAAAAAGAGAGAAGAACGAGAGAGAAAAGAACAAGAGAGAGAGGAACGCGATAAAGATCGCGAGTTAAGAAAAATGCAACTGGAGCTTGAAAGCAAACGTTTGGAGATGTCTCAAGGAAGTGAAGGCGCTCTGGGACGATCAAGTGAGGCAGAATCGTACCGCATGGACAGGCTATTAAAGCCATTTGAGGTCGGGACCGACATAGGCTTGTTCCTAAGCAATTTTGAAAGGACTTGCGAAAAGATGAACTTCGGCCCGAGTACATGGCCACAGCGGTTGCTGTCTATGTTGCCGTGTGAGGCGGCGGAAGTAATCGCCAGACTAAGTGTGCAGGATGCATATGATTATGGAAAAGTTAAGGCTAGTCTCCTGAAGAAATACCGCCTTTCAGCCGAAGCTTTTCGGCAAAGGTTTAGGAGCACAGGCAAGAAAGATAGCGAGGGCTATCCGGAGTTTGCATATAGCTTAAAGGCCAACCTAGTCGAGTGGCTTAAAAGCGCGGAAGCGTACGACAGCAGAGACATGATCATTGAATGCATGTGTCTAGAGCAGTTTTACAAAACCATCCCCCAAGCTGTGAAACTGTGGGTGCAAGACAGAGGTAATGTAAACACTGTGGAAAGGGCGGCTGAATTAGCCGAAGAGTACGCAACCCGTAGAAAGTTGAACGCCGAGGAGGGAAACTGGGACGGTCGAAATGGACCGCGGAAACCATTTCCGTTCAAAAAGGGTGCGCAAACTAGACGATCCGAGCCTGTAGACATGGCGGAAAAGCCCGCAGAAAAGAGCGAGGAGAAACTTAACGGAGAAACCGCACAAAAAGAACAGAAAAGAAAATTCGAATCTGTTAGACCAATTCGCTGTTACAAATGCCACAAACTGGGACGGATAGCTGTAAACTGCGAGAAGTCTAGCGTAGTTTTTTCCTACGTGGAGGAAAAAGATGAGAATATGGAACTTTTAAGTCCATATCTCCACGACCTGCAAGTTAATGGAAAACCATGCCGAGTGCTAAGAGACAGTGCCGCCACGCTGGACATTGTCCATCCGTCTTACGTGATGGTAGATGACTTCACCGGAGAAGTAGCATGGATAAAACAGGTTGTAGAAGAACACAGCGTGTGTCTGCCCATGGCCAAAGTCAAAATCAGTGGACCATTCGGGGAGCTAGAGACTGAGGCTGCAGTTTCCAAATTTTTGTCACGGCAGTATCCCTACATCTTTTCGAATCGTTCGAATCAGTTACTGCGTGACAGAGGGCTCAAACAGGGAGAGGGCATAGTACAGGCATTGACCCGAGGCCAAGCTCGTAAGATCGCGGCGCTTTCGGCTGAAAATGCTCAAGCTCCTCCAGCGGAAGCAGAAAAGGGAATAACTTCAGTACCCGAATCCGAGCTAGGCCCGAGGGACAAAAGAACAGTTGAGGAGAGCCTGCCAGCTGACCAGCTCAATGAGAGCGTAGTACTAGAGTGTCAGAGTTCTAGCCTGCAGGAAGAGAAAGACGCGCTCACAAGCGAGACAGGGTTGTTATTATCACAGGCCTCAAAGAACTTTGCTCAACTCTTACGCGTGGATAGAGAGTCACTGGTAGCTGAGCAAAAGAATGATGAGAGCTTAGCAAAATTACATGACACAGCTAAAGAAGGCATTGCTAGGCGCAACGTAACGATACATGAGAGAGGAGGATTGTTGTATCGGCATTACAGAGATCGAAAGGGTAGGATTTTAGATCAGTTAGTCATACCTACTAAGTATCGGGAGGACCTTTTGAGTCTTTGTCATGGAAATGGGTGGTCCGGCCACCTAGGCATAAACAAATCAAAGGAAAGATTGCTTATGGAATACTACTGGCCTGGCTGTTTCAAAGATGTAGAAAACTTTGTAAGATCATGCGACGCCTGTCAGCGTTCTGGTAAACCAGGAGAGACATGGAAAGCTCCACTGAAGGTAGTCCCCTTAATAACAGAGCCTTTCAGACGGCTTGTAATAGACACGGTAGGGCCTCTTCCAAAAACAAAATCAGGCTACAGGTACTTGTTTACGATGCTGTGTCCGGCTACGAAGTTTCCAGAAGCAATCCCTTTGAAAGAGCTCAGCTCCACCGAAGTAGTAGACGCGCTTTTGACAGTGTTTGCACGAGTTGGGTTTCCAGCCGAAATTCAGGCAGACCAAGGGTCAGTATTCACGAGCGCACTGACTTCCACCTTCTTGCAAAAGTGCGGGGTAAAGTTAATACACAGTTCTGTCTATCACCCTCAGTCAAACAGTGTAGAGAGGTGGCATTCGGTGCTTAAGCGAGTTTTGCGTGCGCTCTGTTACGAGCACAAGGAGGACTGGGAGAACTGTCTGCCGGCAACTTTGTTTGCTTTGCGAACGGCTCCACATGAAGCGACAGGGTTCTCACCAGCAGAACTAGTGTATGGGAGGACACTCCGTTCTCCACTGAGAATGTTAAGAGAGATGTGGGAGGAAAGAGGGGAGAGTCCAACCGTGGTTGAATACGTGCTAAATTTACTGGAACGGCTAAGCGCAACCCAAGAACTAGTCGGAAAGAACATGGCACTAGCTCCAAAGAACGCCAAATTCTATTACGACAGGAATGCGAGGCTTCGTACGTTTAACGCCGGAGACCAGGTAATGATCCTCAAACCTTCAAGAAAGAACAAGCTTGAAGTTCACTGGGACGGGCCCGTTAAAGTGTTGCACAAACTTTCAGAAACTAACTATGCTTTGAGAATGCCCGGTCGCAGGAAGGAAGTGAGGATATATCACTGTAATTTGATGAAGCCGTATGTAGAGCGGAGCGGAGTCGTTAACTATACTGTCAAAGAGCCGGATGGCATTGGTACCAAGTTTAAGGAGTATAGGGCAACCTCCAACTCTGAAATCGGCCTAGAAGAAGTAGTAGAACACTCGGTAAGCTCGCATGCTCTAAGACCCGAGCAGCTAGATGAGCTAAAAGGGGTGTTAGGGGAATATCTCGACAGATTCAGCGATCGGCCGGGTAGAACCGAACTGATAACGCATGAAATTGAGCTGACCTCTACCGAACCAGTAAGATCAAAACCTTACAGGGTGTCTCCAAGACAGAGAGAGATTATGGAGGCAGAGATACAGCGCATGCTAGAGTTGGGAGTTATTGAGCCCGCTGAGAGTGACTACACGTCACCGCTAATACTCGTAGAAACCCCTAACAAGGACCCTCGTCCGTGTGTTGACTACAGGAAGTGAAATGCGATCACTAGAGATCAGCTGTACCCGATACCCAACATTGAGGAACGAATTGAAAGAGTTAGCGCTGCTAAATACATTTCAACTATAGATCTCGTGCGGGGGTACTGGCAAGTTCCCCTTTCAGAAAGTGCCAGCCGCTATGCCGCATTCATCTCGCCTGTAGGCACATTTCGCCCTTTCGCACTCAGCTTCGGGCTGAAAAACGCGCCGTTTAGCTTCTCTAAGTTAATGGATATTGTCCTAAAAGACTTGCAGGAGTTCGCCTTACCTTATCTTGATGATGTGGCCATTTTTTCGGACAGCTGGGAACAACACGTATCGCACCTCAAACAGGTGTTCTCACGGTTGAGGGAAGCCGGCTTAACGATGAAAGCGGAAAAGTGTAGGTTTGGTTGTTCGCAGGTTACTTATCTGGGCCATGTTGTCGCTCAGGGCATGAGACGGCCGGCCGAGCTGAAAATAGCGACGATTGGAGATTTTTCTCAGCCGCGCACGAAAACGGACCTTCGTTCATTTTTGGGACTTGTGGGGTACTATCAACGGTACATTCCGAATTACTCGCAATTGGCAAGTCCATTAACAGACGCCCTCCGAAAGGGAGCACCGAGTAACGTACACTGGGATAAGGACAAAGAGAACGCTTTCCAAAGTTTGAAAACGCTATTGGTTTCTCGCCCTGTGCTTCGCGCGCCAGACTACACAAAGGAATTCATAGTTCAATGCGACGCAAGCGACAGAGGTATGGGCGTGGTACTTAGTCAGGTCGGCGACGATAACGAGGAGCATCCTATCCTCTACGCCAGCCGTAAACTAAATGTAAGAGAGGAAGCCTACAGCGCTTCAGAGAAGGAATGCGCTAGTTTGGTTTGGGCCGCCCAGAAGTTGTCGTGTTACTTGTACGGAGCGAAGTTCATCTTCGAGACCGACCACTGTCCTCTGACGTGGCTCAATCAAATGTCACACAAAAACGGCCGCTTGCTCCGATGGAGCCTCACTCTCCAAGAGTACAACTTCTCCGTTAGATATAAGAAGGGAAAGTTGCATAGCAATGCGGATGGTTTGAGCAGGCTAATTTGAATTCTGCGTTTGAAGGTCCCGCCTAAATTTTAGGGTTACTAGTGTTAGCTTTTCTTTAGGCGAAGAAAATCCCCTCTCATTCAGCAGAATTCCCTCCATTAATTGCTGAATTTGTCAGCAGGAATTTGCTTCAGAAATTGGCATAGTGAAATGTAGCATTTTTTTTGTTTCTGCACTTATGTTGTTGTTTTTTTGAAGCCTAGCGAGTCTAAAGTGGGAGCCAATGCACGTCATCTCGGCGCAGAGCCGTGTTGTGGGGTTCATTTTGCAGTTGCCTGTCCTTGTTGGATGTTTTGGGGCGGTGACATCAATGCACAAGTGGTCGCTGCGAGCCAAGACATCAATCCTCCCCCTGACCAGCAGCCGTTCTCTTCCTGCCTAGCGGTTGTCAGCGCTAGACAGTCGAGACTTTCCGGGCCATGGAGGCGCTGTCAAGAATGGCGAGCTGCGAAACAGGATTGCCACACAGTTACGACAGGGCGACACGACGCGCACCTCTCCCTCTCCGTCGCTGCAGCTGGGAGGCGTTCAAAGAAGCGGCCTTTGCGCTGGAATCCGCCGCCTTCCACCCGCCCCATCGACATTGTGACGGAACTAGTTCGGCGTGTGTGAACAATGATTCCGGAGTTCCCCAACGCGGAGCTGATTTGACATGCATGGACAAGCTGCCGTGGGGACGACGTATTTTGGTGCGTCTCACGCTTCGGCGTGGCACGGAACAACGAGCGACCCTCGATCGGCACCGATAGTTCCCGCAACGGCACCCCGCCAACGCCGTCGTCGGGCATCAGAGCGCGGTTGCCTTTGTGTACGTAAACTGATCTGCAGAGCAGCGGCGAGTTGGTGATGAGTAAACGAACAGTCGCCGCGTCGTATGACCGGCGGATCGAGTGTATAAAAACTGTGGTTGTGCGAATGCTGAGGACACTTCTCTTGAGCAGTCATGTTAGACTGAGTCACTTCTCTCATGCAGTCATGTTGGACTGTTACTCTTTTTCTCATGCAGTCATGTTAGACTGATTTAATTTCTGTAAATAAACCCTTTTTCCCCGTTCTCGATGAGAAACAGTTCTTCACTGCATCAACGATCTCAGCGTAAATAAGTTGGACGACGGCATGGGCCAGCTACCTTCGAATTCATGCCGCACTCCAATCTTTGCAAAGGACCACGAGCGATGGGATTGAGCCCCCAATCCTGACAATACTCGCAAAATCCCCGTAACATATTGTTGGCAAGGGCGGGGTACCACGGCTGGAAACAGAGCACCGCAGTGGACGTCGCATCACACTCCGCACCATGAATGACCTTGAGCAAGCGGGATCAACGTCGCTGCCTCCTCCAACGTCACCGTCACCAGCTACATCGCTGTCACCTTCGGTGGTGGTTGTGCAACCCAAGGATCTTGGAACATTCTGCGATGCCGATGGCGCCGACGTCGACCAGTAGGTGGCTATGTACGAACGCGAGAGTGGAATCAACAGATGGGGCCCAGCGTTAATGCTAGCTAACTTGTTTTTCTACCTAGGAGGCATGGCAAAGGGGTGGTACGAAAACCATGAAGAGGAGCTAACCAGCTGGGACCAACGCAAACAGATGTTGACAGAGTTGTTTGAAAAACCAGCCGGCAGTAAAATTGCCGCTAAACAGGAACTTGCCTCCTGTGCCCAATCCCCCACGGAGTTCTGTCTCGTACATCCAGGACGTCCTGGCACTTCGTCGTAAAGCCGATCACGACATGACAGAAGCTGTAAAGGTCGCGCACGTGCTTAGGGGCATTGCTGACGACGGCTTTAATCTGCTCATGTGCAAAAGCTGCTCTACAGTTGATGCTATCATTAATGAGTGCCGACAATTCAAGCGGGCCAAAACCCGACGCGTCTTTCGCCCATTTGCCAGGCTTCACAATACTGTCACAACGACGACGTGTGAAGATCAACCCGCACAGCAGCATGCATTAACCTCAAAGGACGTGGTGCTAATCGTTCGACGTGAACTGAATGCGATGGCGCCCGCAGCTTTCTGTTCGCGTAGCCCTGATGCTATGACTTTTTGCGTTCCTCTCGTACTAGCCATTGATTACGCTCACATGGCATGTCGATTCACCTGCTCTCGTTTATTAGCGTCGTAGCATATACAAACATACACGTTCGATTCGAATGAAAAGCGGTCGTTCGAAAAGCAAAAGCGTTCGATTCAGTCGAAACCTCAGCACTCATGGAGGCATTGCGGAATCAGGTTGCAGACAAGCAGTATGCAAAAATTCTGGAAGATGTCTATAGCGGCTCCACAGCCACTATTGCCCCCATAAAGAAAGCAACAAAATCCCAATAAAGAAAGGCGTCAGGCAGGGAGATACGATCTCTCCAATGCTACTCACAGCGTGTTTACAGGAAGTGTTCAGAGACCTAGATTGGGAAGAATCGTGTTTGAGAGTTAATGGAGAATAGCTTAGTAACTTTCGATTCGCTGATGATATTGCCTTGCTTAGTAACTCAGGGGACCAATTGCAATGCATGTTTACTGACCTGGAGAGGCAAAGCAGAAGGGTGGGTCTAAAGAAAACCAAAGTAATGTTTAACAGTCTCGAAGGAGAACCGCAGTTTACGACAGGTAGCCTGACACTAGAAGTGGTAAGGGAATATATCTACTTAGGGCAGGTAGTGACCGCGGATCCGGATCATGAGACTCAAATAATCAGAAAAATAAAAATGGGCTGGGGTGCGTTGGGCAGGCATTCTCAGGTCATGAACAGCAGGTTGCCATTATCCCTCAAGAGAAAAGTGTATAACAGCTGTGTCTTACCAGTACTCACGTTCGGGGCGGAAAGCTGGAAGCTTACGAAAAGGGTTCTACTTAAATTGAGGACGACGCAACCAGCTATGGAAAGAAGAAAGATGGTTGTAACGTTAAGGGATAAGAAAAGAGCAGATTGGGTGGGCGAACAAACGCGAGTTAAAGAAACCTTAGTTCAAATCAAGAAAAAGAAATGGGCATATGCAGGACACGTATTGAGGAGGGAAGATAACCGATAGTCATTAAGGGTTACGGACTCGATTCCAAGGGAAGGGAAGCGTAGCAGGGGGCGGCAGAAAGTTAGGTTGGCGGATGAGATTAAAAAGTTTACAGGGACAACATGGCTACAATTAGCACATGAGTGGGGTAGTTGGATAAGTATGGAAAATGTCTTTGCCCTTCAGTGGGCGGAACCAAGCTGCTACTGCTGCTGCTGCTGATCCTAATCATATACAAACAGAGCGTAACGACCGCTCCCATCGCGATGGTTAGTTCGCGCCAGGTGATTGGTGCTCCTCTGGTCGTCTTGTCATCGGGATGGCCTCTCCCAGAAGCCTCTCTCTCGATACACAGGGCCTTATGTAGTGCTACGCCAAGTTAACGACTTAAATTACAAGCTTTCGCCGCTACACTTTGACGCATCCTCAAGTCATGCGCTTGTTGGCGTAGTGCCCGTTTCGCTCTGAAGCCATACTTTTCTCGCAATTCCTCGCCTACCATTCGCCGAGACCGCGCTTCGCCAGCCGGGGATCCTGTTACGGAAGGATGAAAGAAGGTCGGAGAACCTGGCTGGCTGCGTGTTGTTGGTGGTCAGTGATCTTAACTGCCCTGACTACTATGGCTAACCGCCAACAACACGCAGCCAGCCAGGGTCTCAGATCTTCTTTCAACCTTCCGTAACAGGATCCCCGCATAGCCAAGCGCGGTCTCGGTGAATGGTAGGCGAGGAATTGCGAGAAAAGTATGCCTTCAGCGCGAAACGGGCACTACATCAACAGGCGTCTGACTTGAGGATGCGTCAAAGTGTAGGAGCGAAATCTTGTAATTTAAGTCGTTAACTTGGCGTAGGGCTACATAAGGCCCTGTGTAGCGAGATAGAAGCTTCTGGGAGAGGCCAAACCGACGACATGGTGACCAGAGGAGCACCCAAGCACCTGGCGCGAACTTAGCATCGCGATGAGAGCGGTCGTTACGGTCTGTTTGTGTACCATAATGATTAGCAGCAGCAGCTTGGTTCCGCCCACTGAAGGGCAAAGACATCTTCCATACTTAACTACCCCGCTCATGTGCTAATTGCAGCCATGTTGTCCCGGCAAACTTCTTAATCTCATCCGCCTAGCTAACTTTCTGCCGTCCCCTGCTACACTTCCCTTCGCTTGGAATCCAGTCCGTAACCCTTAATGACCATCGGTTATCTTCCCTCCTCATTACGTGTCCGGCACAAGGCCATTTATTTTTCTTGATTTCAACTAACTTGTCATTGATTCGCGTTTGTTCACCCACCCAATCTGCTCTTTTCTTATCCCTTAAGGTTACACTCATCTTTCGTCTTTCCATAGCTCGTTGCGTCGTCCTCAATTTAAGTAGAGCCCCTTTCGTAAGCCTCCAGGCATACATACATATATATATATATATATATATATATATATATATATATATATATATATATATATATATATATAGTCATATAATGAGAAGCCAACAAACACTGACACCAAGTACAACATAGGGGAAATTGCATGTGCTTAATAAATGAAATAAAGTAATGATAAATTAATGGAAATTAAAGTGGATGAAAAAAAATTGGAGGACGCTTAAGCTTCGCCTTCAAGAGTGGGACGCGACAGCGTTCCCGTCGACCCGCCAAGGGGTATAAGACAATGCGCTACGGCACAGCAATCACTTACGATGCGCCCCGCATCGGACTTAGCGCCCACCTATCACGCGGTGAGCGTCAAGCAACGCAGCGTTCGGCGCGGCGACGAAACGTGCGCCTGAGCGAACGAAACGAACCAAAGAACTCGGTGTCTCGGAGGGGAAACGATCTGATCGGCACGGGCAGAGAGATAGATAGTAATCTAAACCGGAAGCACGGCGAAGCGTCGTCAGGGGAGAAGGAGTCCCGCGACGCGCCTGGCAGCGGTCCCAATGCGCGCGCGGCGCTCCTCCTGTCGGGGCAGCGCCGTACATTGAGAGGAGGGGGTCTTCTGTGTTTGCCGCAAGATGGCTCTGCGTGTGCGGAAAGCGCAGAAGAAATGCAGCGGAAACGCACTTCGCAACTCGTGTAATTGTGACTTCTGTACGTTACATGTTCATAATTACCGATATACACCGCAGTATAACTTTCCACGGCTCGTTTCGAAGGCAACACCGCATTCACTAGAGGCGCGTTTGCACCGCTTGGAAGCATCGAACTCGTGGCTGAGTGGTAGCGTCTCCGTCTCACACTCCGGAGACCTGGGTTCGATTCCCACCGGGCCAATCTTGGAAGTTGCTTTTTATTTATGAAGCGCCTGCCGTGATTTATCGCTCACGGTCAACGCCGCCGACGCCGACACCCGACGCCGACGACACCGGCTTTTCTGCGACACGAGCTCCTTAACGCTATCGCGTTAAAACAACTTGCCGCAGGTGGGAACCGAACCCACAACCTTCGCATGTCGCGTGCGATGCTCTACCAATTGAGCTACCGCGGCGGCGTTTCCCCATCCACTTTCTTGGGTATTTATGTGTACTAGTAGAACCCTGGGAGTGTTAGCCAGCGCCCCCACTCACAGACCTTGGCGGCGGACGTGGAACGTCTTTTTTGCGGCAAAAAAGACGTTCCACGTCCGCGGCCAAGGTCTGTGAGTGGGGGCGCTGGCTAACACTCCCAGGGTTCTACTAGTACACATAAATACCCAAGAAAGTGGATGGGGAAACGCCGCCGCGGTAGCTCAATTGGTAGAGCATCGCACGCGACATGCGAAGGTTGTGGGTTCGGTTCCCACCTGCGGCAAGTTGTTTTTTCATCTACTTTAATTTCCATTAATTTATCATTACTTTATTTCATTTATTAAGCACATGCAATTTCCCCTATGTTGTACTTGGTGTCAGTGTTTGTTGGCTTCTCATTATATGACTAATAAATATCGGGTCCCTCGGTTAACCCCCTTTCTTCTCGTTTATTTCATACGAGGGTCTCGCATCCGGCAACATTGGTGCCTTCAAGTAGCATATGTGGGTTTATTGACCAGTTGTCTTCACCCGAAAAGATCACGTTCTCGTGACGCCTGCGGCAAAAAAGACGTTCCACGTCCGCCGCCAAGGTCTGTGAGTGGGGGCGCTGGCTAACACTCCCAGGGTTCTACTAGTACACATAAATACCCAAGAAAGTGGATGGGGAAACGCCGCCGCGGTAGCTCAATTGGTAGAGCATCGCACGCGACATGCGAAGGTTGTGGGTTCGGTTCCCACCTGCGGCAAGTTGTTTTTTCATCCACTTTAATTTCCATTAATTTATCATTACTTTATTTCATTTATTAGGCACATGCAATTTCCCCTATGTTGTACTTGGTGTCAGTGTTTGTTGGCTTCTCATTATATGACTAATAAATATCGGGTCCCTCGGTTAACCCCCTTTCTTCTCGTTTATATATATATATATATATATATATATATATATATATATATATATATATATATATATATACTCGCATTATTTCCGTACACATATTTTCCTGTACAAATACCTAAAAGCTTTCCCAGCCCCTCAACTTTCTTCCACATTCCTCAGTCACTCTTTGTATTCAATGTTACTGTCAGCTTCTCTCACTGCAGAACTTGTCCAGCCATACCACCCTGCACAGCTTCATTGGTAGTCCTCCTTTGTGTGCCCTATGCGAGGTGTCCCACTCACCTTTGGTTGCCATCGAGTCCCGATTGTACCCCTGATTTCACGCAAACAACTGCATTTCCAAATGTAAGTCCGGGAACAATTACACCTTTTCACATGCTCCAGAGCACCTCGTACCTATTGTATCCCCATACCACTCTGTGTTTAAGTAGGGCCGCGTTTCTCTTCCCGTTTGCAGTTAGTTTATTTCCTTGGTTTCCATGTATCTAATACATCAGTTTATCCATATACTAAGGTATTTGTATTATTTTAACCTTGGTATTTCCTAGCCCTGTATTGAAATGGTCCATTCACCGTTTTCATTAACACCACAACACCTGATATTTTTATGATAAAGTTCACACCAAAATTCTCGCCTTTCTGCTCACAGATATCATCCTGACGTTGCATATCGCTTTGCTGGTTAGCTAACAACACAATGTGGTTCGCATAAAACAAACCTCGAAGCTTGCGCCGCAGTTTCTCTCCGGCTCCGAAATAGGTAGTCCTGCACACGCGCAAGAACGACAGCAGCTGGTCTCTTCCATTGCAAACGTCCGTAAGAGGCCGCTATCAGACGTGTTTCCATTAGGTCCTTGGCCAACAGCGCAGCCCTGATAACAAGGGCTGCTTTAGTCTTTGTCCAAGCCACTGCGCTGTACGCACAGCTTTAGTGATGCCACAACTGCGTGAACTTGTATATACGCATCTCTTGCTCATACCATCATCACCCTTCATCAGCCCTTTTCCCCAGTGTGGAGTAGCAGGCCAGAGCAAGATAGAGCTCAGGCCGACTTCTGTGCCTTCCTGTAAACAAATGTTTCTTTCCGAAATGGGTAGGCGACGCGTCATGCGTAGTCCTGAGGCGCAGCAGCTTCGGATCAGCAACGCCGCGAGCAGAACGGGAAACAAGCTCGTCCACGCCGTACCGATGCTGGAGTCCGGGCACAAGGACAGGCTCGTGCAGCCGAGCGCAAGCAGCAACTTCGTACCGAGGATCCGGCAGCCTACCAAGCCGTCGTTTGTAGAACCGTTGGGATTAACCCAGCCATAAACACCGGGGCCGGACGTTTAATCTTCGCTGGTTAACCATCTGTACAAAGTGCTCAGGCGATGATTTTGCTGACACACACGTCTCTCGCGTTTTCTAGGTAGCTACGCTTTTCTGGCTGTCGATTACTTTCATCTCTTTTTTATATATCTTCTAAACCCCATGGTGAGCGTATTTTTCAGAGCGTTTGTCCAGGAAACGCCTGATGCTGGGCTCAAGCCGTTGTTATAAACGCATTTTTCTTCGTCTGAAGCGCCTTGGTTCTGACGAATATATGTTTTTTTTTTCGTAAGTTTTTGGGGCTTCTAGGTGTAGACAGATTTCTTGTTCAGGTCTTAGCTTCTTTTATGAAAAACTCCTTCTCGTTCGTGGCAGTGACGCTGACTGTTTATTACGATCACGTGAGCTACCTTTCGACCATCAAACTTAAACCAGAAGCAAGACGGTTTTTTCTTACGCAGTAGTTAAAATTGACAGCTCCATGAATTTAACTAAGCTTGCTGTTAATATTTTAGCTCTTTTGCATAGGTACTTGGCATATGTCCTCACGTCACTGGTATATGAAAGCATCTAAGGGAATGCCATATGATAAAACAACTTCAATATGTTCCACAGCTATAACTGTGAATGACTCGTTTTGTCCTCTATGTGCACAATGTTGCCAGTATGCTAATTATGTTACTTTAAATTGAACACAAAAAAACGGGTAT